>NC_089491.1:35040464-35349364 GCF_036850765.1 Saccopteryx bilineata
ATTGATTCTGGTTTGTTTTGGGTTTTTTTATTTTTTTGTATTTTTCCGAAGCTGGAAATGGGGAGGTAGTCAGAGAGACTCCCGCATGCAACCGATCAGGATCCACACGCCCACCAGGGGGCGATGCTCTGCCCATCTGGGACGTCACTCTCTTGCAACCAGAGCCATTCTAGCACCTGAGGCAGAGGCCACAGAGCCATCCTTAGCGCCTGGGAAAACTTTTGCTCCAGTGGAGCCTTGGCTGCAGGAGGAGAAGAGAGAGACGGAGAGGGAGGAGAGGGGAAGGGGTGGAGCAGATGGGCGCTTCTCCTGTGTGCCCTGGCCAGGAATCAAACCCGGGACTCCTGCGACACTCTACCACTGAGCCAACGGGCCAGGGTAGAAAATTGATTCTGAACCAGCAGCAAGACCTTCCTGGAACTATAAAAACAAAACAAAACTTCCAGTTTGAGCTCACTGCCAACAGAAACTAGGGCAGGGGTTGGGAACCTTTTTGGCTGAGAGCCATGAACGCCACTTTTTTTTTTGTATTTTTCTGAAGCTGCAAACGGGGATAGACAGTCAGACAGACTCCCGCATGCGCCCGACCGGGATCCACCCGGCACGCCCACCAGGGGCGATGCTCTGCCCCTCGGGGGGTCGCTCTGCCGCGACCAGGGCCACTCTAGCGCCTCGGGCAGAGGTCAAGGAGCCATCCCCAGCGCCTGGGCCATCTTTGCTCCAATGGAGCCTCGCTGCAGGAGGGGAAGAGAGAGACAGAGAGGAAGGAGGGGGGGGGGGTGGAGAAGCAAATGGGCGCTTCTCCTATGTGCCCTGGCCGGGAATCGAACCCGGGTCCCCCGCACGCCAGGCCGACGCTCTACCGCTGAGCCAACCGGCCAGGGCCTGAACGCCACATATTTTAAAATGTAATTCCATGAGAGCCATACAATATGTTTAACATTAAATACAAGTAAATGTGCATTTTATGTAAGAACAACACTTTTAAAGTACAATAAGTCTCTGAATTCTTTTTAATAACATTGTTATGCTGTTGCTAACCAATGATGAATAAAGTACTTCTTACCATTAATGCGACTTCTGGTGCTGCATGGTTTTGCTGATGGCTTTGTAGTCTGGTTGATACCTGGTGAGGTTAAGCTTCATGCAGGCATTGAGACCCTCCATCCGTTAAACGTGATCGTAGGTTGGTCTTAACATTCTTTAGATGTGAGAAAGACTGCTCACATGCATACGTAGAGCCAAACATTGTCAGTACAGCAGTACTCACACTGCAGTGTGTGGTATGCGACAGGAAGTGCATTCCAAGTTTTGACAATCAGCTGGTTCGCGGGTTGAAGTTTTTTTATTTCTCCCCACTTGTGTTTGCTCGCCAACTCTGCTTGCTGTCGTGCAAGTCTTTCCAAATCTTCATTCTGTGACTTGAACTTATTCCATGAGAGCCATACAATAGAGGCCTACATGTCTGAGGCCTTCAGGTCAGCAGCTTGTAGTTCAAAATCTCTGATGGAGACACTGGGGATGTAACTCAGGTGGGTGCTGTCCACTGCACACTCATGTGGATGGGTGATGAACTTAAAAAGATGAGTGCGCTCATGAAATTCTCTAAAGCACACTTTGAATGACTGCAGATTAGATGTGAAGCCCGCTAGCTGCTAGAGATCAAGATGTTGAGCAGGGTCACTTGCTGTGCATTAATCTTTAAACTCTCCCAGTTTTAAAAGTGTAGTAAACTACCTGTTTCAATGTCCACAATGAAGAGTTCCAGCTTGTTTTCAAATGCAAAAACACTGCTTGTTGAAGGGATAAGACTGTATTTCCAATGCCTTGCATTTTCACATTGAGCTGGTTCAGATGTTCAGTCATGTCCATGAGATAGTAGAACTTCAGGAGCCACTCAGCATTAGCTAACTCAGGATGTTCAATGTTTTTCATTTCAAGAAAAGTCCAGATTTCACTCAGACAAGCTACGAAATGGCTGAGCACCTTCCCTCTTGACAACCAATGCACATTGCTGTGCAGAAGCAGACCAGGATAATTATTCTCAATTTCATCCAGCAGTGTTTTAAACTGGCGATCTTTTAAAGCTCGGGCAACAATAAAGTTGACCACCTGAATGACCAGCGACATCACCTCACCAAGCTGCTTACCACACATCTGAGCACAAAGCGCCTCCTGATGTAGGATGCAGTGAAAACTTAGGATGGGTCTCTTTTCATGTTCACGAAGCGCTATGAATCCTGTTTTTCCCCACCACGCACGGAGCACCATCAGTACACACCAAAATAAGTTTATCCATCGGTAGATTTTTTTTCTTTAGTGAACTCTGTGAAAGACTTGAATAAATCCTCCCCTCTTGTCTCTTTCATAGGCAAAACAGCAACTTTCCTCACATAGTGTATCACCGACAGCATACCTTGCAATCACACTGAACTGGGATAAATGGCTTACATCTGTTGACTCATCCAAAGCGAGAAAAGAATGGTGCTGCATTTATGTCCTTCACTTGTGTTGCCTCAATTTGATTTGCCATCATGATGGTAAGATCGTGAACAGTTCTTGCCGACAGAGGCAAGTCTTTTATTCGTTTGATATCTTGTCTTTATCTGAAAAGTCATCAAAAAGTTCATTGGCAACACGAAGCATGAATGTTTTGGCATACTCCCCATCTGTGAATGGCTTTGTTTCTCACAATTGCTAAAGCACCAGCAAAGCTAGCCGAATTCCAGTCACCTTGTTGGGTCCAAACACAGAGTTGCTGCTGACTAGCTTGTACTCTGCACAGTAACTCTTGACATACTTTCTTCCTGCTGTCCCCCGGTGGATACTTCAATGCAAATGTAGTATGGCGTGTGTTGAAGTGCCGCTTTATATTTGACTGTTTCATTGATGCAATTTTATCACTGCATATTAGACACACTGCAGAACCTGCTCTCTCCACAAAGGTGAATTCCTATCCATTTCTGCTGAAAATTATGATACTACTCATCTTTTTTTTTTAGCCATCTTCTTCATCAAAAGGGTTTCTGCAATTAGGTAGCTGATTACTTGATTAAAAGGAGGGAAGTTTACTTTCTGACCTCACAACGACCCGTGTACATTACACATTATCCAATAAAAATTTGTTGTTGTCCCGGAGGATAGCTGTGATTGGCTCCAGCCACCCACAACCATGAACATGAGCAGTAGGAAATGAATGGATCATAATACATGAGAATGTTTTATATTTTTAACATTTTTTTTTAAATTAAAGATTTGTCTGCGAGCCAGATGCAGCCATCAAGAGCCACATCTGGCTCACAGGCCACATCTGGCTCACGGGCCATAGGTTCCCAACCCCTGAACTAGGGGTTTAGGCTGCTGACAACAGCATTACTACATTAGGAGAGAAGGACCCCTTGAGCCACATGGATTTAGGTTCAAGTTCTACTTACTAGATGTGGACCTTAGGTAAGTTTTTATGTCAGATGGGCATAATTCATCTCTTAGAAAACTGTATGAGGATTAAATGTGGTGCATCTGTAGAATGTGGCATGTAACAGCCACTCACTAATGAGCACATACTGTCTTTAAGACAAATACAGTTACAGATTTGTCTAGCTCAGGTATGGTTCTAATCACTGTTTGCCTTATTAATTTAAGACAGTCCTGACATCCAGATATCAATGACAGCCAGGTCTGCTCTACTCAGGTTGGCAAGTTCTTTAAGTTATACAAATCACTATTAACTAAATATTAATAACTTTTACTTGTCTAAAAGTAAACCAACTTATTTTCATATGAGCTGCTTCCTGAATAATTCCTGGGAGATTTAGAATCAGGCAAAACAAAGTATATGTTCATGTTGACAAAAGCATGGTAAGTGGACTCAGTATAAGTTAATAGAATATTGATATTCTCCCCCCCGCCCCTGTACAATGTACAGTGACATGCTATTCTTTTGTCTGTGTGAGCTTCATTAATGAGAAAAGCGATTGCTAAATATTCACTCTTGTCCTCTTATTCCTTTAAAATTCAGTCTCTAGTCAGTTTTTTCATGTGCTTAGCTATCAGGCTGGGAAAAGGCAGGGCCATTCATATCAGTGCAGTTGTTAGAAGCAACCATAACACATAAAGAAAGGATCCAAGAGAATGGAAATGAAAACCTAGAAATTCTTCTAGAATCTGGATCAAGTGTCATTAGTGAAACTTTGCAATGTAAGGAGGAACAGTATGAACAAAATATTTATATATATTTAGCAAACAACCCGGGTTTTAGTCCTCTTTCTGCTTGTGACTTGCCACACAGCTTTATTCTTGTGAGTACCGTATGTCCCCATGTATAAGACGCACCTTAATTTGGAGGCCTGAAATTTGAAGGAAAAAAATGTATTACATAAAGTTATTGAGCTCAAGTTTTATTCATCATAAAATTCATACAACTCCTCATCACCGTCAAAACTCCCATCCATTAGCTTGTCTTCATCTGTGTCTGATGATGAATCACTGTCTTCATAGATTGCCTCATCCTCAGTTCCATCTCTGGCATTTGAAATGCCACAACCACTGTAGAAGATGCACCTAGTTTTTAGACCCCAAATTTTTCAAAAAGGGGTGCATCTTATACATGGGGAATATGGTAATCGTTTGTCTTAAGTGGTAAGGTATTTAAAAATCCTCGGAAGTCCCACCTTTTCAGTAGAGTATATTCTGTAGCCACTAAATGCATGGTAAACCAAAGAGATTATATGTTAATAAGGAAAGTGCTTAATGTACCAAAACTTATTTTATAAGTTTTAAAAAGACACATGTTGTACAATTGCTCAAAAATACTAGCAGTTGTGGGGTTTTATTGGTAAATTTTCCCTAAGGTTTAATGGAAAGTCGTGAAAATGCTAGAAATTGAAATGTCAGATAATCCCTTAAACTTGTATATTATTTTCCAGTGTACTCTCATTTATTATGTTAATACGCCTCATCACCATACAGGAAACAGGAAACTATTACTTGGACCAGGATCCACAGAAACAAAATCCAAATCTACATTTAATTCCAATCTAGCTACTTCTAGAGGAAATGACCAGGGCCTCAAAGATGATTCCCAAACTGTCTGCACATGAGCACCACCTGGGGAGCCTTAGGAACGTCCAATGGGAGTGCCCTCGCCCACCCAAGACTGTGGTTTTAAGGTGACTAAAGATTCCTAGTTGATTTATATTCAGACAAATTTGGGAACGGCTACTTGAAATAACATTTTTAAAAAATAACCAGTAGCATCTTAAAATTCTAAAGAAAAGTTTTTTGAAGGGAAAATTTCAAATAGAGTTAAGTATACCTTTAGAAAGAAATCATGAGTTTTAAAGTAGAACTGAGATGATAAATCATGAAATACCAAAGTTTAAAAAAATTTTTTTTTGTTTTATTTTAGCCATGTTAGGTTACCCATGAGCTGTGAAAAGCTATGCTACTTGGTAATAATCCCATCGGTTTTATATACTACTTTGTAAGCTTGACCTCTAGTGTTCACATACTTCAAATCAGTTATCTTTTGTGCCTTAAGGAAAAAAAATTATCAGAAAAGTTGTATCTGTCACATATATAATACATCCTATGGTCATCGTCACATTGTCATTGGGAATATTTGCTTTGTAGGGGCAATTACAGTGAATGCATATTCACTGTCCTCCATTTTCTTTAGAAAGTGAAACGATGCTACAGAAAGCAAGCATTCAAACCATCAAAAATAAGACAAATTATTTTGAGATATTAAAAAACAATCTTGACATAAGGGGGGAAATGACCCTTAGGCCTGCAGGGCACAGAACTGCTGGAACACAGCCAGGATGTGAGGGTCTAACTCAGCAGTGAAGAGCAGGTTCTCCAGGGTCACCATGTACTGCTGGATGATCTGGTGATGCTGTGGACACAAAGGGGGATGTTTAGGTCAGGAAAAAGCACCTAAGCAGGTCCTGGACGGTTGGCTCAGCGGTAGAGCGTCGGCCTGGCGTGCAGGGGACCCAGGTTCGATTCCCGGCCAGGGCACATAGGAGAAGCGCCTATTTGCTTCTCCACCCCGCCCCTTCCTCTCTGTCTCTCTCTTCCCCTCCCGCAGCCAAGGCTCCATTGGACCAAGGATGGCCCGGGCGCTGGGGATGGCTCCTTGGTCTCTGCCCCAGGTGCTAGAGTGGCTCTGGTCGCAGCAGAGCGACGCCCTGGAGGGGCAGAGCATTGGCCCCTGGTGGGCGTGCCGGGTGGGTCCCGGTCGGGTGCATGTGGGAGTCTGTCTGACTGTCTCTCCCTGTTTCCAGCTTCAAAAAAAAAAAGGCACCTAAGCAATTCTGCACATCATTCCCCTCAGCAGCCCCACCCACAATGAGGAATGATGGGAAGAGGCATGGGGGGGGGGATGGTTATGCTGATGGGAATGATGGCCCCATAAAGAAAATGTAGAGGGAAATGAGGGGGGAACAGGATGTTGAATAACAAAGAAAAATCTGACCAGCTTCTATGTAAACACAGCTCCTGCTTCAAGGCAGTGACTGCTGCTCCCACTATTAGACTAGGCTAAGCTGGATCTCTCCCCTAATGAGGACAAAACACAAGTATAACTGTAAAAGTAGCCCACCAGGGACTGAACTAGGAAGATTTTTTGTTTTGAAAAGGAAAGGTGGTACATGTTATAAATAGAAATGAATAGCACAACCACTACTGTTACGGTTAAAACCATGGTCCCCGAAATGTAAGAAAAATAATTTTGGAATCTTTTTATTTTTGGTTAGTGTTAAAACAATCTCTTTTCAAAAGATAAAAATTTAATTAGCCAGTGATCTATTAAGTATTTCACATAATAAACTCAAACCTCATTCATCTTTTATCTTTTAAAAATAGCTCATCTGTCCTACTGGAAATCAGACTTGCTGAGCTTACATGGAAAAAAAATGTCTAGGCTCTGGCTGGTTGGCTCAGTGGTAGAGCATCGGCCTGGCGTGCAGGAGTCCTGGGTTTGATTCCCAGCTAGGGCACACAGGAGAAGCGCCCATCTGCTTCTCCACCCCTCCCCCTCTCCTTCCTGTCTCTCTCCTCCCCTCCTGCAGCCAAGGCTCCATTGGAGCAAAAGTTGGCCCGGGCGCTGAGGATGGCTCTATGGCCTCCGCCTCAGGCGCTAGAATGGCTCTGGTTGCAAGGGAGCAACGCCCCAGATGGGCAGAGCATCGCCCCCTGGTGGGCATGCCGGTGGATCCCAGTCGGGTGCATGCAGGAGTCTGACTGCCTCCCCATTTCCAACTTAAGAAAAACACACACACACACACACACACACACACACACACAAAGTCAGAAAATTGAATAATCTATATAACTTGAATATACTCAAGAGATCCCTGAAGGACTAGGGGCTGTTTAAATTGGCAGTAACTAAATCTACATTTTTATTTGGAGGCTTAAAGAACTTTCTTTGCTTTTAAGACTTCTAATTTAATAACTTTTCTGGGATAAGTGAGGGTTTGGGCTCTTAGTTCTGAAAATACAAAGAATTAATTCCACTCTCTTACAAACCTTTAACATAACCTTGATTCTGGGGGCATTGTCTGTCATGTGAACATTAGATTTTGAGAACCTTTGTTAAAGTAATTACTGTTCTCTTAGCATTTTGTAATATAGCTAGGCTTCCTAGCAAAGAGAATGGCAATTAGGAGTGATAAAAACCAATTCAAGACTAAATAGTCTAATGAGCAACAATAGGAGCAAACGGATATGAACTAAAAGGGTATTACATAACCTCATAACAAATTTGACGATTTTTAAAAATGGAATAGCTTTGCAGTTAGAATAGTGATGTTCATTATCTAATCAAAGTTCCCACACACCTGTAAGAAGATCTGCTGGAGCCTTTCTATACAGTTCTTATACCATGGTGTTAATACGCTGGTCCCATCAGTCTCACATCGTACTAAGTGCTCGGTCAAGATCATGATAAAGCGCTGCAAAGGAGGCACAAAGTTAAAGATGTTTTAGAGAGTGAATTCTTCAGAAACAATCACATTTTTGACCAAGGGATATCAAAGGTATTGTTTGATCCACTGTCTTTCATAATTCAATAAATGCTGTCTAGAAAGGTACACCAAATCAAGTGAGTTTGCATATACTTTTTGGCAATATGTGAAGACCTTTATGTCTAGATTACTTAGCTAGTACATAATCAGAAATGTTAAGAGGACTTAATACACAAAAATGTTCAGGAAGGAAAATAGTCATCTAAATGATCACAACTGGGAATCATCATAACATAAACATAACCAATTTTTAAAAACTAACTAAAAATAACATTTTTGATTAAAAGCAATACATTATACTTTTATATGATATATTAATGTCCCAAGCCAAATTACCTGAAATATGACAAGGAAGAGGTTCTTCTGTTCACTCTGAGCAGATTCCACCTTTTCCTGCAGTCTTTCTATTTGCTCCTCAATAGCCCTAACCTTCCTGTCACTGCTTCTGTCATCATCGTCACTTCTCTACAGAACATAGAGGAACAAAAGGAAAATGCCACTTAGAATTCCAGTGTATTTAATCCCAAGTAAAAGGAAATATTTTGTTCTGTCTGGCCAAATACTATTTGAAGACTTGCATTCCACAGGGCAAGTACTCCACCAAACAAACACACATACACCCGGAAGTCCTAGGGCCAGAGAAGTTTAGAGGTACTTGTCTTGGATAAGAGCAATGGGAGTGTTGGCTATAAAGCAGAAGTGTGTTGCACCTTTAACAAGATAGCCCAATCAGGGAGGAAATGTGTATCATAATTTTCCTCCAGTCAAAATGAAAACAACTTTGAGCCCCATGGAAAATGTAGTTGATCCCTGTCATTCATCATAGCTGTATTTTCTGATGTAGCTATGAACCCTGAATTAGTAAACACCGAACCACTGATCCTAGGGGAAATAAGAGGGCCGGTTCTTGTGAAGCCTCGTGTCCTGTTTTCATCAACCGTTTATAACCTTATTTTATGTGTGTTTCTGTTTAAAGACACCTTATTTACTATGTCTTACAAATAGTTGTACACAGTATTTCTTTTACTAAAACACTCGCTGAGGAGGATATAACATTTTCCTGATCCTCAATAATATGACTAAATTTCTTTGGCTTTCAGCCTCACAAGAATGTTGCCCACTGTAGCTTTTTATAAATCAGTCATCATCTCATAAATCAGTAAATTTTGCTGCTCTTCCATAGCTTTATCACACACTAGAGATGCTACTTTAGTGCTTGATGAAGCAGCCACATATACAGATTGGTGAGTTCCTCTTCCTTCCTCTGGGTTATATGGTTGATCCATATTGAACACACAGCCAGTAGCACTGTAACTCATGCCTGGATGAAGTTTATCTGACACGTTCTTTTCCCATCAGGCACATCATGACCTTCTTGTGCTTAGAACACTGGACAGCCATTCAGTCCTGTGCTTGGGACTGAAACAGTAACACCAACCAAAAGGCCAGCACAGTGTGAAAACAAAAAGCACAAATAACATGGCACTAAATAACACCACGGAATGGACATTTATAGTAGTAGGAGAAATGAAACAAGGCAGAGAGTTGCCCTGTTCGATTTCGGCTGCAAACAGGTCCACTTGGTAACTCATAATTTCCACTGCTCTGCCAGTGCCCAGGAAAGTACTGTGAGTACTGATTTTAAGATTACAAAGAGGCCCTGGCCGGTTGGCTCAGCGGTAGAGCGTCGGCCTAGCGTGCGGAGGACCCGGGTTCGATTCCCGGCCAGGGCACACAGGAGAAGCGCCCATTTGCTACTCCACCCCTCCGCCGCGCTTTCCTCTCTGTCTCTCTCTTCCCCTCCCGCAGCCAGGGCTCCATTGGAGCGGAGATGGCCCGGGCGCTGGGGATGGCTCTGTGGCCTCTGCCTCAGGCGCTGGAGTGGCTCTGGTCGCAATATGGCGGCGCCCAGGATGGGCAGAGCGTCGCCCCTGGTGGGCGTGCCGGGTGGATCCCGGTCGGGCGCATGCGGGAGTCTGTCTGACTGTCTCTCCCCGTTTCCAGCTTCAGAAAAATGAAAAAATGAAAAAAAAAAAAAAAAAAAAAAGATTACAAAGAAATTTTAGTGTGTAGGTAATTTTCTAAAAATAGAACCTGCAAATAATGAGGACAATGTTCTTATAACTCTACTACTCCTTATTCCACAAAGTAGATGACCAATAAAAAAACCGACAGTGCCTTCTTTTCAGTCATTAAGAAATCAATTTGACCATGTGAGCAGTAACAGACAGCTTGCTAATTTTCCATTCTAATGGGCAACCAGAAAAACTTGGCAAGTCCTTATGTAGCTCAAGAGCCATAGGCTGCTCAACCCTGTAATAATTTAGAAATGGCTACAGCAGACTGTTTTAAGACTCTGCTGGCAATATGGGCTCAATGTACCTCTGTTAAAGTTCATCAATTCCCTCCCAGTGCACTGTGAAGAACTTAGAGCATTTGCTTAGATGATGTTATTTTAAAGACAGAAGAAAAGACTTTCCAGATAAAGGAGGCTCAGAGGTCCCATGACTTTTCCAGTGTCACATAGCCGGCCAGTGGCAGAGCCAGAACCTGATCCTAGGTGTTATATACCAAGGTTCTTGTAGCAAGAAAGTAGGTGTCACCAAACCTAGAAAGCCCATTTTTTTCTAGATAGCAACTATTGGTAAAGCCCCATCTATGATAGCCTCTTTTACTCTTGAAACAAAATTATCAGAACCACCCATTTTTACAAAATTCTGCTTTTATCTCTAACACACCTGTAATGGGGTCTGCCTTATTATGTTCTAGGCAACTTGACACATTATTTGTATTTTCGTAACACCACACTAAGGCCAAGTTCTAGTGTACCAGTACCTAATACACTATTCTGCAGGGAGGGAAATGTGACATAAATCTGTACTGTCTGTTGCAATAGCCACTAGATACACATGATTATTGAGCACTCAAAATGTCATTAGTGTGACTAAGAACTGAATTTTAAATTGTACTTAATTTTAGTTAAAGTTCTAAGGGGCTAGTGGTTATTGTGTTGGACACCACAAATCCATAAAAAGTGGTGTGGCAGGAGGAAAAGTTCCTGGACTTGGGCAGATCCTAGCCCTATCTATCGCTTGTAAGCCATGGAACCTTTAGCAAGTTATTTAACTTCTCTGAGCCTCATTTTGTAGTTGTATAAAATGGGGATGACATTATTTACGTTGCAGTGTTTTAGGTCTGCGAGAGTGTAAACTACATAATACATGTCTATATAGAGACTAACAGCATTTGCACTTGCTATTGGTTTGTGTAAGACTATTAAACTTGTTCTCACCTTCTACTCTGGTAAATTTGTATAATACTGGAAAAGACTATCATGAAAAAAACCAGCATTACTATGCTAAATCACAGAATACAGCCAGCTCACTGCCTCCCCACAAAGTGGCAAAGCACTAGATTTCTAATTAATATGAGAAGTACACTGTGAATCTGGCAAAGACTGCCTCACCTCTTCCCAGGACGGGTGAAGCAATGACACCAACAGTCTTCTCCTGCCTCCCCCCTAGCCACAGAAACGTTATAGAAACAGAGCTGTTCTCTTTCACTGTCCTCTTCCCATCTGGGAATGACAAGCCTGAAATGGATCCAGAGATGGTGTACTATGGAAAAGTAAGGTTTGTGGCTTCCTTAACAGGTTCACCATGCAAAACAGTAGAGAGCAACAAACCCCCATGTTCTTCCTCTTCCTCCACGTCTACAAACAGCTCTGCATAATCTGAACACAGAAAAATAAGTTCCCATACAGGTAATGAACTCTGAATAGTCTCAAGTTTCTGATATGCTTTCTTTGGCCATTCATGAATTGAAACAAGACTTACCCGTTTGTGTTGCTTTGTGAGTTTTTCTTTAGCTTCTTCCAGCTCTTTCTGGATCTTCAGAACATGTTTGTTCATCTTACGAATTGTGGAGTGTAAGATTTCCCAAACAAACAATCTAAAGTAAAATAGAATTTGGTTACTGTATGTTAAACTATACTCATAGGAAATAAGACTGCTCAACTTTCATAACCTATTCGCTCTTAAGGTCTGATGTAGCCTTCCACTCTTTAGGCAGAATTAGTCATATCTCCATCAGCATTTAAGCTTCTATCTTTACCCATGAGACTCAGGTGAGGCTTCCTGAAGAGAATACTGGATCCTTGTCATTTTTCCTATTTCCATCACCTACTACACACAACTGAAGGGATGTGTAGTACATATTCATTGAATTGAAATGGCCAACCAGAAGAAACAAGAACAAAATTACATGTTCTCTTATTTAAACACCAAGTACTGGAATTTTCTCAAAATGAAAAAACCTAATTTAAGGCTCATTTTATATGCTTTATATATTTAGCACATACTCAACTAATTCTCTTGGAATGTAACTCATTAGATGATAATAGCAATAAACTGCTGGACTTTTAAGAATGAGATATTTTTATATCAGCTACCTTATCAGCAAATTACTAAAGTACCAGGATTGTTTTGCAGATGCTTTAAAATGTTTGTTACATAAATGATTTATTTTTTTTAAGCAGCTTCACTTTTCTGTCTACAGAGTAGGCACTCCTGAATTATAGCACAGAAGAATATTTCCTTCTACAAATTTTGACTTGGATGACAGTTTAAGTAACCAACAGTAAACCAATCTGTTTATAAAACTCAAAGTTTAGAATGTCAGCAGATGGGATAAAAGTACAGAATACTTTAACTTTGGAAGGGGTGTTCAGAGAACACTGCAGAGTTAGAAGCTGAGCTTGGTGAAGAACAGGAGTTACTGAGCAATGTGTCCATTCTAGCTCTGCACTTAGCACTCTGCAACTTCTTTCTGCTTTGTAAAATACAGAGGACAATGTCACCCTCTACAGTGATGCAGTGAGGAGTACATGAGCTGCAATTGTAAATCACTCAGGATAATGGCTAACATAGTAGTCAGCAAACTCATTAGTCAACAGAGCCAAATATCAACAGTACAATGATTGAAATTTTTTTTGAGAGCCAAATTTTTTAAACTTAAACTACATAGGTAGGTACATTCCTTATCTTGGTAGCACCCGCACGTGGTATTTTGTGGAAAAGCCACACTCAAGGGGCCAAAGAGCCACATGTGGCTCGCGAGCCGCAGTTTGCCGACCTCTGGGCTAACACATACTTGGGTGGCCAGTTTTCTGAGTTTACAAATCTGAGAATGTCTTTATGTTGCTTTCATTTGTGAATGCCAACTTAGCCAGTATGATAACCTTAGTTCACACCACTTCACCCTAAGGACTCAGTTTATTTCAGACCAGTGTCTTCTGCCAGTAAAGGACACAAGGAAGAGGATAAAAGCTTGTGAGATTTGTGACAGATCTGTATGTCTTTGCAAGTAATTCTCCCTTCTTTCCTATTTTGTGTCCACTCCTGCTGTCCTAGTCCTGATCACTTAAAAAACTGGGGACTCAACCACATGAATAAAAACCAAACTTAATGAAAAGTCTCTTTCCTTTAGGGGGAATGGGTCTCAAATGAACTCTCTGCATTAGGTCTATTATTTTTATGACTAAGGTGTGACCTCCATCCCTCATAGGCACCTGGGTGCCAGACAAGCTTCCTTCAACCTCTCCAAGGATGTGTACTTAACCTATTGTGCTTGGTTTCTCCTAGTTTCTATCCCAGTGTGCATTCCAGGTTCCAAAGGAGCTGGAATTCTTTTCCATGTCCCATTATCTAGCCAAGACCCTGACACATGGCCTGATCTTCTCTCCTAATAGTCTAGATCAGTGTTTCCAACTGCCGCTCCACAGATGGGAATGCTATAAATTTTGTGTCAGTCTGTGAGACTGTGAAAGAGTACCCTGCTTTATGAAGACTATGAACTCAATGATCTTAATCAAATTTGCTTATGCTCAGGATAATTTCTGCCTTGGCAGTCCTCAAAATCCTTCTATTTTCACTGGTCCCCAAGTGCAAAAAGGTTTAAAATCACTGATCTTGATCCTCAGCAGCATTTCTACTTGACTGATTTGAGTCCTGATTCAACTTACATGTGTGTCCCTAGAAGGTCCTGCAACCTGACTGGCTGTATTACCACTGTCCAGGTATAATCCTACCAGACCGTAACATCAGTATATGTTACTATCAACCTGGTTTTGATCAAAATTTGGAGCTTATGTATAAGGGACCACACGAAAACCAATTCTTAGAGAATATGAACCTTAAAATAATTCCTGTTACCTAGTAAAATCACGAGACAGTTCTGGAGAGAAGATCCAATTTGCTACTGCAGCACAGTCAACAATCTGTGTACGAATCATCTTATCCACGAGTACAGCAATCATCTAGTGAAGAGACGACAAGGTAAATCACACTCACACATGGCCATAATAATCCCACCGCTACAAAAGTATAACAGGGCTGTGAGACTCGCTTTCAATTAGTTTGACCATTAGGCCTTAAGAATTATTGCCCTGTGCTTGGCTCTGGTACTTCCTCTAAGAATACTTAACACCAATGAAGACTGAGCAAAAAGAAAAACTCTGAATGATAACACAAACTTTTAAAAATATTTTAGACTATACCTACAGAATTATATAATTTCCAATGAATTCTAAAATTTAATATGTGTTTTATTATAAAAAGTCTTAAATGTATTCTGATATTTAAATGCCTTTTTATAACATGGTATGAAAACGATATGTTGAGATTGAGAAATGTGGGGCGTATTTTCAGAAATTAGATAAACTACATAATTATTTCCTACCCAAGTGGTAGAATCTTTAAGCAACAATTATTCTTACTAGTTAAAATGTTAATAGTATAGTTTGAAACCAAATCATACTTGTTCTTTAAAAAAAAAACAAAAACCAAACATCATTAATTCCACAGTATTAAAAATTATAGATTTAAAAACCAATCTATAAACAAACTTCATGTTTTACAAACTATAACAATGGTAATAGCCTTATTTTTATATCGATACAGTCAGAGCCTCAACACATCTAATTAAATAGCTTTTACCTGTGGATGGTTCCTCCAGACCTCAAACATAACTCTTAGAATGTGTAGCTTTCCTTCATCACTTTCTGCTAGGGTTTTGAAGACTTCATGAAACCTTTGGTAGCGGAGGAAAAAACACCTCATAAAACCTTAAGCATTTTAATGTTTCAAAACCTTTTCAGTATTACTCTATTACTCAATTTACAGTGCAATATATAAATGCAAAATAACCAGATGTTAACCATTAAGGATATAAAAGGTATGAGTAGAAATTCATAGTCTGTATGGAATTTGTCACAAAATCCCAAGAGATTTACAATATACTATTGTTAGCCCAGGACTACAATTTACTGTGTTCTCTAAGAATAAGTGAAGGCTAAGGAACCAGCTCCAAACACAGGTAATGTACTTTGTGTGACTTACCCTGTGGGAACCCTGCAAGTAATACAGAGACTTGAAGTTGAGATGAGGTGGGGAGCCAAAGTTTCTCTGCTTGACTGGAGGAATATCTGTATGTTCTTTCTTCTTTAAACTGCCTGACCAGTTAAAAGCTGTCTTTAGATGCCAACCTTTAAAGTGGCTTCCAAAATGTAGTTGGCTTTCATTTCTGCTTAACTTCCTTTAGGAAGATGTATAGATGGTGGGAGCTTCTTGACTATATACTATATACTATATATGACTGTCCTATGGACCCAAGTTTTTCACTGGTTTCTCTAAAAGTCTACATAAAAAAATACCCCCTTTCCATGTATATATGCATACTGTACATGCAGATGATGGAAGCCACAGGACAGAGATTTTAGCTATCACATACCAAACACACTGTATCAAGTTATATCATAAGACTGTTAACATCTTCCTATTCAACAATTTCAGGTAAAAATGGCTATACTGTTGATATTCAAGCAAACTTCTAAAACCTAAAGAAAGGGTGTTTGTTCTTGTTGCACTTACTTTGCAAGAGCACTGAAGGAGTGGCTGAATGACTTGGCTGCCAAGTGTAGCAGAGTCTGCACAAAGACCTCAATTTTTAATGGGTTAAAGCTGAATCCTTCATCTGAAAAATATTCCCCCATAAAAGAGTTAGGAAAACGTATACAATTCCTTGCTCCCTCACCTGGAATGCTAAACAGATGGCATGCTCATATCCAAATATTAAGTGAGACAATTCACATAACATCTTTGAGTACTAAAAGACGATCAAGACCACCACTGATTTCAATTACTCAATATAAAACTAAGCATAATCTTAATTCCTCAATTTCTGGGTGCTTCTGTAATTCTTCTATATGATCCATGTCTTTTACAAATACCACACAGATTTCCTTTATTCATATCTCTCTATATGGTGGCAAAGATAAATATATTAATAGAAAAAAAAAATAAAGCCCCAAACACTTAAGTCTGTATCTTCAGATGTCTAAATTTAATACCATCATTTTGACTTAAGCTTTCTAATTACATTTTCTCTAAAATCCTAAATGTCTTAGAAAAATCCCAGTAATAAATAATACAAAGACCTTAATGTTTTGTTTTGATTAAGCCCCTTTTTATGCACATGTCCTTATGTATATATATCTAACAAAAAAAAATTTCCCCCCAAAATGGTTACCCAGTTGTCCCATTAGACTTGCCGATTTGTCTCTTTTTATGTCAGTACCACACTGTTTTAGTTACTATAGTGTTCAAGATATAGTTTATATGTGATCAGGCAAGTTCCTCTCATCTCTTGTCTTATCCATTTACTGATTCAAGTAAACTTATAGATTACCTTGCCAATTTTCCCATTCTTACCTCTCCTCCCTAAAACCTAGTTGTTGTTTTTTGTTGGAATTCCATAGTACGTACTCAGTCAACATCAAACACCATTATAATAGCTTAATTTGGAGAAAATATCCAACTTTATAATACACCAAGTCTTTCTGTTCAGGAACCTCTCTACTGAAAGCTGGGAATGCTTAAAAATCTTTTAGTGTTAACAGTATATTTGACTTTGTTCGTATACTTAATGCAAGCTATTCCATAAGGATGTTAGGATGTCTTTTTACATAAGGGAGAAAATACCTCTGTTCTAGGAACTTGCAGGCTAAATAGCCCAAAGGAATACATCACTTTGTAAGCATCCAGAGAGACTCAGGAGGCACTCGTGTTGCCAGTTATGTTTACAATCTAACCTGGCCCATATGTAGTTACACTCAAGAAATAGTTAATTCCCTTACCGTCATCATCATCCTGGTTAGGATTTGGTACATCTTTCAGAATGCTGAAGATTTCACCATTGGTTGCTTTACTTTTAAAGGCAACAGCTAAACAGAGGGCAACCGAATGTCCAGGGAGGGAACCTAAGCATAGAATAGGGCGGTGAGTAGATCAGTTTAAGACTATTCTTGCCAATAGTTATAGACTGAGAAATTTAAAAAATCCCTTTCTTTCAAAATAGAATACTCTTTACCCCAAGATCAGTATTTAATCTGTACAAAGATAACCACATATGAAAGTTTCATTTAATAGGTCAATGGCTTTTCACCTAAGATAAGGCATAATTCTCACTTCAATACTTCCCAAGAGCACTTTGCTAATTGAAATTTACAGTATAAGAGGTGCTGATCTTCAGGGATGGGGGTGAACGGAAATGTGAATATAGTGCATTGTCCTTTGACAGTCCTTAAATCCCTAGGCTTTAATAAGCAAAAAGCTGAGAATCAATTTATCTCTTTCATTTTTGCCAGTTCCTCTTTCTTCTTCCTTTTCTGAGATAGTAGAAACTGAGTTTGAGTCTGAACAATGAGTCTGAAGCCAACTTAAGACAGATGCTTTGCTTTTCTGAGTCCATCTATAAGTCTGAGGCTCATGTGCTGTGACTCCACGTGCGTACTGTTGGTCAGTCTGTCAAGTCCTTGGTGTAGAAAATCTGTGCTAGTATATCCTGCAAGGCCTCACCAGAGCAATCCACCTTTTTTTTTTTTTTTTTGTATTTTTCTGAAGTTGGAAACTGGGAGGCAGTCAGATAGACTCCTGCATGTGCCTGACCGGAATCCACCTGGCATGCCCACCAGGGGGCGATGTTCTGCCATCTGGGGCATCGCTCTGTTGCAACCAGAGCCATTCCAGCACCTGAGGCAGAGGCCATGGAGCCATCCTCAGCACCTGGGCCAACTTTGCTCCAATGGAGCCTTGGCTGCGGGAGGGGAAGAGCGAGACAGAGAGGAAGGAGAGGGGGAGGGGTGGAGAAGCGCCCATTTGCTTCTGTGTGCCCTGGCCGGGAATCAAACCCCGGACTTCCGCACGCCAGGCCGACGCTCTACCACTGAGCCAACCGGCCAGGGCCGCAATCCACTTTTAATGTAAGGCAGACAAAGGTAATAAAGGCAATTCTGACTTGGAATATGAGTTACTAAGTACTGGAAATGAATAAATTCAATTACAATAGGTCACATGTACTTTGTGCTTTTCCTTGAAAGTGAGAAAGAAACTAAGTGACAAAAAGAGAAAGGAATCCCTGCCACTGAGGAGTCTATATTCTAGCTGGGGAACCAAAATATTCAGAAAGGAAGTAGCCAGAGAGCAACACAGAAGTGGCTTGCTTAAGGTTAAAAAATATTTACAGCTGTGGAGGTGTGACTAGACACTAGAAAGAAAGCAGGGACTGGAGACAGAAAGGGCTGCCCAGCCTCGCGTAACGGCACAAAGGCAAAACCAAGAACCAGGAGGATGGAAAAAATAAACAAAGAAGTGGGCCTAGCTAGAGCAGAGGTTCATGGGGGAAGAACTGACAAATAACAAGCCAAGAACAACTCTTAAAAGAGGGCCTTAAATATTAGACTGAGTTGTTTCTATGGGAAAAAAGGAAGCTCAGTGTCAACAAAAGCCTGAGCTTCTTGGTATCAAAGACTGTATCTTATGACTCTGAGGCAGCACAAGGCAGGACTGAAAACTAGGCACTCCTGCCTGACTGGGCAGTGGCACAGTGAATAGAGTGTCGGACTGGTATGCAGAGGACCCAGGTTCAAAACCCCAAGGTCACTGGTGTTTGTGCGGCCTCATCGGTTTGAGCGTGGGATCATGGACATGACTCTATCATCACTGGTTTGAGGCCAAGGTTGCTGGCTTGAGCAAGGGGTCACTCATTCTGCTGGAGCCCCCTGGTCAAGGCACATATGAGAAAGCAATCAATGAACAACCAAGGAGACTAAGGAGCCGCAATGAAGAATTGGTGCTTCTCATTTCTCTCCCTTTCTGTCCCTCTCTCTGTCTCAAAAAATAAATAAAAATACAACTAGGCACTCCCTAAGTGCCGCACCAAGCACTGCTCTTCCAGGAAAGCACAGTGGTCAAGAGCATGGCTGCTCAGTCAGTAAACCTGGTGTGAACCTGGGCCCTAACATTCAGAAGCAATCACACTCTCGCTTATTAAAGCCCTTTCCTCGTTGTTAACTTGGTATAATAAACATATCCATTTCTCAGAGTTGTTTTAAGGATTAAGTGACATAATATTGGAAATACACTTAGCAACAGGACCAACTGAGCTCATTTCAAGGAAAACAGGCGTAGTCTGTCTGAGGTGTAGGTGAAGAACCAGGAGAGCAGTATGAGAAGGCAAGTTTCCAAACACAGAGAACCTACACAAGATAAAATGGAAATGGAAAGCTCGTGGAGGAGCCATGTTCAGTGCCATTTGAAAAGACTCACTTGGAAAAACTTCACCTCTAACTCTCAACCAGTGACCACTAGTGTATGCCTTACCTTCATTAAGTGTAAAGCATAAAATGGCACATCCAATTATCATGCAACCTCCATGTAAATCTAGTCTGTGTACACCTGTGTTCTCACACTGAACTGGTATCAGCTGATAATCAATCTTCACCACCATGACTAATTATCATCCCCATCTTAGTAAGTTCTGGCCATAAATTCATCTTGCTGTGCTTTGCAGCGTACTTAAAATAATGTCATGACTATAACATATTAACCAATATTAAAAGAAAAAAAATTAGCAGTAATAACTAAGTATATCACAATGAATCTTCAAAATGATGACAGGGTAAATAAGACAATAGTGGCTAGAAACAGATCACCTTTCAAATAGAGAAAATATAAGCCCAAGAAAAAGTTCACTTTTTCCTTCTTAAAATAACTGATGTCAGAGAGCACTTGCATTGTTACTTTTTATTACTTACTGCTACTTTCATCTCCATACTTGTAAATGCAGGTTGGGTTTGCAGGACACAGAGCTGAGAAGGTAGGAGGAACAACATCTAATATACACTGATGGTAAGACAACCTACAATACAAATAAGAGTCTCAGAAAATACCATTCACCAGTTCCATTCTTACCCAGAAACTCACACTCTCCAACACCCTCACAGTAGATTGCCACCTAATAAAAGAAGCAATAATAGAAAAAGAGAAACATTACTTTGCAATCATCATAATGGTGGCAGGTAAAAGAAGTTGTCAGTGGGAGTTTAATGAACAGGATGAATGTAACCTCAGAAATTGCCTACAAAATAATCAATTATGAAGGAAAAAATGGTGAGCTTAGGTGGAGAAGCTGGCAGACGCTGACATGGCCAGTATTCAGGTTACTATCTTCAGTGGTGGGAGCCTTGTGCCTCCCAGTGTGATGCACTGAGAAAAGCACCAACAGCATAAGACCTGAGTCTGGTCACAAGGACACAGCACGGTGACCCAAGAAAGTGGGTTTAGTCTTCAAAACTGTTAAGGACATGAAAAATAGAATAACAACTGCTCAAGACTTAAGAATCTGAAGATAATGACAACTAAATGCTACACATGTTCCTGGATAGGAAAAGACATTGCTGGGATGGCTGGCAAAATTTCAGCAGCATCCACGGATTATGTGGTAGCACTACTGTACCATGGCCGAGTTCCTGATATGGGGGGCTGTATGCTGATTGCAAGACAGCGTCTTTGTTTTGGGGAAACAGTCAATGGACTATTAAAGGTGAGGAGGTGTTGTCTGCACTTTGTTTCCAAAGGGTTCAGAAAAAGACCAGTGTAACAGGTGTAAACATACAAAGAGAGGAGAAGGAGAACTGGAATGAATGTGATAAAACATCTGGATAAACAAGATGGAGTAATTTGTACTATTTTGGCAACTTTCCTGAAATTTGAAATTATTTCAAAGCATATTAGACCAAAAAAACCCCCAAAAACAAAACCCAAAACCCCTTTTTGGCTTAATTCACAGAATCTAAATGTTATGGTTGACTACTTTATTCAGCCTAAATCTTGATTAAAAACTAAGAAAGAAGAGAGGCAGGTACTTGGATTTTAAAAATTATATTCTGGACATAAAAACACAAATTTAGAGGAGAGAGAAATTCTCCCACAGAAAGGAGATCTAAGTTAACAAGAAAACACAAAAAACTTACCTCATACATTTTTCTAGAACTTCTCTTACAAACTTTGGTTTGGGACTTTCAAGATCTTGAGAAAGACAATCTGACCTAAAGAGGAAACATAGTTTTGTACATTCTTACACAGAATCTGCACTTAACTTGTACTTAGCTAAAAATAGTTTCCTTCTGCCTAAACTATAGTTATATTTACATACGTAAATCAAAAATAAACTAAATTTTTTTTTTTTTTTACAGAGAAAGAGTCAGAAAGAGGGATAGACAGGGACAGACAGACAGGAACGGAGAGATGAGAAGCATCAATCATTAGTTTTTCCTTGCGACACCTTAGTTGTTCATTGATTGCTTTCTCATATGTGCCTTGATTGTGGGGCTACAGTACACCGAGTAACCCCTTGCTCAAGCCAGTGACCTTGGGTCCAAGCTGGTGAGCTTTGCTCAAACCAGATGAGCCCGCGCTCAAGCTGGTGACCTTGGGGTCTCGAACCTGGGTCCTCCGCATCCCAGTTCGACGCACTATATCCACTGTGCCACCGCCTGGTCAGGCACTAAATATTTTAGATGATGAAGATTGCTTTTATGTTATAGATTTAAATTTTTTTGTGTGACAGAGACAAGGAGGGACAGCTAGGAACAGACAGGAAGGGAGAGAGATGGGAAGCATCAATTCTTCACTGCAGCTCCTTAGTTGTTCATTGACTGCTTTCTCATATGTGCCTTGACAGGGGGCGAGGGGTGACTACAGCAGCGACCTTGGGCTTCAAGCCACCAACCATGGGGTCATGTCTATGATCCCACATTCAAGCCAGCGACCCTACTCTCAAGCCGGATATGCCTGCGCTCAAGCTGGTAACCTCGGTATTTTCAACCTGGGTACTCTGTGTCCCAGTCCTACTCTCTATCCACTGTGCCACTGCCTAGTCAGGCTATATTTAAATATTAGCAGTATTTTTTAAATAACAGGAGACTGTAGAGAAAGGAAAGCTAAAACCAAATACCACTTACCAGTCTTCCCAGCTCCAACGAAACCGGAAGTTACTTAGGTGATGGGAAAACCAATTAATAAATCTGTACAGAGAAGTGGGAGTAAGGAACACAAAAAGATGAATTGTTAGTTCCCACCAGGAACTAAGTAATCCTCAGGCAGATAAAACCCTATTTTATAGAGTGCAATGACAAGCACATAACCCCACCTACAGCTGAGTCTCCACCACTTATCCTCTTTCCTGCCAATCCTGCAACTCATCTTCTACTCCCAATGGTAAGTCTCCTATCGCATTCCTTTTAACAGTGCTATCCTTTTAAAGTAAATAATATGAATGCCAGTTTCATGCCAGGCACCTTTTATGTTTATATAAATTAATAACTTCTGAAGAATGTAGTATTTTTCTATTGACAATGAAAAAGGCATTAAATAAATTGCAGATAAAACATTTTATAAATGGCAGAATCAAAGTCTTGTTTCTCATCATATGTGCCTTCTTCATCACAAAGAACAACATATGCCACCAAAATCCCCCTTTTCCATAACAACACATCTGATCTCTCTGACTAGATAGAAATCACCTTAGCAAACTATAATGTTGCAAAGTTTTTCAGAGCCCAATAAACATTTGTTGAATGAATGGCATAATTTGGATGTACAGCACAACTGGTAGTTTTATTAATTAGACTGGGAGGAAAATCAGAAGACACTTTTTTTTTTGACAGAGACACAGAGAGAGTCAGAGAGAGGAACAGCCAGAAATAGACAGGCAGGAAGGGAGAGAGATGAAAAGCATCAATTCTTTGTTGCGGCACCTTAGTTGTTCATTGATTGCTTTCTCATATGTGCCTTGACGGGGAAGCTACAGCAGAGCAAGTGACCCTTGCTCAAGCCAGCAACCTTCGGCTCAAGCCAGTGACCATGGGGTCATGTCTATGATCCCACGCTCAAGCCAGTGACCCAGTGCTCAAGCCGGATGAGCCTGAAACAAGCCAGCGATCTCAGGGTTTTGAAACTGGGTCCTCCGTGTCCTAGTCTGACACTCTATCCATTGTGCCACCGCCTGGTCAGGCAGAAGACACTTTCTGAAAGCATGTTCCTCAGGTATCTACAATTTCAATCACTGAAATTAACCAACATCATAGGTCCCCTCCCGCAGCCAAGGCTCCATTGGAGCAAAGATGGCCCGGGAGCTGGGAGCTGGGGATGGCTCCTTGGCCTCGGCCTCAAGCGCTAGAGTGGCTCTGGTCTGGCAGAGAGCATCGCCCCCTGGTGGGCAGAGCGTCGCCCCTGGTGGGCGTGCCGGGTGGATCCCGGTCGGGTGCATGCGGGAGTCTGTCTGTCTCTCCCCATTTCCAGCTTCAGAAAAATACAAAAAAAAAAAAAGCCAAAATAGCCAAAGCAAGCCTAAGAAAAAAGAACAAAGTCAGTGGCATTACAATACCTGACATCAAATTACACTACAGAGCTGCAATAATCAAAACAGCATACTGAAGAAGAAGAAAAAAAGCCTGACCAGGCAGTGACACAGTGGATAGAGCGTCGGACTGGGATGCAGAGGACCCAGGTTCGAGACCCCGAGCTCGCCAGCTTGAGCGCAGGCTCATCTGGTTTGAGCAAAAGCTCACCAGCTTGAGCCCACGGTCACTGGCTCGAGCAAGGGGTTACTCAGTCTGCTAAAGGCCCACAGTCAAGGCACATATGAGAAAGCAATCAATGAACAACTAAAGTGTTGCAACACGCAATGAAAAACTAATGATTGATGCTTCTCATCTCTCTCCGTTCCTGTCTGTCTGTCCCTGTCTATCCCTCTCTCTGACTCTCTCTCTTCTCTGGAAAAAAAAAGAAAAAAAACCCAGCATGGTACTGGCAGAAATATAGACACACAGATCAATGAAACAGAATCAAGAGCCCAGCCCTGGCCCGTTGGCTCAGTGGTAGAGCGTCGGCCTGGCGTGCAGAGGTCCCGGGTTCGATTCCCGGCCAGGGCACACAGGAGAAGCGCCCATCTGCTTCTCCACCACTCCCCATCTCCTTCCTCTCTGTCTCTCTCTTCTCCTCCCGCAGCTGAGGCTCCATTGGAGCAAAGATGGCCCGGGCACTGGGGATGGCTCCTTGGCCTCTGCCCCAGGTGTTAGAGTGGCTCTGGTTGTGACAGAGCGACGCCCCGGAGGGGCAGAGCATCGCCCCCTGGTGGGCAGAGCATCGCCCCCTGGTGGGCGTGCCGGGTGGATCCCGGTAGGGCGCATGCGGGAGTCTGTCTGACCGTCTCTCCCCGTTTCAAGCTTCGAAAAAAAAAAAAATAGAGCCCAGAAATAAAAGCATATATATATGGGCAAATCATCTTCGACAAAGGAACCAAAAACACACAATGGAGAAAAGAAAGCCTCTTCAATAAATGGTGCTGGGGAAATTGGAAAGCTGCATGCAAAAGAATGAAACTTGACTACAGTTTGTCCCCCTGCACAGAAATTAATTCAAAATGGATCAAAGACCTAAATATAGTATAAGATATGAAACAATAAATTACATAGAAGAAAACATAGGTACTGGCCCTGGCCGGCTGGCTCAGCAGTAGAGCATCAGCCCAGCATGTGGATGTCCCAGATTTGATTCCCAGTTAGGCCACACAGTTGAAGCACCCATCTGCTTCTCCACCCTCCTGCCTCTCTTTTCTCTCTCTCTCTCTTCCCCTCCTGCAGCCAAGGCTCCACAGGAGCAAAGTTGGTCCGGCACTGAGGATGGCTTCATGGCCTCTGCCTCAGGCACTAGAATGGCTCCAGTTGCAACAGAGCAATGCCCCATATGGGCAGAGCATCGCCCCCTAGTAGGCTTGCCAGGTGGATCTTGGTCGCGCACATGTGGGAGCCTCTCTCTTTTTCCCCACTTCTCACTTAGAAAAATACAAAAACAAAACGAAAGAAAAAAACATAGGTACTAAATTCATGGACCTTGGCCATAGACAACAATTTATGAACCTGATTCCAAAGGCAAGGGAAGTGAAAGCAAAAATAAATGAATGGGACTATATCAAACTAAAAAGCTTCGGAACAGCAAAAGAAGTCAACAACAAAACAAATAGGCAGCCAACTAAATGGGAGATATTTGCAAACAACAGCTCCAATACAGGTTAATATCCAAAATATATAAAGAACTCACAAAGATCAGCAACAAACAAGCAAACAATCCAATTAAAAAATGGAAAGAGGACCTGAACAGACACTTCTCCCAAGAGGGCATACAAATGGCCAACAGATATATACATGAAAAGATGCTCATCTTCACTAGCTATTTGAGAAATGCAAATCAAAACTACACTGAGATTCCACCTCACACCTGTTAGATTAGCTAGACAGGTAATAACAAGTGCTGGAGAGGCTGCAGAGAAAAAGGTACCATCATCCACTGCTGGTGGGAATGCAAATTAGTACAACCATTATGGAAGAAAGTATGGTGGTTTCTGAACAAAGAATAGAACTAGCATATGACTCAGCAATCCCTCTACTGGTTATCTATTCCCAAAACTTGAAAACATTGGTACATTAAGACACATGCACCCCCACATTCACCACAGCATTATTCACAGTGGTCAAGAAAATGGAAACAACCAAAGTGTCCCTTGATAGAGGACCGGATAAAGAAAATGTAGTACATATATATACAACAGAATACTACTCTGCCATAAGAAACAATGACATAGTGACATTTACAACAACATGGACTGACCTTGAGAACATTAAACTGAGTGAAACAAGTAAATCAGAAAAAGCTAAGAACTGGATGATTTCACACATAGGTGGGATATAAAAGTGAGACTCACAGACATAGATAAAAGTGTAGTGGTTACCAGGGGGAGGGGAGTGTAATGAAAAGGGGAGGGTGGAGGGTGGAAAGAGGGACAAATGTAAGGTGACAGAAAATAATTTGACTTTGGGTGATGGGTATACAACATAATCAACAGTTCAAATACTATAGAAATGTTTACCTGAAACCTATGTACTCTTATTGATCAATGTCACCCTGTTAATTTTATAAATAAAAAAAATTCTTAATAAGGCAAATCAAATCCTTTTATAAAGTACAGGGAGTAGAAGCTGTTAACCAGTACAGAAATAAGGCAGTCACTGTACCTGTCTACGCACGTAGTATTCATTGTGTCCAAACGCATGTAAAGCATTTCAGTTGCCTGTGCAAGCTGTGAATTTGAGGATAAGGAAAACTATTCTCCAACCTCCTTCAAAATAAACTGTAACAGAGAAAATAACCTTTCCTAGACGTCTGTATAATGACTAATTATGTTGAACACCTTTTCTTGTAATTGAAACTCTTTAAAAAAAAGCTTTTAGGTATCAATCAATGTACAATAAATTTGACCTGTATAGACACCTACGAAATCAAGATAATATTTACATCACGTCCAAAATTTCCCCGTGCTCCTTAGTAATCCATTCTCCCTTCTCCTCAACCCTCGCCTATGTTCCCAAGCAAATATTGGTCTGCTTTCACTAGATTACTTTGCATTTTCTAGAATTCTGTGTAAATGGATTCATATTGTTTGATGTTCTTTACTCAGAATAATTATTTTGCAATTCATTCATGTTGTTGCCGGCATCAAAACTTGTTCCATTTTATTATGAAGTAATGTTCCACTGTAGAGGTATAATAACATTTGTTAAACCACTCATGTATTGATGGATATTTGGATTATTTCCAGTCTGGAGTTATTACAATAAAGTTTCTTTGAACATTAGTGCCTAAGTCTTTGTAAGGACATGTGCTTCCATTTCTCTTGGGTAAATACCCGAGTGGAATACTGGACTGTATGGCACATATGTTAAACTTTCAAAGAAATGTCAAGCTGTTTTCAAGAAGTGATTTACACCCCAAAGCAGAAATATTTAATAATCTTTTAAAGCTAGGCCAACGAGAGTAAGTTTAAAAACAAAAGAAAGGATACAACTTGGGGTAGAGAGCCAGGCTGAAGTCTACACAGTTCAATGAGAAGTGTTGTGTACATCACATCAATGTGAGGGGGTGCTGGAAGTTGAAACAGCTCTGCGAAGATCACCTACAAAAGAATCAGGAATCAAAATTCAATTCAGTAGCTATCTATGCACTTCTATCTACTATTAGAAAGAACTCAACATTCCAGACATAAACTCTAACTCCATAATATTTATAATGAATTACTTTATCTTTAAAATTATCCACTTTAAAACATGAAGACCTGTAATTTAATACTGTAATAAAAGTTTCTTATCTGTAAAACTCAATCAAAGGAGAGTATGCCAGTATTAATGCTTACTTGACACTTCCAGAGAACCATGCAATTAAATTCCAACTCTAGAAGTATAGGAGTTGATTTACCGAGGCACTCACAGATCCATCAATTTCATTTTTGTAAGTAGTAAAAACCCTTATGAGACTCTAAGGATGCAAACAGACGATAGTCAATTCATTCCACTCTGCTACTTGAAACTGGTGCCCAGAAACCTTTTTGATAATCCAGGACTTCTTTGCCATGGCTTGTGTCCAGAGCTTGTTTCCACCCTCCCTACATAACGTGTGGATCATCAACCTAGAATTTTAAAGCCTGATCTGCATTCCTTCCTCTGACCCCCAACTCCAACACTTCTGTACTTCATTCTGATGACTTTCTATACTTCTTGCACACTTAAAGATCTGACTTATATTTTGCACAACTGACACATCAGTGAGTCAAATTCAGAGCCTAAACTTACGCTCAAATTTTATAAAAACTGAACAGATGCAGTACTTTTAAGAAAGCATAGTGTAGTGTACCGTAAATAAAAAGTGAATCTGAAATAATATATCATAACTACTCCCATGAGTATTTTAACTTAAAGGAATATGTAATTGACAGTATCACTCGTGTGTCAAGTGAATATACTTTTTTGGGATATAACTCTCACAAGGTGTTCAAATTATTACCAATATCATCCTCTATGACTTAAGATAGGGTCAAAAGCATTATTCATTCTTCCTACCTGCAAAACAACTGGCTCTTTCGATTTCTAAGAATAAAGATTCATATTTCACCCTACTTGTGATATAGGAAATAATCTACTATTCAGGTATCTACAACTAATATGAGGCCAGATAAACAGTTAAAAATAGATTATCTGGCTGAAGTAATATAATATTTTATAGCATTTAAGCCATTTATACATCTATTAACAATGTATTGACAGCTAGAGGTAACTTACATTATCCATGATAACTATCCATGAATGAAGACATATTATATAATTTATAGGCAACTCAAAATTCCATTTTTCTATTGGTTTCAACCTCCTCTTTTCTCTGTACTAACATGGCTAACAGAGCACCAAAACAGACAGAAATTTCCTTGCTCCTCTGTTAACTTTCAGTACCTGACAAGTAGCAAGAAAAAACAGTAAGCCAAGAGGAGATTACACTTTAAGTCAACAGAAAGATTCTGAAACGGAGAAACAAGCTCCATGTGGAATGCATACCTCAACTATGTGGTAGTTCAAGGGGATCTTGTTTTTCCCTGGATATCTCACCAGCTGCGCAGCACTAGAAAAAGTATAATTGAAGTTTAGTAAGTATATAAAGATACATGAACTATCCAATAAGTAGCTTCAAAACAGTGTGTTTAGACAGAAGGAAAGAAAATCTTTTCTGAAATGTTACAGATTTTACTTACTTCACCGCAGCAGAAATTATTTAATCTACTACCACAAGGAAACTCTTTAATGCATCCAAAATACCTTGAACAGTCAGGAGTTTAAGTAATAATGCTAAGGGAGCATTTTAAATCTATTAACTTAAAAAGTTTTTATAGGGTAGACCATTCCCAAAAGACTCTTTCCACCTTAAAATCTAAACCAAACTTACCAAGATTTAAAAAAATATTAAAAGAAAACTTTTGCATACCTAGATGTCTAAAACTATAAAGCACCCAGGAAAGTACTATTTTGAAAAAGCACAGCAGACTGGTTATAGCAAGACAGGGGTGTCAGGTAGAGACTTTCTTATACTCTTAATATCCATTTAATTGCTACCGTTTCTCAGCTCTGAAAGTAAGAAAAAACGAATCTTACCAAGTCTTTCTTTCCTTCCGGTAGGACTTAATGATGCAGTGAAGATTCTCTTCTATTACAAATCTTTCCACCGAATGACTCCCTGGCATCACAGGACCCTGAAAAGAAAACCACATGTATATAATACACACTTAGAAAAAATATTTTCTTTCATTTATTCAACCAATGTTTGAGAGCTTATTTTGTTCGATATTATATTGGGGGCCAGGGATAATGAAAGCTCTGTATTCTCAGCAAACTTCACTGGCATGTTCACTTGTATCTACAACAGAAGTAGAGTGTCAGCTAGTTTCTTCTACACATCTGACACTATACTGTCACTGCCCACCTCAATTCTTAGGTGAAGCAAAAGTAATTTTATTAGCCCTACACAGTTTGGTTTATTTTTTTAAACTATAAGGGTATATTCCTTCCATAATAAATAAGGAGGAAAATTTTTTATTTCAAATACTATATAGACTTAAAAGAAAATCATGTATGCATTGTAATATACCCAAATTACATTTTTGAAAAAGGTTAAAAGGCATTACCAATTATTTAATTTTTTAAAAAAAAGTATATGCAGAGGAAACAGGTTCAAAGAGTGTATCTTTACTTATTTACTATTATAGACTCTTAATGGTGACTTTGACTTTTACTTTAATCTTCTTTATACTTTGATTTTTAAAAAATAAACACTTTTTTCAAAGGCTAGAACAAAAGAACCCAAACCCTCTTCATTTTGAGGGGAACAGATATTTTGTATTTTACGCTCTTCTGGCAAAGGACGATGGGCACATTCCAGAGGCAACACCCAGTAAGTGTAAATAGTATAGGCAAAACAAATCTTGAGGTCTCATTTTAGTTCCCCTTGTATAAAGATACCTAATCACAAACTGTACCAGTCTTACATGTAAATTTAGACTTTCAATTAAAGATACCTAACTAGCCTGACCAGGTGGTGGCACAGTGGATAGAACGTCGGACTGGGATGCAGAGGACCCAGGTTCGAGACCCCAAGGTAGCCAGCTTGAGCGCGGGCTCATCTGGTTAGAGCAAGAAGCCCACCAGCTGGCCCTGGCTAGTTGGCTCAGTGGTAGAGCGTCGGCCTGGCGTGCAGGAGTCCCGGGTTCGATTCCCGGCCACGGCACACAGGAGAAGCGCCCATCTGCTTCTCCACCTCTCCCCCTCTCCTTCCTCTCTCTCTCTTCCCCTCCCGCAGCCAAGGCTCCACTGGAGCAAAGTTTGCCCGGGCACTGAGGATGGCTCTGTGGCCTCTGCCTCAGGCGCTAGAATGGCTCTGATTGCGGCAGAGGAACGCCCCAAGATGGACAGAGCATCGACCCCTGGTGGGCATGCCAGGTGGATCCCGGTCGGGCGCATGCAGGAGTCTGTCTGACTGCCTCCCCGTTTCCAGCTTCAGAAAAATTAAAAACAAACAAACAAACCCCAAAAACAAAAAACAAAACAAAAAAAAGAAGCCCACCAGCTTGAACCCAAGGTCACTGGCTCGGTCTGCTGAAGTCCCGCGGTCAAGGCACATATGAGAAAGCAATCAATGAACAACTAAGGTGTCGCAATGTGCAACGAAAAACTAATGATTGATGCTTCTCATCTTTCTTTTCCTGTCTGTCTGTCCCTGTCTATCCGTCTCTCTGACTCACTGTCTCCATAAAAAAATAAAACAAATAAAAAAAACAAAAAGAAATAAAGATACCTAACTAGCCCATTACATAATGCTGACTATACCCAAGTGTTAAAGTTGATAATTTCATACATTTAACCAATTATCTGACAACTTCTTCCTGTGCGATACATTATATATATAACAAATATTCATTGGTCATTAGCAATTTATGGTAGGACAGAAAAGAAAGGAGAAAGAAAACTCAAATTTGATCTTAAGAAATGATAATATTGGTTCTTATGCCAATGGTTCTCAATGGGGGGCAATTTTACCCCTAAAAGAACATCTGGCCATTGCTGGAGTTATTTTTGGTTCTCACAACTGACATTAAACCTCTAAATGCTACTGACAATTAGAGGGTAGAGGCCAGTTAATTCACAGGTAGATGCTGTTAATTCACTGCCAGCCCCCAAAACAAAAAATTATCCAGCCCAAAATGTCAATTGCGCCAAACTTGTGAAACTGTTCTGTGCTGACTGGTCTGCACTAAGCAACAGGTATGGTACGTCAGCCGGGTGCGTTTCTAGTCAGAACGCATCCAGTAATCACTGTGCTTGCTGCCTGGCTATTAAAGTTGAGACAGTCATTCAAATGCAGAGTTAGAAAATAATTACAGCAGAGTAACAATGTAAATTTTTATACTAAATGTTAATGTTAAAATTAGACATCTTTGTAATTGCTGAAGTATAATGTCTTCCAACAACTTGACTTCATAATAATACAGATATTTAAAGACTACAGATCCAGCTTATACTCATCTTTGGGTTTTTTTTAATGAAAAATACTTTATTTTAAGAAAATAATTACATAATATGAATAGGACAAGCTGTAAATGTTAGAGAGATGGGCAATCTCTAAAACTAGGTATTTTTTTTTGAAAAACAGCTTTATTAAGAATAATAGCTAAAATTATTGAGCATTCATCATATATTACATTATGTTATATATGTGTTATGTTTATTAACTCTCATACAAATTTATGAGACACTATTATTATTTCATTAGGAAACTGAGGTACAGAGGCAATTACTGTATTTCCCCATGTATAAGACGCACCCTTTCCCAAAAAATTTGGGGTCTAAAAACTGGGTACGTCTTATACAGTGGTTGTGGCATTTCAAATGCCATAGATGGAACTGAGGACAAGGCACTATATGAAGATAGTGATTTGTCATCAGACACAGATGAGGACAAGCTAATGGATGGGAGTTTAGATAGTAGTGAGGAGTAGTATGAAGTTTATGCTGAATAAACCTTGAGTTCAATAACTTAATGTAATACATTTTTTTTCAAATTTCAGGTCTCAAAATTAAGGTGCATCTTATACATGGGAGCATCCAAGATCACATAGTCAGGATCTGACTAAACAGGATTAAAACTCAAACCAATCTAGCTCTCGAATCTACTCTCTTAAATTGCACACTGTGCTGTCTCTTAATCTATATGCACACACTAAACTTAAATTCTTCCATAATGAGGTGCTATCATTCACTGAATTACACTGTTAACTCCATTGCCACTGACTCTCTTCAATAATAAACCAATCAAAATCACAGGCATAATACAAACAAGATTAAACCACATGTACGATGCAACACAGGCTCTTTGACAGGAACTTTTAGCTGGTCACCCACCTCGGGATCATCTGTGTAATCGAACATTCTGAAGATGACCCTCGGCATTGGGTACGCCGAGTCCTCCGTGTGAGGAGGCGGTGTGAACGGAGGCAGACTGTGCTGCAGAGCTTCACACAGGATGCTGTCAAAGGCAAGATAAGGTCTTAGGATGTGCCGCTCCTGCCAGCGATCCTTTTTCAATTTCTGAATCTGGGCCCACAGGCAATCTAAATACTAAAGACATTAATTTTTAATAATTAATATATGTTTGGAGGCTAGAAAAAATAACATGTTGAGTAGACAAAACCCAAAATCACTAATTCTAAAATACAGGGTATAGCAGTAAGCTAACTTGCTATTAAATGTAGTACAAACGAATGGTGCTAAGTTTTTGTTTTAATGATTTTACCTAGTCTGTCTGAGGCTGTTACATTTTTCAAATTAGGCATTTAAGTAAAAAAATAAATAAATTGTCAACTCTATGACATCTGGAATCCCCAAGAACAGAGATGTTTCAATTACATTCTAACATTTATTAAAAATCCACCATATGTCTAGGCAGGGCAATAGTGGGCCCCTGATATAAAATGTGGAGACCTAGAGGTATACAATGGAATGATGCAAACACATCACACAGCTAAGACTCTACTCCAGAGCTGACTGCCTACGTCACAAGAGATGGAAATCACTTTACCTCTTCTTGGGGATGTGGCTTCTCAGCAGTCCATACTTGTAACATGGGCACATGAGTCTTCTGGCGTCTTCTAAAGACAAAAATAAAAATCCACATTTAGGTTTTTAAAAACATGAAAAGATGTTCAGTTGCTTTTTTAATGAATAAAATATATTTACCTATCAGACTGGCAAATATAAAAATTTTTGGTAGTATACCATATTAAATATATATAACATATGCATATATTACCAAAATGTAGGCAAATATGCAGTTTCAAACACTGATATCATCTCTTAAGATGATTTAGAAGAGTATAATGTCTTTGGAAAGTAATTTGACTACATTTATCAAATTAAAATTACAACACTTCAATCCTGCAATGCCATTTCTAAGAATTCATACCCCCAAATATACTGCTCTCAAAACTTAGAGGATATTTTACAGCTTCATATTCATTTTGAAATATCCCCTAATTTTTATTTGCACATGTACACAAAGACATCTGTATAAGAATATTCACTGAAACATTGTTTATAATAGCAAGAGACTAGCAATAACCTAAATGTCTCCAACCGGGGACCAGTTAAAAAAAAATTATGGCACATTAGAAGAGTAGACGACTGCACAACTGTTAAAAAGAATGAGGTAAAGCTGTATGTATTTATGCAACAAATCCAAGTTACATTATGAGGGAAAGCAAGCAAAGAGCAGTGTGCATGCTGGACTACCACATGTATAAAAAAGGGGATGGATACATATCAGTACTCAAATGTTAGTGTATTTGTACACTTTTATTTTTATTCTTTGGCAAATGCCTACATTTTTTAAGAAAACTAGTACAACTTTTCAAAAATATATAAACATTTAGAAGTCTAACATTTAAAGGCAACTTAACATAATAAAAGAGCAGATTTCTACATTTATTTGTAACTAAGTAGATAGTAATAATATCCAAAGATGTACCTACAAATAGATAAAAAATGAAACCTGTAACAAAATTATTCTGAAAAACTTAAAGCCATTACCTAGCTACTGGGTAATTAAGCATAAGTTCACTAATAAGACCTATTATTAGTATTAAAGGTTAAGGACCTCTGTTTTAAGGACTCGGTTTAGGATTAACCTACATGGAATAAATACATTGTATGGTCTCCACCTGTGGAATAAATTAATAAGACGATGTTAAAACCTCTAAGACATTGAGATTCAGTAGGTCTAGCGGCTGAGGTTAGAGTATATTTAAATGTCACATGTATTTTTATGTACACTAATATCTGAAACCACTGTGTAAAGACATTTATGCCTTTGCAATATTTACAAAAGCAACTTAAAAGCAGCTATGTTACCACTCCGTTGCACAAATAAAGCAAGTAACGTATTTGATTACTTTGAGATCTCAGTAGCTACATAGTAAGAGTATGAGACTACACAGAGAAAGCCTTGGGACCTCTACAGCATATTTTTGAGAAACGCAATTCAAATGGCATTACTAAAACAGATAAAACATAATACATTTATAATATCAGGAAGACAGCCTTTATCTAAATAATAAAGAGAACTGTATGAGCCATGCCCTTACTTAAGGTAGCTTTCAGTGTTGGCGAAGATGCGGTCCATCTCTGCATCTTTCTTCTCATACAACTCCTTTCCAACCCAGGGCAAAGATGACAGAAATGCATACACGTACCAATCGCGTCGCACCTAAAAAAATTTTTTAAAGGTATGTTTAAAACATGTGCTGATTAATTTTCATTCATACTGTATTTATTCTTGAATGAAATCCTGTGAAAGCTTTTTAACAGGGCTTGAGTAAGACATCTGGTTCCTTCAAAGCATTTCTAGATATTTCAGTTTTAATTTTCCTAGATAGAATCACTGAACGTACAGATACTATAAGAACCCACCAGTATACCAATTGACTTAACTTTTAGATATTAAGAATTTATAGGCCCTGGCCAGTTGGCTCAGTGGTAGAGCATTGGCCTGGCGTGCGGGAGTCCCAGGTTCGATTCCCAGCCAGGGCACACAGGACAAGCGCCCATCTGCTTCTCCACCCCTCCCCCCTCTCCTTCCTCTCTGTCTTTCTCTTCCCCTCCTGCAGCCAAGGCTCCATTGGAGCAAAGTTGGCCCGGGCACTGAGGATAGCTCTATGGCCTCTGCCTCAGGCACTAGAATGGCTCTGGTTGCAACAGAGGGATGCCCCAGATGGGTAGAGCATCGCCCCCTGGTGGGCATGCCGGGTGGATCCCGGTCGGGCGCATGCGGGAGTCTGTAGGACTGCCTCCCTGTTTCCAACTTCAGAAAAATACAAAAAAAAAAAAAAAGAATTTATTAATCTATTACCTCTTGTTTTTTAATAACAAGGGTTACCAGTAAAAAATTCCTGATACTATATGGACAAAATTCAGCCTAAGAAGCTATCTTTCTTTTTTTTTCTAAGAAGCTCTCTTACCTGAGGTACATCCTCTTCCTGAGTCACACTCACAAAATTTTCAAACATAGCAACCATGGATGGGGCTGCAATGACGTGACAATTCACAAGATCAGATAAAAAACGAACCTGTTGTGGAAAACAATTTCTATTAAGTTGAAATGTCCTTTATAATAATTATACAACAAATAATCTGATAAGATTGAAACCACACATCTGAAAAACTAAAGCTCAAGGGCCAAATCTAGCCTGCTGCCTGTTTTTCTGTTTTGTTTTGTATAACCTGTAGACTAAGAATAATTTTTACACTTGGAAAAAACCCAAGACTACTTTACGATTTATATAAATTATATACAATTAAATATCAGTGTCCACAAGTAAACTTTCTTGGAACACAGCCACGCTCATTTGTTTACAAGTCTACGCCACTTCTGTGCTACAACAGTAGAGCCAAGTAGCTGTGACAGAGACAGTATGAAGGACAGGAATCGTGCATTTACAGGTTTCCATTTTATATTATACTAAGAACCTAGACTATAATATTCTAGCTTTCAACCGATCACCTTTTTTTCTATTCAACTGTGGTGCTGCAAAAACCAAGTTATAAGTGTAAAGCGTCAGGATTAAGAAACCAATGGACTTGGTAATGAACTCTGTGGTACCTTTAATGAAAATAGTTTCAAAAGAGCAGCTGTTATAGTGAGTGGGGAACTGTATTTCAAGAGAAAGGACCAATTACTTTGTTGTAGTTCACCTCTCCTCTTTGTTCTTGTTTTTTATACCAAAAAAAATAACTTACCAAATATACAGCTTCATTATAACTGTTTGCTTTCAAAGATTCTTTAAGTTGACGAATCATGGCTTCTACAAATTCTCCACCAAAGTTATAATTCCTGGCATTCAGCAGTCCAACTAATGTTGTATAAATTGTCAACTTCTCAGGTAACAGACGTGCTCTGATTTGAAAACCCAGTACAGCAAGAAAATCCCAAAACAATAGCATTATGTTAAATTGCTAATTTTTGTATTACATAAATCTTTTGTCATTTTATTTTAACTTTGGAACAGTATTACTTTTAGCTGATTTTTATATTACTTCAGAAAAGGCATAAACATTGAGAGGAATTGTAAATAGAGGTCCCACCATTTTTCATTTATATTCTAATTAGTTAATCTAAGAGTTAAATAAGCAAAACACTATAATTATGAAGTTACTAAACTGAAAAAAAATGATAGGCCAGTTTTTATTCCATGTTTAGTGGAACTGAGCAACAGTTCTACAGAAAATGGTGTTCATAGTAAAATATATGGGAAATAATTGGGTGAAACAAGTTGCTTTAATGCAGGATCATTAGAGAAAAAATTCAGAACTGAAACTAGTCTCAACTAAGATTCTTTCAGTTAAATTATTGAATTTTTAAAATAGTACTCTGATATAGTGACATTTCTTTACATCCCAGTTTGTTTACTCCAAGTGTGTGAAATTTTCATTAAGTTATTTGAAAAGAACGGAAGAGGATTACAGTAATAAACATTTGGAAAAAAGCAATGTTACTTCCTAATTTATGCAGCCTTTAAAAATTAGCTCAAAAAGAAAAGCAAATAGGAAACTCATGCTCATTCAGATTCTCATATACTTTCTTTGTTTTTCCAAAGTACCTAGCAGAGTGTTAGGGCAATTTAGGTTAAAAAAAAAATCTTTCCCTGGTAGTAACCCCCATGCTCCTAAAAGTCATGACTTTCATCAGAACCTAAGCATAAATCTATTCTATTCTAATAAATGCTTTCAAAACAGAAGATATCTTATGGATAATTACAACAAAATGATTTTTCTTAGTAGTTTCTTAGTCTAAGAACATGTCTTCTGGAAATGCTGAGGTCGCCGGTTCGAAACCCTGGGCTTGCCTGGTCAAGGCACATATGGGAGTTGATGCTTCCAGCTCCTCCCCACTTTCTCTCTCTGTCTCTCTCTCCTCTCTAAAATGAATAAAAAAAAAAAAAAAAAAGAACATGTCTTCTTGAATATTAACTGGATTCTTCTTAAATGATAACCTAAATTATTTGTATTTTATGAGGGATTAAAATAAATCTAACAGTAGTTTCAATTTGGACATACATTACTAAATTTCAAAAATTGAGTCATAAGCATTAAAATCATTATTTTAAAATAACTGAAAGGACACCTTAAAAGTAACCTTCACAGCCCTGGCCGGTTGGCTCAGCGGTAGAGTGTCAGCCTGGTGTTTGGAAGTTCTGGGTTCGATTCCCGGCCAAGGCACACAGGAGAAGTGGCCATCTGCTTCTCCACCCCTCCCCCTCTCCTTCCTCTCTGTCTCTCTCTTCCCTCCCGCAGCCAAGGTTCCACTGGAGCAAAGTTGGCCTGGGTGCTGAGGATGGCTCCATGGCCTCCACCTCAGGCTCTAGTATGGCTCTGGCGGCAATGGAGCAATGCCCCAGGATGGGCAGAGCATCGCCCCCTGGGGGTATGCCGGGTGGATGGCGGGGGGGCGCATGCGGGAGTCTGTCTGATATCTGACTGTCTCCTCGCTTCTAACTTTGTAAAAATACAAAAAAAAATCACCTTCATAATTTAAAAATACCTAATAGATAATTTATAATTTCACATAAAATACAAAACTCCCTTAATTCAGAAGCCATAGTTACTTCTTGCAAGTCATATAATTCAGAGTCTGAGAGATGAGAAAGTCAATTCTACCACTAAGATAGACTGTTTCATGACTCCACGCAAAACTTTTCCCACTTTAATTTTCTTACAAATTAAATGCTGATATTTGTTCTAGCTAATTTAACTCAAAAAATTATGCCTATTAATAGCTTCAAAAGCTTCTTCAGTCTTCCAAGAAGGACTATTACTTGAGTGATCAGTTCTCAAATTTGTTTGGTACTAGTTAAAAACACAAGTTAAATTCTAGTCCATTTATTTAAATATACATCCTTTTTTTTTTTTTTTTTTTTTACAGAGACAGAGAGAGAGTCAGAGAGAGGGATAGAGTAACCTCTTGCTCGAGCTAGCGACCTTGGGTCCAAGCTGGTGAGCTCTGCTCAAACTAGATGAGCCTGCACTCAACCTGGGTCCTCCGCATCCCAGTCCAATGCTCTATCCACTGCGCCACCGCCTGGTCAGGCTAAATATACATCCTTAAAAGAAGATCTCTGAATGTGAAAGTGTCTACTTTCTCATTTCAAAACAGTCAACTCAAATGATTCTCAGGCCCCAAGAAACAAAACATAAGGAAAATGCTCAATTTTATTTCTATTTATCTCTAAGAAAGAGAGTTAACCAAAGGGCCAGAAGTCATTTAATTTGTACAACTTTCCCAACACAAGGAAAACTGTTCACATATGGAACATGAACACATCTTTTGAACATTTCCCCAAAGCATTAAGAGTAGATAATACATTATCACCTGGATTCATAAATCTTTTGCATACATACACTGTACAAAGAAGTCTTAAGATCGTGCTCTTGTAGTTAGGAAGATCAGCTTCCAAAACACCAGCCAAGCCTTCTAGGTTGCTCTCCAGAGAGTGGGCACTCTGTGGGGAAAAGCATATTAAATACCTGTCAAGTATTCACAAGTAGTAAATTAAAACTTTTTAGGTGATCATAAAAAAAGTTAAAAGTTTTACATGCACAAGACATTAAGACAGGTTTAATATAAATAAATTCAAGTACTTATTGATTTTTAGAAACCTATGAAAAAAGAATGAATGAATTTTAAAAGAAGTCTAAGATAGAAGAACAAGCATTAGAAATAAGGACACTACAGGCTCTATTTTATCTGTCTAAATCATTCACTATATGACTGAGCAAAGTAAGTATCCAGGACTTGTTTGGCTCTTCATTTATAAATAGAGAGGCTGAATATTCCTTAAAATCTCTTCTAAGACTCATAGTCAATGAAAATCACTAAAAACATTTAATTCTCAATGATCTGCATCCCAAGGTTTTATAAGATGTACACTTTGGGATACAGATGCATGGCAATACAAGCTTTGCCTACAACAGACCATCACACTGTCAGTTGATGAAATTAAAGCACAGTCAACTCAACCCTAACCCATCATAGTTTGTGTCTACTTTAGTGCGTACCTTTTCTCCTACTCTGCATATTAAAGATTCCAAATGATCTTCAGTTTTATTTGCATCAGAGGTCTTTCTCCTTTTGTGAGGCTGTCCCCCTGTTTCAACAATGAAAAGAAATTAACATTACATGATAAATTCACTGTCACAAATTTTATTTAATTTTTTAAATGTAATAGTTCTCTTTTCTACCAGAGCCCTACTTTTTATACACAGTAGAAGCTCTTAACTAACCCTCCACTTCTCAGACTAGGCTGGATTAACCAACAGTCTCCATACCTAGGGCCACTGTAACTCTAGGAGGTATTCTTTGTTAAATTTTGTGTGAAAGGTGGCCTATGGAGCTATGAATGCAGCTGCTCTCTCTATGCCTGTGGATAAAAAGGAATGGTGCTAACCACTGGCAGACAGAACGCCATGTACTCACTCTCTCTCTAACAGCATGTACTGCTACTGCCATTCTTTAAGAGTTGTTTACTACTCCTCAGTTGCCTATTCCTAAAACCTGTTAGTGCCAGCAGTACTCACTGTAATAATAAAAATTATTTTGTAAGCTGATAAAATATGGTGCAAAACCAAATGAAAGCTTTGGAAAGACTTGATTAGAAGATAAAGCTTTTTATATTAGGTATGAAGAGGAAAACTTCAAAAGATTAGAAAAGCATAAAACATAATTTTTCACAAGCATTACAAGTGAGCTCTTAACTCTTCAATTAATAGTTTTGGTTCTGTAGACCACACACAGCACTAGGGTAGTTTACTACAAGCAATGGGAATTACAATCAGCAGACATATATTCAAAGTAAGTTCTTAGCATTACACCAAATAATTGGTGGGGAAACAGTAAGTGTTTTATGATTTCCTGTTTTAACTAGATCTTGATTCCTGAATATAACTACTGATCCTATTATGTTCAAAACTGTATCATTTCAAGACTCTTTAAAAAAAAACTACCATTCTGAAATCATTACTAATCATCTATCTGTCTTGTTGGTTGCTCAAGAATTCAAGTTGAATGAAGTTGTGCTACAAATCAACCTTATGTAAGGATTGTCTACTGTTCAGACCGCTGCTGTTAATGATCTTTTACTATTTTGTTTAAAACTCTAATATACTGACCTCACATCCTTTTGTAAAATAACATAAGGCTAAAAAATTTAAAACTAATGTTGTTAAGTATGGAACATAATGCTGTTGCCACACGATGCTCACCAGTTTCTCAATTCAATTTTTGACTTCCAACAATTAGATTATTGGGACAGCATGTGGACAAGCAGTAGTCTATAACTGTGCTGGGGATCTGTATAAATCAGGGGTCCCCAAACTACAGCCCGCGGGCCACATGAGGCCCCCTGAGGCCATTTATCCGGCCCCTGCTGCACTTCCGGAAGGGGCACCTCTTTCATTGGTGGTCAGTGAGAGGAGCATAGTTATTGAAATACTGGTCAGTTTGTTGATTTAAATTTACTTGTTCTTTATTTTAAATATTGGATTTGTTCCTGTTTTGTTTTTTTACTTTAAAATAAGATATGTGCAGTGTGCATAGGGATTTGTTTATAGTTTTTTTTTATAGTCTGGCCCTCCAACGGTCTGAGGGACAGTGAACTGGCCCCCTGTGTAAAAAGTTTGGGGACCCCTGATATAAATAATGAAAATCTGCAGTTGGAGACAGGGTTACCCAGGAGCAAGCTATATAGAACTTCAGTCTTCTCCAGATTTGTATGGCCAGAAACACTGAACCATTTTTACAGAATTCATCACCACTTACTTGCCACTGGAACATCTGGCTTGAAATATATGGTAATTATCATAAAACACAGCACTTATCTATTCAAAGGTTGGAGTGTTAAGGTTGCTCCAATGACTGAAATGATTTTCATGTACCACTTCAACGTATGCTGCATAAAACCAATCTATACTGCTCACAAAAATTAGAGGATATTTCAAAATGAAGTGATAAAATATCCCCTAATTTTTGTGAGCAGTGTGTTACTATCCAGGTTGGATCAGATGGAAGTATTACATAAAGCTACAAGGTAAAGCACTCAGTGCCTTGCCCCCCCTACCCCTAAGTTATCATTATGATCTGGCTTAAATAACCACTGAATATAGTTTTGAGCCATAAAAAACACAAAGGCATATATAGTAGGACAGCTGAGACAGATATATTCTTGGAGAAAATAAAATGTAAACCTAAGCCACAGGAGCTATAAATGTTCCACCACCTGAAGAGCCAACTTTCATACAAAGGTTTTCTATTTCTAGGATTCACTCACTGAAAAACAAAACAAAACAAAAAACAAACCCTGCATATTTGATGTAATGTTTATGTAACTATAAGCTAGGGCATTAAAAACAGCCTTTTCCTAAGAAAAGTGGTTTACAACTGGGTGAGATTTTGCTCCCAGCAAAAGGGAGCACTTGGCAATCTCTAGAGACAATTTTAGTCATCATAACTTGGGGACTGTTGTTGGCATCTAATGGGTAGAGGCCAGGGATTCTGCTAAATATACTACATCGCACAGGACAACTCCCAAACACAAAGAATAACCCACCCCAAAGTGTTAACAGTGCTGATGTTGAAAAACTCTGTTCTAGAAAGCAGAATACTAATAGTTCTTCGGAACCAGATTCAAGTATGGTTCGGGGAATGCACATGTTAAAAAACCAGCTGAATGAGAGCAGTCTGTTACTGCTTTAAACCCAAACCCCTGCTCCCTTCTTTCTGGCCCATCTACTTTGCCAACCCTTTATTCCACAACCTCCCTAAATTAACCATCCAGCTAGCTTGTTCCCATACCAGTTTGGAATCATACTCGTCTTTAAAGCTACCCTCCCAGGCCCTCTTGTAAGCTTGAGAAGGGGGAAATGACGCTGTAGGGAGAGAAAGTAGGGTCACTGAAGAAAAGCTAGGTAATACAAGTATACAATCCTATAAATAGGCTACAACAGCTCTTTTTTTCCTCTTCTTCCCACTTTGATTATATCAAAAGACAAATTTATTTTGGAGAATGGAAAGAGGCAAAAAGTATTAAGAAGAGATGCCTCACTTTCATCTGACATTAGAGAGAATATGAAGGGAGGAGGGCACTATGGACACAATTTGAACTCATGGACAGTAACAGGATATTGAACTCAGAAGAGAACTTGGGAAAGAGCATAGAGTAGGATAATAAAACACCTTAACTAAGAATAAAGTTTGGGAATATTGCTTAATGTTTTCACGTACCCTCAAGAAAATGTATTTATGGTAGCTCCCAAAAGAAGAACAGATTTTATATTAAACTGTATGCAGAAGTTTTGCAGTATAAATTAAATATTGCACTTCATACCCTTGGCTAATACAGAACAGAGAAGCAAGTCTTTAATAAACCCATCTAAAAGGATCTTAATATACCAAATAATTTTCTCCTTTGTAAGGTGGTTCTAATTTTATATGGATATGTTATCCTACAGCTTATATATAATTATACTTTCTTAGAATTAGGTATCCTATAAGAAGTTTTAGACCCACAAAGTCAAAAACAAAAACATACATAGTAATAGGGATAAGTACCTTGACCTGCAGATTTAAAGCAGAGGTAAGCATCACTACTAAAACACTTCCCAGTAATAATTTCCTTTATTTCTAGTCATTGTTGTTCTACAGTTAAGTGAAAAAACCCAGTTAGGATCTAATTCTAAGTAGCTTAAATGGGGTAATGTGGGTTTTTGGCTAAGATTATGGACAATCTAAATACTTCCTTAAAGAACAAAGCAATGTATTTAACAAGTTGTTATCCTACCCATATCCTACAATAACCAAAAAGCTGAGATATTCTTAAAGAAATTCTAACAGATTTAGGACTGGACTAATATCCATACACCCTAATTTCTATTTAGGACTTCCCTTTCCTTGTCTATAAATTGACCTCTGGGTAAACTGTTGATACTGTCTCCTGTCTCCCGGGATCCTGCAGTTGCAACACAGAGATACAATTTTTAAATCTTCTTTTATGAGTATATCTTCTGCTATTTTTTATCTTATCTTCCACAACTCTCTCCCTCCCTCACTCACTCTGTTCCAGAAACACTGGCTCCTTGCTGTTTCGTGAATAAGACAGGAATGTCCTAGCCCTAAGGTCTTTGCACTTGTTCCCTATGTTTACAGACCAATGCTTTTCCCCACATAGAGCCGTTTAGTTTGTTCCCTTACCTCCTGCAGATGCCAGTCTGGTGAGACCTTCCCTGAGCAACCTATAGAAAACATAGCAACCCCCCCCCCCCCCACAGCAGTATCTACACTCTTTAACTAGTTTTATTTTTCTCCATAAAAGTTATCACCATATGATACACTGTATTCTACTTGTTGTTTTTTTTTTTTCTTTTCCATTTTTCTTAAGCTGGAAACAGGGAGAGACAGTCAGACAGACTCCCGCATGCGCCCGACCGGGATCCACCCGGCACGCCCACCAGGGGCGACGCTCTGCCCACCAGGGGGCGATGCTCTGCCCATCCTGGGTGTCGCCATGTTGCGACCAGAGCCACTCTAGCGCCTGGGGCAGAGGCCACAGAGCCATCCCCAGCGCCCAGGCCATCTTTGCTCCAATGGAGCCTTGGCTGCGGGAGGGGACGAGAGAGACAGAGAGGAAAGCGCGGCGGAGGGGTGGAGAAGCAAATGGGCGCTTCTCCTGTGTGCCCTGGCCGGGAATCGAACCCGGGTCCTCCGCACGCTAGGCCGATGCTCTACCGCTGAGCCAACCGGCCAGGGCTACTTGATTGTTTTTTGATTTTCATCTTTATATTGTCCATTGCTGTACCAACACTAGTTAGGACAATGCTTGGCACTGTTGAATATTTGTTGAATAAATGATTATATCTCAGTGTTGTTGTTTTTTTTTTTTGTTTTGTTTTTATTTATTCATTTTAGAGAGGAGAGGGAGAGACAGTGAGAGAGAAAGGAGAGACAGAGAGAGAGAAGGGGGGAGGAGCTGGAAGCATCAACTCCCATATGTGCCTTGACCAGGCAAGCCCTGGGTTTCAAACCAGCGACCTCAGCATTTCCAGGTCGACGCTTTATCCACTGCGCCACCACAGGTCAGTCCATATCTCATTGAACATATGGAAAATCATGGCAATCACTGACTAAAAGCTGACAATAACCCAGAAATGCTCTGACATATCTATTAAATTATAATTACAATAACTCAGCCTATGATTATAATAATATAACCTTCAATAATATTTAAGCTTCTAATAGTTCTAATTTAAAAAAGAGATGCTCAACTAAAAGGAAAGTATATAAAATATTTGATTCAGATCACTGTTTAGGGTAAGCCCTAGCAAATCATTAGCCAAATTATGGCAATTTATAAAAGTTCCAGATTTGGTATAGTATACAAGAGGCACTATAAACCTCTCCATTACTAAATTAACTGTCACAGTAAAATTTTACTAACTCCTTATTTTACTGTTTATTTACTTATTTATTTATGCTGAGGCTGCTGCAGGAAGACCCAAATGGACAATGATTTAGAAGCCAGCTGATATAAAAAGAAACTAACTCCTAAGAAAATTATGCCAGCATCCCAATAACCAAAGCAAAAATTGCATTTCTACATATTGAAAGCCAATTCTCCAGGTTGTCTTCTGGAAACACTTTCTCTCCCTTTAGGTTTACTCTAGGAGGCTGAAGAATGGAGAAATAAAAAGTACAAGAAAAGCAAAGAAAATGAAAGAACTTCAAAAGCACAAGGTCTCTAAATCCCAAGTGATGACTTCAAGCACATTAGCTTTTAATTAATCAAATACAAAGCATATGAAAACTGTATTTTCTGTGCCTCAAATGTACATTACACAAGAAGCCTCTTACATTAAAAAAAAAAAAAAAAAAAAAAAAAAAAAAAAAAAGCCTGGCCTGTGGTGGCGCAGCGGATAAAGCGTCGACCTGGAACGCTGAGGTCGCCAGTTCGAAACCCTGCGCTTGTCTGGTCAGGGCACATATGGGAGTTGATGCTTCCTGCTCCTCCCTCTTCTCTCTCTCTCTCACACACACTCTCTCTCCTCTCTAAAAAATGAATAAATTAAAAAAAATTAAAAAAAAAAAAAAAAAAAAAAAAGCCTGACCAGGCAGTGGCGCAGTGGATAGAGCGTTGGACTGGGATGCCGAGGACCCAGGTTCGAGACCCCGAGGTCGCCAGTTTGAGCGCGGGCTCATCTGATTTGAGCAAGAGCTAACCAGCTTGAGCCCAAGGTCGCTGGCTCCAGCAAGGGGTTGCTCAGTCTGCTGGAGGCCCACGGTCAAGGCACATATGAGAAAGCAATCAATGAACAACTAAGGTGTTGCAACGCGCAATGAAAAACTAATGATTGATGCTTCTTATCTCTCTCCATTCCTGTCTGTCTGTCCCTGTCTATCCCTCTCTCTGACTCACTCTCTGTCTCTGAAAAAATAAATAAATAAAATTTAAAAAACAAACAAACAAAAAAACATGAAGCATAGCACCTGCGTAGTGAAGAGAACCCTGGACCGTGGACATGCTTTCCCTGGTATCTGGGCATTGCTAGCTGTGACTCCATGTTTATATTAAATTTGTGTTGTTGACTGATTATGTAATATATCAGCATCTTTTTCTGGTTTTGGCAAAATTATTCTTGGTTTTTATGATACACCATGATCCCCATGAGCACAACCATCCAAATGGGGATGGTAATCCCTAATCTAAATCTCTAAGAACTTTGCAGATAGTTTTCCAACACTCTCTTACTCAAGGGCAATATAACTAGCCAGTTCAAAATCTAACATAATAGTATGTATCTGTTTATTGGTGACCTCTTGGGTGTGGGTAAGAGATCTCTTTCCCTGCAGCTTTTTTTTTTTTTTTTTTTTTTTGTATTTTTCTCAAGTGAGAAGCAGGGAGGCAGAGAGGCGGACTTCCGCATGCACCTGACCGGGATCCACCCGGCATACCCACTAGAGTGATGCTCTGTCCATCTGGAGGCACTGCTCTGTTGCAACCAGAGCCATTTTAGCACCTGAGGCGAGGCCATGGAGCCATCCTCAGCGCCCAGGCTAACTCTGCTCCAATGGAGCCACGGCTGCGGGAGGTGGAGTGAGAGAGAGAGAGAGAAAGAAAGAAAGAGAGAGAGAGAGAGAGAGAGAGAGAAGGGAGAGAAGCAGATGGTCACTTCTCCTGTGTGCCCTGGCCAGGAATCGAACCTGAGACTTCCACACGCCGGGCCGACGACGCTCTACCACTGAGCCAGCCGGCCAGGGCTTCCCTGCAGCTTTTAGGAAGGCAAGTCAAGGCTAACCCATGGGGGGAGATCACATTGCGATTCATCAGATCTCTGTCACGGCTTTGTTCCCTGCCCTCAGTACTCCGCCGAGGAGTCTTTTTCAGGTGCAGTTTGAGAATCAAAACCAGACAGTGAAACTAGAGGGTCCCGTCCCTGTCCCTAAGAGTCGGCCATACAGATACAGGTGTATTGCTGTGTTCGGCGGTGCTAAGGCTCAAATCCTGAAAAGTCGTTAGAGACGTGGAGCCCCTCCAGGGCCTCCAACCAGCCAATCGCTAAAGAAGATGCGCGGCGGGGGTGGAGTGGAGGTGGGGGGGTCAGGAGGAGCTTTCAGATGTCGCCTGGCCACACTCGCGCTCTTCCACCCTCCTTCCGAACGCTCTCGGGTGGGAAGGGCTCCCTGTTCTCTTCCTAGAGTCTCAAAGACTACAGATGCCAAACCTCGACCCCCAATTGGGCGCGGCCTCGGCGGCCGGGCCCAGGGCACTCACCGTCGTTCTCGTCGCTGTGCCGCCGCCGCGACATGCCGCACACCCCGAGCCGAGCCGCCGGGCTGAAACAGAAGGAACCGTCCGAACGCCGGCCGGCCCGAGGACAGCGGCGAGGCGCGCGGAGTGGCCGGCGCGCAGGCGCACTCGCTTCTGACGGCTCCCGGAAGCGCAAGGGAAGGCTGCCGGGTGGGCTCAGCAGCGTCCAGGAGCGCCCTAGGCCTCGGGCTTCAGAAGGTCCGCATGCAACCGCCCCCTCGGCCTTCTCCGCCTCTCAGCTGCTTCCCTCTCCCGCCGTTCGCTCTAAGTCCTTCCGGGCCGCACAGATAGCACCGCCTCTTCAGCCAGCCAAATCCTGGGCTGCGAGCCACGCCTGGAGGCGGGCGGTCTACGGCCACTGCTTTAGCCCCCGCCTTAACTTCAGCCCCTCCGTCCGCGGCGCTCTGGTTTTTCCCAGCGTTCCATTCACTAATAACCTCGACGACTTCCGGAGCGAGGTGACGTCTCCAGCGCTCCTTCCTACGTAAACTTCAGGCGGGGCCTGGAGGTTAGAGGGCGGTGAGCTTTGTTAATTTCTAGGCGGAGATCGTTCAATGAGGAAAAGTCTAAAGAGAGAATTAGGACGGGCAGGTATGTGCTCGTCTCACTCCCACTTCCGGGCCTTTTCCTCTTCGGCAAAGCTGGGCGGAGAGATTGGGCTAGGCCCGTCGCGCCGTTACGGTAAATAGCACTATTCATCCGATTGTTTAATCCAAAAGTGTAGGTAGGGGTCGTTCTTGGGTCTTCTTTTTTCTTCACTTCTTACGTAACAGTGGAACTGTAAACCCTCTCGGCTCTACTTTCAAAAAATATATATCTAGAATCAGACCACGTCATTTAGGTCTCAGCTCAAACATCAGGTCCTTAATGAAGCCTTCTCCGTTTTATTTCACTCAACAAATACTGTATTTATGAACATTTAGCACCCCCTGTGTGCCAGGCAGTGTTGTAGATGCTGAGGATGCAGAGGTGAGCACCCTGTTTTCTTGGTGCTGATGACAGATTCAGGAATGGGCAAACAGTGCAATCAGAGGGAATGGGCAAAGGGACCGTAGTAGAAGATGAGATTACAGAAGTAGTGGAGGACCTCTTGACGGACCTCGGGCTTTATCTGAGTAAGTTGAGAAGCCTTTGGAAACTGATCTGACTTATTTTTTAATAGTTACCACTCTGGCTCCTACCTTGTTTCCCTGAAAATAAGACCTAGTGCAATTTTTTTCAAGCTTAGAAATATAAGGCCTCCCCTGAAAATAAGACTTATAATGTCTTTAGGAGCAAAAGTTAATATAAGACACTGTCTTATTTTCAGGGAAACAGGGTACATGAGAAGAGCACTTAATCTATTGCAATAATTCAGTCAAGAAATGAAGGTACCATGAATGAGATTAGTAGTGAGGGTAGTGTAAAGTGATCTGACCTGATTGTGTTTCAAAAACAAAGTTGATAGGATTTTTTGAGGGACTGGGTCAGGGCTTGGGAACCTATGGCTCGCGAGCCAGATGTGGCTCTTGATGGCTGCACCTGGCTCGCAGACAAATCTTTAATAAAAAAAATAATGTTAAAAATATAAAACATTCTCATGTATTACAATCTATTCATTTCCTACCGTTCATGTTCATGGTTGCGGGTGGCTGGAGCCAATCACAGCTGTCCTCCGGGACAACACCATATTTTTATTGGATAATGTGTAACGTACACAGGTTGTTGATGGCTCTCATGGAATTACATTTTAAAATATGTGGCGTTCATGGCTCTCTCAGCCAAAAAGGTTCCCGTCCCCTGGACTAGATGATAGTGTGAAAGAATAAGGAGTCAAGAAGAAGCCCAAAGTTATTTCTCTGAGTAATAGGAAGTATAGAAATGTCGTTTACAGAGGTAAGGATGACTGGGGAAGAGCAAGAGTTTGGTCTTGAACAGTTAGTTGCATTTGAACAGCCTAATAGCCATGCAGTTGAAGCTATCCAATAGACAGTTGGCTATGCGAATTTGGAGTTCGGGAGAGAGGCCCAGCCTGGATACAGAAATTTAGTGTCAGTTAGTGCATAGTATTCCAAACATAAATTTCCTTTTATTTATGATTGCTTACCTTTCCTTTCCTTTTTTTTTTTTAACAGAAGCTTCAAATATTTACACAAGTTGAGAAAATTATGTTATGAACCCCATGTACTTTATCAACCAGCTTCAGCAATTCCCAACTAATGGCCAATGTAGTTGCACATATATAATTCCCCTTGCACAGTTAGTCTGAGGAAACTTTAGTTTTTCAGTTCTTGGAACTAGATGAGATCACTTAGAGGGTGAGTATAGATCAGCGGTTCTCAACCTGTGGGTTGCGACCCCAGCGGGGGTCAAACGACCAAAACACAGGGGTCGCCTAAAGATAAAGTAATTCAACATGTAAAGGCTGGGGTGGATGGTAAGGAGGATCCCAAGCAAAGGAAATTGAGAAGCAGCAGCTCTTATCACTGATATTTTCATTTAGTGTCTCATCTCTTCCTAGAATATAAACTTCAAAAGATCAGCGACCTTGACTGTTTCATTAAGACTTTCATCTGCGGCACAATTGTATGTGCCAGGCACAAAGCAGTCTCTACACAGAATGGTTAAGAATATCTAAATTAAAGCGAGAACTGAAAAGGATTTAGAGTGAAGGGAGGTCATTTTGAGGTGGTGGGTAGGATATGCGTGGAGGCTGTGAGGCAAGAGAGGGCATGGGTCATTTGTGGTAACTATATATAACTATATATAACTAGGCAAAGTCTGTTATGGCCAGAGTAGGATACATGACAGGGAGAGTGTTCTCTGAGATGAGCCTAGAGAAGTAGGGGAATTAAGAATGTGCCATACTCGACATATTCCTTTCCAGTCCTCACTTCAACCCTGCAAGGTAGATGCTGTTGTTGCATTTTAGAAATTAGGGAATTAGTTTAAGAATTAAACTAATTTAATTCTTAAAAGTTTAATATCTTGCCTGGGTTCATATTCTTGGACTCAGCTACACCAGGATCCAGAGCAAGTGCCTTTAGCCTGGTGTTTCATGTTACCTTTTCTTGTTTCATGCTGCCTCATTTTCACCTTTAACATTTGCTTTAGAAAAGAAAGAATGCAGTATGTTGGTTGTAGTGTATCGACTTTGACAAGATTTGGCTACACTTGCAATTTGTATGTTTCTTTTAGCTCATTAAAATGGGGCTCTCTTGGTAGTTATTTAGTCTAAGAAAGGGAATTTGCACAGCTCAAAAATTATGTAACAAAAAGGAACAAAGTGTTTACGACTGAAGTTACTAGTACACAGCTTGGTTGTACCTGGTGCCTCTTTGGAATCACTTATCTTAAATATTTGGGTGGCTTATCCCCTAATTCGCATTTTTGCTCTAATGCTACTGCCTCAGGCTTTACCTGCCCTCTGTGTTTATTTATTTATTTTTTTAAAAAGGACCTTATTTATTAAACTGTTTACCCACACAGTCTTCCATTATGTTTTTTTTTTTGTTGTTTTTTTTTTTACAAGGACAGAGAGAGAGAGAGAGAGTCAGAGAGGGATAGATAGGGACAGACAGGAATGAAGAGAGATGAGAAGCATCAATCATCAGTTTCTCATTGCGACACATTAGCTGTTCATTGATTGCTCTCTCATATATGCCTTGACCGCGGGCCTTCAGCAGACTGAGCGACCCCCCTGCTCCAGCCAGTGACCCTGGGTCCAAGCTGGTGAGCTTTTTACTCAAGCCAGATGAGCCCACGCTCAAGCAGGTGACCTCAGGGTCTCAAACCTGGTTCCTCTGCATCCCAGTCTGACACTTTATCCACTGTGCCATCGCGTGGACAGGCTGCCCTCTGTGTTTTAAAGATCCCCTCCGTCACTCTGGCTCCTTACCATGCTTGATTGTCTTCATAACCTCTTTTATCATCTGGCTTTTTAAAATAAATAAATAAAATTATTTAACTCATCTCTTCTTGTTGGAATGTAAACTCTAAAAAAGCAGAGACTTTTCCTGTTTCATTCACTGCTATATCCCCAGTATCTAGAACAGTGCCTGCCAAATAAATATTTATTGAATGAGCAAGTGAATGAATGGATAGCTTGGGCTACTGAGCCCATGCTCATTTGCATGATTGATTAACTTTAGAGTTTACTTTGCATAGTAAACAAAGACTTGGACAGTGTTTCCCTTACTCTCTTCCTAGGAGATAGTCAACGGAAAGGATTCTGCCCCACTGCTGCAGCCAAACCAGATGCCTTCCTCCACTTCACCAGACCAAGGAGATGACCTGGAGACCTGTGTGTTAAGATTTTCAGACTTGGATTTGAAAGACACAAGTTTTATCAATCCCAGTAGCAGTCTGAAAGCAGAGCTAGATGTCAATACAAAGAAGAAATACTCATATGCAAAGAAAAAGGTAAAATTGCTGTTTGTTTCAGGATCACTTATGTATAGTTAATACAGGTAGATCTAGAAGTAGCTTATCAAGTTTGGCCTCTGGCCCTGGCCAGTTGACTAGAGTGTCAGAATCAGTGTGCAGAGTCCTGGGTTCTATCCCCAGTCAGGCACATATGAGAAGTGACCATCTGCTTGGCTTGCCCTCCCTCTCCTCCTCTCTCTCCTCCTCCCTCTACTCCTCTCTCTTCTCCTCTCACAGCCAGTGGCTTAATTGGTTTGAGCTTCGGCTCCAGGCATTGACGGTAACTTGGTTGGTCCAAGCATTGGCATCAGGCACTGAGGATAGCTCTGTTGATTTGATCATTGGCCCCAGACAGGGGTTGTTGGGTGGAACCCAGAAGGGGAGCATGCGGGAGTCTATCTCTCTATCTCCCCTCTTCCCACTTAAAAAAAAACAGAGTCCTCCAGGGAGTGGAGGGATAGTGAGATAGTAGGGTGCTGCCATGCTCAAGGTAAGGTGTGGTCAGGGCCATTACCGGTGACCTTAACTAAGTGCCAGGCAAAGGAGAATCATAGGCAAGGTGTGGCTCAGGAACATGTATGTGGAGTACTTGAGGACAGATTGTAGACAGATGGGTTGGATTCTTTGCCCACCTAGGGTTATGGGAGGAATCCCCTAATCACAAGAATAGACAGGCAATAGGCCAGCTGCTGTCTAAGACTGCTGATTTGGTCCAGCTGGTATGAAGCTTATTAATAAAACTTACTTTTCCATGTTCTTCCATCAAATGGTAGGACTGGAAACTCCTGTGAAAAGATAATGAAGGAATTTCACTGAGATTTCCATTAGTCTTAAACCTAAGGTTATTTAACACTGACAATTTGAAATGTAATTGCAGGCATTTGCCCTTTTTGTACAAACCAAAGAAGTTCTGGCACCTTCTTATAAATGTAAAGAAAAATGGTGGAAATGCTGTCAGCAACTATTCAGAGACCAGACCACATTCCATAGACACGTGGCAACACAACATGCCGATGAGATTTGCCACCAGACTGCTGCCATTTTAAAGCAGCTGGCTGTGACATTGAGCACCTCAAAGAGTCTTAAATCTGCAGACAGAAGGAACCCTGTAAAAGAGTGCCTTACTCGAAACCGTGAAGTGTCTGCTTGGCTCCCTGATATTAGTTGCTTTAGCCCTGATGAGCTGATAAGGTAAGAATTTCATTCTGTATGTACTTTGTTTAATTTTAAAATGTTTTTATAACCACAGTGAGATATCACTGCTCATCCTCTAAAATGGCAAGATCCTAAAGGCACAGAATGTCTCTTCGGGCCTAAGCTAGACCAGTAAACATGTACTATGTGTCATAGATGATGATAGCCCGTGCAGTAGCATACACTCACACAGCTGGTAGTGTCGCTGAGTTTCTCGAAAGCCATCCTACATCTTATCTTTAGGGAGAAGTGAAGAGCGAAAACGATATTATTTTCAAAGAGAAATTGGAAGGCCCAGAAACGCTAATGATTCCTCTACTCTGAAAAATGTCAGAGCTTAAAAAAGGTTTTTTGCTACCAAATGTGGTTTTCTGAGCTGCATATGCTTTAGAAAGGATGTTAACTTTTAAAACGGGGGCGTAGGTTAGAGGTTTAGATTCTGCCTTTGAAAAATTTACCAAATCATACTGCAGTATTCCAGAGGACAGATTTCTTATTTTAAGCAATTCCTGAACTATTTGGTGAATAGAAAATGTCCAAATATAATATACTTTTATCTCTAATATTTAGTGCCAAATTCACCTGTTTATCAGAAAGAAAAGGAGAAAGAGTCTTGAACTTGGAGTCAGACTTGAGCTAGTCACTAAAATTTTTGTGCCTTTCCTCACATCTATCAGTTAAATTGTATGGTTCAGATAATTTGTTACCGGAGTTTAGATATAATAGGCTCCAAAATAGAGAAGGTGGCTTTGGGGGAAGCCAAGCCCTGAAATATGATGAGGATATTGGTGAGTTACAGATTCCAGAGCTGGACGGGACCTTAATTAACTACTATAGCATTCTCTAAAATATGTCTGTCTGTGCAACATTTTGTAATCGAGGATGCTATCAGATGTTAAAAAGAAGTACTAAGGAAAATAAGTTTGAGAAGCACTAGTTTAAAATATTCTCTACTGAGAAAGAAAAAAAATGTTCTTTATTGTAGGACTTCTCAGAGCCTTCAATAGGTAAGGGGCTTGGGCTCTAAGGGAAATACTGTCTGCAGGATTTCTCAAACGTGATTTCAGAGAACAGCTTCAGAGTACACTTTGGGGAAATGCAGCTTATTTCAGTTCTCTAATTTTACAGATGACGAAATCAAGGCTCAGGAAGGATAGGAGACCTGCCCAGATCCCACACTAGTTAGTATAAGACAGCACAGTGCAAGAGAAAGGGTATGGGTTCTAGTGTCAGAAATCTGGTATTCGCGTCCTGACTGGCACTTCGTAGCTGTCGTACCTAGAAGGAACTGGCCTCAGTTTACTCGGCTCTGAAGTGCAGAGACTGCCTTCTTTAGAGCAAATTCAGACAGGTGTTGCTTCTCATTTCAGGAGAACAATGGTAGGTGCAAAGGCAGACACGAGTGCTCCATCTAGGCCTTCCCTCTGATGCTGACTGGGTATACTTTATGAATTGTGGCTTCCTTATGTCAGGGCCTCAGATGCTCATTCCCAGTGGTTTTCTTTTACAGTGGCCAGGGCAGCGGTGACGGGGAAGTGCTGCTTTATTACTGCTACTGTGACCTGGAGGATCCCCACTGGCTCTGTGCCTGGCAGACAGCCCTGTGTCAGCACCTGCACCTCACAGGCAAGGTAACTAACACGTTCTTCTGCACCCCATCCTTCACTGGGCCCCTCTGTCCTCTACTTGGATTGCAGAGCCTGCGCTTCTTACAAAAAGATTCACTATTGAGGTCTTAGAAATTAGCAAACTCCTGCTAGGCATTTATAAGTAGAATACTAAATAGCTATTCACGTGGTGTTTTACGGAAATATTTAATGGCATAGACCAGGGGTGAGCAAACTTTTTCTTAAAGAGCCAAATAGTAAATCTTTTAGACTTTGCACAAAAAACTACTCCACCCTGCCACTGTAACATGGAAACAACTGTGGACAATATGTAAAATGATGGATATGCCTGTGTTCAATAAACCTGTGTGCAGAAGCAAGCATAGTTTCCCCTGGTGTCAGGAAATGTTCTTGAAACAGTAACTAGAAAAACATTTTACAGAAATACATAAGGTGTGATTCAAGCTGCTTCTTCATTTTTCTAGAATATTATGTCAGGGCCTTTACCATTCCTGGTACTGACCTTTGCTATTTTCTTTCCCTCTGGAATGCTTTTTCTCATAACATGGCTCATTCCTCACTTCAAATTTCTGCTAAATGTTACCTCCTCAGAACTATAATCTGAAGTGGTCCTCTCTGTGAGCGTTATCACTTTCTATCTTCTCCTCAAAGAATTAACTACGGTCTGAAAGTATAATCTTTGTTTAATTTGTTATTTCTATCTTCTATCTTGTAGAATGTAAGCTTCATGAGGACAGGAATTTTGCCTTAATTGGTGCTTTCTCAGTGCTAGAACAGGGCTTAGCACGCAGTAGACAGTGAATATTTGGAGAATGTTGAATAAAGGAATGAATGTGTTTGTACAAAACCCACAAGTGTCTGTGTAAAGATGGAGGGCAGTGGATATCAAAATGTTAATTATGGTGAACTCTATGAGAGGATTATGGATGATTTTTTGTGTGTGTGTGACAGAGAAAGAGAGAGACAGAGATAGGGACAGACAGACAGGAAGGGAGAGAGATGAGAAGTATTAGTTCTTCATTGTGGCTCCTTAGTTCATTGATCGCTTTTTCATATGTGCCTTGACTGGGAGGCTACAGCAGAGTGAATGACGTCTTGCTCAAATCAGCGACCTTTGGGCTCAAGCCAGCGACCATGGGGTCATGTCTATGATCCCATGCTCAAGCTAGCAACCCCACGCTCAAGCCTGATGAGCCCGCGCTCAAGCTGGTGACCTCAGCATTTTGGACCTGGGTCCTCTGCGCCCCAGTCTGATGCTCTGTACACTGTGCCACCACCTGGTCAGGCATGGATGATTCTTTTTTAAAAAATATCCTCAATAATTACATATCTATACATGTATGTGTATATTACAAAATTTTTAAAAATTTAAATCAAAAGTGAATTAGGTTCCCTCTGACATCCCCGCTAGCTATGACACTACTATCTGTGCTAATCTTTCCCACACATGCCCAGGTTTTAATTCTCTTTGGCAATCATTTGATCAGTCAGTGACATTATCCTTTTGTACATCCAGGTTTTCTAACAGACTCAAAGCTTCATTTATCTCATTCAGCTCTTCACCTAGTCCTGCCATTTCTACCTCTAAAATGTCCCTTGACTCCTTTCACTCTGTCCTCCACTTCCACTACCTTAGACCAGGGTAGTCAACCTTTTTATACCTACCGCCCGCTTTTGTATCTCTGTTAGTAGGTCTAGGTCAGGGGTAGTCAACCTTTTTATACCTACCGCCCGCTTTTGTATCTCTGTTAGTAGTAAAATTTTCTAACCGCCCACCGGTTCCACAGTAATGGTGATTTATAAAGTAGGGAAGTAACTTTACTTTATAAAATTTATAAAGCAGAGTTACAGCAAGTTAAAGCATATAATAATTACTTACCAAGTACTTTATGTTGGATTTTCGCTAAGTTTGGCAGAATAAATCTTTATAAAACAACTTACTATAGTTAAATCTATCTTTTTATTTATACTTTGGTTGCTCCACTACCGCCCACCATGAAAGCTGGAACGCCCACTAGTGGGTGGTAGGGACCAGGTTGACTCCCACTGCCTTAGACCAAGACCTCATACTCTCTTACCTAGTCCATTTCAGTAGCTTCCAAACTATTCTACTATTCTCCATTCTTCCATCCCTGCTCACCATTTAATCCATTCTCCACATAGCAGCCAGAAAGCTCTTCAGAGGTAAATAAAATTGTATTTCTCCTGCCTCCAAATCTTTCACTGGCTCTCCAGTGCACTTAGAGTAAAACCCAAGTCCTTCCCATGCCCTCAGGCTCCTGCATGATTTAGCCTGTTCTTACCTTTTCTGCTTCCTATATATCCTTGACTTATTCCAGTCCTTCAACACGGTCTTCCAGTTTCTGAAGCCCACAAAGTTGTTTTGGGGCGTTTATACAAGAAAAATCTTCAGGGAACTCTCCCACACTCCCTTGGTTTCTCCTGTTTAATTTTTACTCAATCTTCACTTCTCAGAGTTCTTTGTTGACCTTTAATTATTTCTGTTTTTCCAAATAAACTCTCTTCTATCATATTGTAGTTATGTTTTATACCACTTGTCAGTTTGTAACTTTTTTTTTCTTTTTTATGGAACGCTTTACAAATTTGCGTGTCATCCTTGCGCAGGGGCCATGCTAATCTTCTCTGTATCATTCCAATTTTAGTATATGTGCTGCCAAAGCAAGCACTCAGTCTAACTTTTATCTTAGTATCTGTGACCTCCCTCAGTCTGTAAGCTCCAAGAGGGTAAGAACTGTATTTTTTTCAACCACTGTATCCCTAATTCCTAGCACAATTCGAGGTGCGTAGTAAAAATTATCACTATATCTTAGATATCATCTTAAAAGATAAATATTCTCACAGTAAACCTGAATTACAAAATATCGAATCAATTTCTTTTCTTGGTTTAGGATCAGATTTTTATTGGCCTAGCGCCCTAGCCCCAGGTGAACTAGCAATGAGGGTCCTTCACCACCAGGGGGCAGCATCTGCCTGGATCTTAGGTCTATCATAGGTTTCACTGGTAATGTCCGGTTTACTATTTTCTGCTGGTAGATTTGTCAGAATATTGGCATTTAGATAGGGAAAGAGGAGAACTTGAAAATTCTGGGATTATAGAAGGAAGCTTCTTGTCCCTATTGCTATACATTCCTTATTGCCTAAAGAGACCTAAGGGAATGCCTTGGAGGCTTTGGAAAGGAAAAATTACAAGATTCAAAGCCAATAAGATCTGGTTTTGAATACCAGATCTCCAGCTACTTGTGGGCCAGTTACATGATTTCTCTGAGCTTCTGTTTCCTTTTCCGCTGAATGGGGATTATGACATCTACCTTTCAGGTTTATAACATAAAGCTCCTGTCTTATAGTAGGTGCTCAGTAAATGCTAACTACTGCTCTTCATCTCTGAGGTTTAAGGCCTTCCTCACCAAGGAGCTGCTTGGAAGGTTCCTGTTGAAAAATCCTAGAGACTGAAAGTCTAGAGCAGTGGTAGTCAACTTGGTCCCTGCTGCCCACTAGTGGGTGTTCCAGCTTTCATGGTGGGCGGTAGCAGAGCAACCAAAGTGTAAATAAAAAGATAGATATAGCCCTGGCCGGTTGGTTCAGTGGTAGAGCGTCGGCCTGGCGTGCAGAAGTCCCAGGTTCGATTCCCAGCCAGGGCACACAGGAGAAGTGCCCATCTGCTTCTCCACCCCTCCCCCTCTCCTTCCTCTCTGTCTCTCTCTTCCCCTCCCGCAGCCAAGGCACCACTGGAGCAAAGATGGCCCCGGGCGCTGGGGATGGCTCCTCGGCCTCTGCCCCAGGCGCTAGAGTGGCTCTGGTCACAACAGAGCTACGCCGCAGAGGGGCAGAGCATCGCCCCCTCGTGGGCAGAGCGTCGCCCCCTGGTGGCGTGCCCAGAAATACGGTGGTCAGGCACATGTGGGAGTCTGTCTGACTGTCTCTCCCTGTTTCCGGCTTCAGAAAAATACAGGGGAAAAAAAAAAAGATAGATATAACTATAGTAAGTTGTTTTATAAAGATTTATTCTGCCAGACTTAGCAAAAATCCGACATAAAGTACTTGGTAAGTAATTATTATATGCTTTAACTTGCTGTAACTCTGCTTTATAAATTTTATAAAGTAAAGTTACTTCCCTACTTTATAAATCGCCATTACTGTGGAACCTGTGGGCAGTTAGAAAATTTTACTACTAACAGAGATACAAAAGCGGGCGGTAGGTATAAAAAGGTTGACTACCCCTGGTCTAGTGAATGAGTTTAGGCAGGGGTCCCCAAACTACGGCCTGCAGGCCACATGCGGCCCCCTGAGGCCATTTATCTGGCCCCCGCCGCACTTCCGGAAGGGGCACCTCTTTCATTGGTGGTCAGTGAGAGGAGCACATTGACCATCTCATTAGCCAAAAGCAGGCCCATAGTTCCCATTGAAATACTGGTCAGTTTGTTGATTTAAATTTACTTGTTCTTCATTTTAAATATTGTATTTGTTCCCGTTTTGTTTTTTTACTTTAAAATAAGATGTGCAGTGTGCATAGGGATTTGTTTATAGTTTTTTTTTTATAGTCCGGCCCTCCAACGGTCTGAGGGACAGTGAACTGGCCTCCTGTGTAAAAAGTTTGGGGACCCCTGGTTTAGAGATTGCTCCACCCAGCCATGTAGGGTGTGGATGTCCTTGTTTTTACTTGGGTTCTGAGATTAAAATAACATAGGAAAGACTCTATTAACCTACCAAAAGACAGTTACATAGAAGTATGTACCTCTTCATCATATCTGTCACAGTCAGAAAGGGTCAGGGTAGATTTCCTCACCCTTACACTGATTCAGCTCTATTTTTCTATATAATCACTTAAAAATAAGTAAGTTGAAACACCTAATCAAAAAATTCTTTCCAAACCTGGTTTAGAAGGAAGTTTCAGGTTTAGTGGGAGAGTAGATAGTTAATATTACTCATAGTAAAAATAAACTTTAAACATTGACCCATCATTCAGACCCAGAAATACATTCATTTTAAATTATCTCTGTCCTTTGCATACTTGTTATTAAAATAACAAGTAGAAAAGTGTATTACATATATTTGTGTTTTTATTATTAATACCTATAGCCATCTCAATTTTAAAATGAAGCCTCCTTAGTAAAGAACTTATTAAAGTTGGTAATAGGTATAGTAGACTGTATAGCAGAGATGATGTATACTGCCAACTTTTTTCTCCCGTGCTGAGAACAGGCTTCCCTAGACTTCAGTACTCTTCTCGGGGAGCCTAGGTGTGGTGCAAAACGCTCATCATGGAGCTCCAGATAGCCACTCCCGGTGAGCTGGCATTGGCCTGTAAAATGAATCCTGTTTATATCCGTGACCTAAAAGAATTAAATCAAATATGGCAGCAATGAAGTATCTTCTCTGGCCCTGAAAAAGGGGCAGCCTTTACAAATTTTTCAAATTCTAATTCATTGGGAGGTATCATCATTACATATATATAGTAATAATAATATAGGACCTTAAATTACCTCTCTTTCCAGAGAGTATCATGCTCTAAGTCAGGGGTCCCCAAACCTCGGCCCGCGGGCCACATGCGGCCCCCTGAGGCCATTTATCCGGCCCCCGCCGCACTTCTGGAAGGGGCACCTCTTTCATTGGTGGTCAGTGAGAAGAGCATAGTTCCCACTGAAATATTGGTCAGTTTGTTGATTTAAATTTACTTGTTCTTTATTTTAAATATTGTATTTGTTCCCGTTTTGTTTTTTTTTTTACTTTAAAATAAGATATGTGCAGTGTGCATAGGGATTTGTTTATAGTTTTTTTTATAGTCCGGCCCTCCAACGGTCTGAGGGACAGTGAACTGGCCCCCTGTGTAAAAAGTTTGGGGACCCCTGCTCTAAGTGTTGCACTTTCTCTCTAGCACGTTTCTCTAGAGAGCTCAGCTCCCTCTAAAGATGATCCGTCTTTAAACTCATCCAAGGGTTTTTTAGAACTAAATGACTAAAAATGCAGGGTCCCTAGAGCATTGCCTTTTCAGGCAGGGACCTTCATCCAGGCTCTAATGTCCCCTAACCAGTGAAGTATTTCAAAGAGAGCACAGGGTTTGAGAAGCCAGAAAGCCCCAGATGTGGATGCATATTCATTTGTTCAACAGGTACATATTGAGTGTATGGTGAGGAGGGCACTGGTGTAGGCACTAGTTATACAGCAGGGAACACAACAGACACACACTCCTCCTGCAACTTGGTATTCCAGCGAGTGGGTTTGCAGTGGTGGGCTTTCCCCAAACACAGTGTGGAGATGGACTCACTCCGTTCCCGGCTCTCAGGTGTACTCTGCTTTAGCAGTGGGTATGTCTCCCCAGCAGTAGTTTTCATTGTTGGTTCTCTTTTGTCCCTGTTTTAGCGAGATGAAGAAATTGAGGTTCAAAGAAGAAATTAATTTTCTCAGGGCACTTGGCAAATAAGTGGCAAAGCTGAATCTTGGTTCTAGATCTGCTGACCTAGATGAAAGTCAGAATTTGTTCTTTGGCAACTGGAGCTCTCCGTAGCAGATGGGGCTTACCAGTAGTTTCATCCATTTCCTGCTCTTACTCAGCATGCATTAACTGAGCGCCTCACCTCAACTATGGGCAGGACCATTTGGAGAGCTACAGTATCTTGGCATGGCAACACTTTGGTGTCCAAAGCAGTGTTTCTGCATTTCCTTTTAAACTTAGCGACGCACCTGAGCCTGTTCTTCCTGGGGAAGGTTTAAACTAAGCTGAGAACACAAGGAACTTCTCTCACCTTCTGTGTCTCAGGTGCGAATTGCTACAGAAGGAATCAACGGGACAGTTGGTGGAAGCAAATTGGCCACGAGACTGTATGTGGAAGTCATGCTTTCCTGCCCATTGTTTAAGGGTTATCTGTGTAAGGATGATTTTAAGGTAAGAGAAATTGAAAATAGCTCTATAGCCATTTGCTCCTGCCTCAGTGCCTCTTCCTGCTGTAGGTTATGAAGAGCAGGTCAGTGTGGAGACACAGCAGCGCAGGGATAAACACCCTAGTCGTCCATTCCAGGGCAGCGCCTTGGAAGGATGTGCTTGCTCTAGTCCTTCCACTGACTTGCCATGTGATCTTGGACAAGTTAGTACCGTCTCTGGGCCTCGGTCACCCTTCTTAAAGAATAAGGATGATAGAGTTTACACAACCTAAACTCTAAATCTTAGATGTGTTTGCTCATTATTTTGGTAAACATGGAATGATCCGATCAGCACGGCACACCACACGGGAGCAAGGTTGCTCTGACAGCCAAGCTGCTGTGAGTGACTCTGCTTTACTGTGGCAGGTCATAGAGGGGGTGGGAAGTACCTTGCTAGTGTTTGTGCTGGTGGGGGTAGTGAAGAGGGGACATTGCTCCAGAACAGAAGCTGGGATGTACTCTTACATGTTGAATTACTCAGCAGCATTTCAGTTTTAAATGTTTATTAGTGTAAAAGCACCTTTTTAATGTAACATTTCTGCATATGGTAGACACGCAATAAATAAGTACCAAACATTAGCGTTAAGTCTGTTTTATAATAATACGACAGCTGCATTAAAAAGTCTCAAATTAGAAACCTGTTTTAATGGGAAAGGGAATTATGGTATAGTCTAGAATGTTCCAGATAATTCAACATTATTAAATGTCTTACACTTGGAGATGGAAAGACTGTGTTCTGCTTTGTTTCTTATTGGCTAGACCAGCAAAGGAGGGGCTTGCTGTTTTCCAGAATTGCGTGTTGGTGTATTTGAAGAAATCGTGCCTATGGGGATCAGTCCCACCAAGATCTCCTATAAGAAGCCTGGTATGCTCACTTTTATAAGAAAAATTTTGCTTTTCTTCAAAAGGACAAAACAACATAGAAACAAATGTGAAATTTAGATCAACTACAGTTGTGATGAACCTTCTCATTAAAATAGCTATGGGGCAGCCAGACCAGGCGGTGACGCAGTGGATAGAGTGTCGGACTGGGATGTGGAGGACCCGGGTTCGAAACCCCGAGGTCGCCAGCTTGAGCATGAGCTCATCTGGTTTGAGCAAAGCCCACCAGCTTGAGCCCAAGGCCCTGGCTCGAGCAAGGTGTCACTCGGTCTGCTATAGCCCCCCAGTCAAGGCACATATGAGAAGTCAATCAATGAACAACTAAGGAGCCTCAACGAAGAATTGATGTTTCTCATCTCTGACTCTGTCTCTGCTTCCCTCTCCCCAAAACAAATAGCTATGGGGCAGGGCTCTATCTGGAGCATGCCCATGCTTATCTCAGGTGTGAACTTTTTATTTTCTTTCTACTAAACCAGGGGTCCCCAAACTTTTTACACAGGGGGCCAGTTCACTGTCCCCCAGACCATTGGAGGGCGGGACTATAAAAAAAACTATAAACAAATCCCTATGCACACTGCACATATCTTATTTTAAAGTAAAAAAACAAAATGGGAACAAATACAATATTTAAAATAAAGAACAAGTAAATTTAAATCAACAAACTGACCAGTATTTCAATGGGAACTATGGGCCTGCTTTTGGCTAATGAGATGGTCAATGTCCGGTTCCATATTTGTCACTGCTAGCCGTAACAAGTGATATGACGCACTTCCAGAGCGTGACGAAGTAGTACTGTTCATATGCTACGCTGTGCTTTGTGGCGCCGCCACATACAGCATCTGCATCCTGTGCTCCTCTCACTGACCACCAATGAAAGAGGTGCCTCTTCCGGAAGTGCAGCGGGGGCCGGATAAATGGCCTCAGAGGGCCGTAATTTGGGGACCCCTGTACTATAACTGTCCCCAAGCTTTAATAAATGCACCTTTTTTTTCTTCTTTTTTTTTTTTTAAAGTGAGGTTAGGGGAGATACAGAGACAGACCCCCATATGTGCCCTGGCCAGGATTCACCCGGCCACCGCCATCTAGGGCCGATGTTCTGCCCATATGAGGCCGTGATTGCAACCAGGCTATTTTTAGCACCTCAGGTGGAGGCTCCATGGAGCCACCCTTAGCACCCGGGCCAACCTGCTCAAACTAATCAAGCCATGTCTACAGGAGGGGAAGAGAGAGAGGGGGAGAAGGCGGGTATAGAGAGAAAAGCAGATGGTTGCCTCTCCTTTGTGCCCTGACTAGGAATCAAACCCAGGACTTCCACATGCCAGCTTGATGCTCTACTGCTGAGCCAACTGGCCAGGGCCAATAAATGCACTCCTTTTTTTAAATTTATTTTTTTTTACAGGGACAAAGAGAGTCAGAGAGAGGGATAGATAGGGACAGACAGGAGCGGAGAGAAATGAGAAGCATCAATCATCAGTCCCTCGCTGCAACACCCCAGTTGTTCATTGATTGCTTTCTCACATGTGCCCCGACCACAGGCCTCCAGCAGACCAAGTAACCCCTTGCTCAAGCCAGCGACCTTGGATCCAAGCTGGTGAGCTTTTTGCTCAAGCCAGATGAGCCCATGCTTAAGCTGGCAACCTCGGGGTCTCAAACTTGGGTCCTTCCGCATCCCAGTCTGACGCTCTATCCACTGCGCCACCGCCTGGTCAGGCTAAATGCACTCTTAAGTCACCAGAGTCCCCACCAGTGAGGTGTGGTTATTCCACACTGCCAAATTCACCAAAAGTTCCTTAACAATCTATTGAGATGTCTGAACCTTGAAAGACACAGGAATTTCTTTCCTAGAGAGTCGAGAAGGCAAAGGGCCCCACCAGACAGGTTCTCTCTTCCTCTCCTTCTCTCCTCTGTCTTCTTCCTTTTCATTCTTTTCTTTCTCTTGCTCTTCTTTCTCATACATCATTCCTGCTGTCAGCCCCTCCCATCCTTTTCTCTGCTTCTCATGCACACAAACTTAGACACATTCTTCCTACCCTTTTTTTCTTTTTATTTTGTATTTTTCCAAAGTTAGAAGTGGGGAGGCAGTCAGACAGACTCCTGCATGCGCCCAACCGGGATCCACATGGCATGCCCACCAGGGGACGATGCTCCATTGCAGCTGGAGCCATTCTAGCACCTGAGGTGCAGGCCATAGAGCCATCCTCAGCGCCTGGACCAACTTTGCTCCAATGGAGCCTTGGCTGAGGGAGGGAGAGAGAGAGAGGGGGGAAGGAGAGGGGGAAGGGTGGAGAAGAAGATGGGCACTTCTCCTGTGTGCCCTGACCAGGAATCGAACCTGGGACTCCTGCACGCCAGGCCGATGCTCTACTGCTGAGCCAACTGGCCAGGACCTACCCTTTTGTTTTTTAAAAAAACATATTCTTTTTCCCACAACTTTATGCTAACCCCTGCCTTGAAATTAGGCTCCATCTGGTATAAAACAGTTTATAAAGTCTGTAGTCAAGCATATAAATGTCCAGGCTCCTTCCAGTGTAGTGACAATATAAGACTGGCCACAGAGTGGACCAGCAAACCCACATGGCAATTCAGATCCCAACTGTCTGCCTTTTATTGTTGGATTAGGCCACGTATGAGGATGTAAATTTCTCTAATTATTTCTAAACTGCCAGGTCTCCTAGTGCTCATCTTAGGAGGAGGGAGGAGAGGACTAGAATTACTAAATTATTTCATTGTGATTGTTATAGTGTTATTTTGAGACATAATTGTAATTATGAAAAGAAAAAGTTTAGGTGTAAATAAACAAAGCAACATATAAGTCATTAGCCTGGGCCAGTTGTGATTGGGTTTTGTTTTTTCTTGTTTTGTTTCAATTAATTTTTTGGTTTGGTTTTAGGAATCCATTTGTCCCCCAGTGAATTTCATAAAGAAGTAGAAAAGTTTCTGTCTGAAGCAAATCAAGAACAAAGTGATACTATTCTACTGGACTGCAGAAACTTCTATGAAAGCAAAATAGTAAGTAAGAACAAAAATTGAGTCCCCAAAGTATGGCCTGGTCTTAAAGGGGGCCCTGTGGGTGCCCACCTGTGGGCAGGTCACGTGGATCTCTTCCCACTGCCAGCAGCTTCAGAAACAGCCCAGGCCTTTGAACGCAGGATCCGGTGAGAAAGCCTGAGAAAGTATGAACTAAAGACATCTTGGCACGTGTGCATTCTAGCTTCTGTGTGCCTCCCCTTGACATGTGTCAAGGGCCTTGTAGAGTTTGCTTGGGCACCCCTCCAGTTCCCCTGAAGACTTGGGGCAAGTGTCCCATCACCCACCAGCCTTGTCTCTAAGTCCCAGATCTTGAAGTGGAAAGGTCAGAGTGTGGGATGAGGGCAGCAACCAGCAGGTGTTTCCTGGCCGGGGTGGGGGTTGGGGAGGGGAGATTGACAGAAAAAAAGCTTACCAGGTATGCTTCTTAGACCATTTTCCTTCTGCTTTCGCATTATAGGGACGCTTTCAGGGCTGCTTAGCCCCAGACATCAGGAAATTCAGTTACTTCCCTAGCTACGTTGACAAAAATCTAGAACTTTTCAGAGAGAAGAAGGTACTGATGTACTGCACTGGGGGCATCCGCTGTGAGCGGGGTTCAGCCTACCTCAAAGCCAAGGTGAGTCACTGTGCTTGGGGGCACTACAGACCTGGCAGCTGAAAGGCTCCCCCCACAGCATGTGCAGAGCACCCTCCACCCCTGCTACCTTCATTCTCGGTCCCACCCCCAGCCAGTCAGGGGTTAATTTTCCGCTTGTATGGTTTCAGCTTAGAGTTTATAAGGACAAAATCTGAAGTTCTTAATCTTAAGATGTGAAAAACACTTAACAATCTTAAAGAGTCTTCAGGTACAAGCAGGAAAGGTTAGTTAACATCTCCCTTTACCTAATTAATACTCCTGCTTGATCCTGAGAAGAGCAAATTCAGTAACATTACATGTCCCAACAGGTGCCTTCCTATATTTAGGGGGCAGCAAAAATAGTTGAGCTTCCCAGGATCTAGAGAGTGAAGGCCCTGAGTGCTGCCATCACCCATCCCCCCGGAAGGCAAGCTCAGGCCAGCCGATTCCTTGACCCCTTGGTCAGCAGTTCTGTGTCCTGCGCCGGGAGCCAGGAGCCGCACTCTGGCATCCCTCCCCGCGCGCCACGCCTCCGTGCGGCCTCTTACGGGTCTCTGCTGGCCTCCTCAAGTCTCCTGTGTTTTCTTTTTCTTTGTGCATAGGGGGTGTGCAAGGAAGTGTTCCAGCTCAAGGGTGGCATCCACAAGTACCTGGAAGAGTTTCCTGATGGTTTTTACAAAGGGAAGTTGTTTGTTTTCGATGAGCGTTATGCCTTGTCCTACAACAGCGACATAGTGTCAGGTAGGTCAGCATAGGCCCAGACCCCGGGCTCGTGGTCAGGCACACTCTCCGCGTTAACCATTCTGGAAGGCAGGCCAGTGCTGACTACTTGAAGAGTTAGAGAAAAGGAGGACGTAGCCCCACCATTGCCCATCAGGGCTGGAGACGCAGCACTGGAGCATCAGGAGGCCTGTATCGGGATCCTGGCCTCACCATTTATGAGTTAGGCGGGTCCTTACATGGAACAATGTCCCTTGTTCTGTCTACCTGGTAGGGTTGAGCGAATAGGCTGCATCAGAGGTCTTCACTGAGGGTCAATATCAAGGATTCAGGGATTCTATAAATTTGGAAGGGAAAATAATTATAGTAATTTTATCTCTATTTTTATAACCCCTCACTAAATGTAAAAACACTGCCATCAATTATGAATTTAAGCAACAAAACCTATAGTATTAGTTGTACCTGTGACTTTGTCAATAGAAATTACAGTATTTTCATTGATTATAGTTGTTACCAATATCTCAAAATAGCATTTATGTTCATCATTGCTTCAAAATGGAAACAGCTGTTAGGCCCACCACTAATTTATTTAATGTGCTAATATCTTACTATATTCCAGATTTTTTTAAAAATTGAATATTTTGTATATCTGTATAATTGGTTTCCTTTGTAATCCTATGTAGTTTCCTTTGTAATCCTATGTAGTTTATTTTATGCATTTAAAAACTTTTTTTCTAAGAGTTCATAGTCTTCATTAGACTGCCAAGTAAACCTATGGCACAAAATAAAAGAACCCCAAGTGTAGATGTCTGCATACACAGGTGGTGTGCACTTTGCGTGGTGGGTGGAGCACTCTGAGGTCGGAGCTGAACCTAGGGCCAGAGGCAGGGTGGTCACAAGAAGCATGTGGTGTGGCTGTCGTTTGCAGTCCACATTAACTTGTGGTATCAAATGAGGGCAGACAGTGCAGGATGGAAATAATCCTTTAGAAAAATGGGTCTTACCCCTGGATGCCACAGTCAGCAGTAGGCAAGGTCACAGGCAGACAACCCTAGTGGCTGTTCCAGCTTTCTAGAACGGGGATCAGAGACAGATTGCATTCCTACCCAGGTAATAACTAAGATGTGAGTTTGTACTCCCCCTCTTCTTGATCTTTTAATTATTTTGGATGGTCTTGTGTTTGTGTCTCTTATTGAAAGCTACTTCATTCACATCTGTTTTGGAGCCAGATGGAGTATCCCAAAGGTAGCTTAGATAAGCTAGGTAAGGGGACTTGAAGAAGAATGATGTTATCAGTGGTAACAGATCAGCAGGGAAAAACCAACTAAGAAAGCTGATAATGTGAATTTGAGGAATCCTGGTAGTAAGTGTCCACTAGCAACAGCAAGAAAACCTCAGGCCAGGGAAGAGGGGCATGGGCTGCAGAAGCTGAATGTAGATGTGGGATCATTTGCAGTCAGGCATGTTGTCTCCCAGTGACAAAGGGGGTGATCTAAAAGAAAAAGACCGTTGACTAGGTTTGGGATCGTTAAAGAGAGAAGCAGTACTACTTTTTTCTAAATAAGAAAATAAAATAATGGTTCAGTGAGTGCAGGAATCAGGAAGACAATTCCCAGGACCAGTCTCCCCCCAAAAAAGTAGAGATGGGGAGCATTTTTTGTTAGAAGATGGGAGACTTACTAGTTAGAAACCTTCCCCAGGCCCTGGCTGCTTGGTGGTAGAGCGTCAGCCTGGCGTGCGGGAGTCCCAGGTTTGATTCCCGGCCACGGCACACAGGAGAAGTGCCCATCTGCTTCTCCACCCTTCCCCTCTCCTTCCTCTCTGTCTCTCTCTTCCCCTCCCACAGCCAAGGCTCCATTGGAGCAAAGTTGGCCCGGGTGCTGGGGATGGCTCCATGGCCTCTGCCTCAGGCGCCAGAATGGCTCTGGTTACAACAGAGCGATGCCCCAGATGGGCAGAGCTTCGCCCCCTGGTGGGCGTGCCGGGTGGATCCCGGTCAGGTGCATGCGGGAGTCTGTCTGACTGCCTCCCCATTTCCAACTTCAGAAAAATACAAAAAAGAACAAAAAAAAAAAAAGAAACCTTCCCCAGGTACAAAAGGATACATTAAATTCTGATGAGCTAAGGGTTATATTTAGGACCTGGAGAGATGCCTGTCTGTGTGTATGTGAGTGCACATGTGCCTGTTTATAACAAAGATTTTCTTCCTTCCCCAGAATGTTCATACTGTGGAGCGCCATGGGATCAGTATAAATTCTGCTCCACTCCACAGTGCCGCCAGCTCGTCTTGACCTGCCTTGCCTGCCAAGCACAAGGATTCACAGCCTGCTGTGTCACATGTCAAGACAAAGGGAGCAGGCCAGCTTCAGGCCCTACCCAGAACAGCTTTAAAGAGGAATGTGAGTGTACAGCCCGACGGCCACGTGTACCTAGTGAACTTGCACAGCAGGTGCAGCTCCCCAGGAGCCCAGAGCCGAGACCAGATGTGGGTGAGGATGGGGATGGGCCATGCTTGTGTGAGCGGCACCATCAGCAGCTCCCCAGGAGCCCAGAGCCGAGAGTGGATGTGGGTGAGGATGAGGATGAGCCATGCTTGTGTGAGTGGCACCATCAGCAGCTCCCCAAGGGCCCAGAGCTGAGAGTGGATGTGGGTGAGGTTGAGGATGAGCCATGCTTGTGTGAGTGGCACCATCAGCAGCTCCCCAGGAGCCCAGAGCCAAGACCAGATGTGGGTGAGGATGGGGATGGGCCATGCTTGTGTGAGCGGCACCATCAGCAGCTCCCCAGGAGCCCAGAGCCGAGAGTGGATGTGGGTGAGGATGGGGATGGGCCATGCTTGTGTGAGCGGCACCATCAGCAGCTCCCCAGGAGCCCAGAGCCGAGAGTGGATGTGGGTGAGGATGGGGATGGGCCATGCTTGTGTGAGTGGCACCATCAGCAGCTCCCCAGGAGCCCAGAGCCGAGAGTGGATGTGGGTGAGGATGAGGATGGGCCATGCTTGTGTGAGCGGCACCATCAGCAGCTCCCCAGGAGCCCAGAGCCGAGAGTGGATGTGGGTGAGGATGGGGATGGGCCATGCTTGTGTGAGTGGCACTGGCAGCATTTCCCTAAGCCCTCACAGAGCTAGGGTGAGGCGACCACGTGTTGGAGAATATCAGGGCTGCAGCAACAGAGAAACGGAACTTCGGTGCTGGCCAGTACCACCGTGACAAACCGGTCACCATACTGACCACCTGTACTTCACAAGACGAGGGAACAGGGAGTTGGTCCTGACCACTTACCTGAGACATCTGACTCAGAAGATGCTAGAACACAGACAAGGTGAGCTGTGTGGGATCCCACCGCAGCAGAGGGATAAAGTCTTGAGCCTGGTGACCAGGTCCTGCCCTTTCTGTGTCACGCAGCAGGCTGGTAATAGTCATTCTTGTCATCAAACCTGTGTCCTGATGGCAAACGTGTGAAAGCCATGTCCTGGGAAGTGGGCTCCTTGGAACCAGGCTCCTCAGGTCACCTGCCATCTACCCCTACCCTCACCTTGTCTGTGTTAGCGAGAGCTCTAGACTAGGATCTGCAGACTATGGCATTTAGCCCATCTCTTGCTTTTGTAAATAAAGTTTTAGTGGAATAGCCATACCTGTTTGTTTGTACATGATTTATGATGGAATAAAATCTTCAGAAGAGAAAAATTATGTCCTGAAAAACCTATATTTATTATCTTGCCCTTTACAGAAAAAGTTGCCACCTCCTGGTCTAGACCAACAGCTTGTGATGGAGCAGTGGGTCTTAAAGATGTGGCCCCCTTCCTTTTTCATTGATGAGGTTCCTAACAGAGATGTCCCCCTAATAGCCTCTGAATTCCTCAACACTCACCACACTTAGTTTTTTTTGTTTGTTTGTTTGCTTTTTTTATATAGCTGAAAACGGGGAGAGACAGACAGACTCCCGCATGTGCCAGACCGGGATCCACCCGGCACACCCACCAGGGGGCGACGCTCTGCCCCTCCGGGGCATCGCTCTGTTGCGACGAGCCACTCTAGTGCCTGGGGCAGAGGCCGAGGAGCCATCCCCAGCGCCCGGGCCATCCTTGCTCCAATGGAGCCTCGCTGCAGGAGGGGAGGAGAGAGACAGAGAGGAAGGAGAGGGGGAGGGGTGGAGAGGCAAATGGGCACCTCTCCTGTGTGCCCTGGCCAGGAATCGAACCCGGGACTTCTGCACGCCAGGCTGACGCTCTACCACTGAGCCAACCGGCCAGGGCTACCACACTTAGTTTTTAAGTATTTTCTATGAGAGGTTCAGGTGAGCTTGATGACACCGACATTTGGGCAGTTTTAGAGACAAAACATTTGGAGTGAGGTCATTCAAGCAAGGTTGTGGTTTCCTGGCCTTGTCAGGCACATGTCCCTGTCACACAGGTTCCAAGAAACACATCACAGCCATTCAAAGACCAACAGATTTAATGTTATATTGCTGTTTCCAGTGATGCAGAATACAGCTGCAGCTGTGTTTCAAGGAGAAGCTGGTGGGGTGGCTGTCCCTGCAGCACGGTGCCCTCGTGGGCCCGTCTGCAGCCTCAGTCAACACTCTTCCTAGTGGGAGGCCCTGGCTCCACCTCTGGTTACCCGGCACCGTCCGCGTCATTACAGTTCAGTTGCAAGCCTCTTCCTTCTCCATCAGAAGCCCCGCTGCTCAGTGCTCGGCAGCTCCCGGCTTGTCCTTTAACGTAACATTTGTCCACTCACTCATGAAAATAACTCCCCAAGCAACAGAAGTCCTAGCTTAACTGGCACTGTGGCGTGTTAAAAGGCACAAGGGCATCGTGGCTTCACATTTTTGCTGGATCCCAAGCGGCACACGAAGTTAGAGAGGGATGCAGAGGAGATACCAAAATTACATTTTCAGAATAATCATCTGGGGATGGTTTGGCCAGGGTTTCCTAATTCTTTACTATCTGGAGCTTCACCATTGGCCTTGAGAGGCTTAATTTTTACAGGCATGAGATTAGCAGTGACTTGTCTAATAAAGTGCTGCCCCAGGTCGAAGTCTGTCAGCATAGCTACAGTGGACCTGAAAATTATCCCTGTTTGACCTCACATAGCCATCAGCCCACTGTGCAACACAGGAAGGTGTTTTCAAGTATTTGGCCATAGGTATTCACATCCATCATAAGGCTGGCATTTGATAAAGAAACAAATCTGACTCCGGTTTAAATTGTAAGTAAATCCCAGATGTCATACAGAACACTGCAGGAGCTGTTTGGTGCCTGGGATTGGTAAAGAAAGGCCGGTTCTGATACCTGGAACTTCACTATTGGCTTTTCTGTCATCTCCTGGCATCCAGCAAAGGGAAGCTTGTGTTCTTTGGTTCCTGGCAGCTCTGTGGCTTCAGTCTTTGTCTTTCTTGAGGGGCAAAATTGTCTTCTTGATCCGATAATCAATTTGGCAACTTGAATCTTGAGGTTCTTAAAATTTAAAGGAGAGTTAATAAAGAATCTGTTCTGTTTGCTAAATAGCTAAGCTCAAACTTGTAATAAACTGTTTATAATGCTTCTAAATCCTGCGGAAGGGTGTGCTGTCTGTTCACACGTTAAAGACACCCGGAACAGCTCCCGGCAAGGCCACCACAGCCAGGCTCTGGGGGTTGTCACTGCTGCGAGAACTCCGTCTTCAGTAAGATCTGCTGGCTCAGGGGCATCTTAGTTTTTAAATGTTAACCAGACTGAACTTCTGTGACTAAAGAAAAACTTCACATTAACCACAGTTTATAAAATTTTCAACTATAATCACTAGTTATCTTAAAACCTTAGTGCATAAAGAACTGAACCACAGAAAGGGTTTGTGCCGCATTCTGCTTTCTGGTTTTCACTGCAGAGCACAGTATCAGTAGAACATGTCCAGTTCAGAGGCGTGGTCGTCACTGCCACCACACACTAGACTCCACTCCGGCACTTGGGAATGATGGGCCCAGTCAGGTCCGCGAGCCTCCTCTTCCTCACTGGAAGGGAATGGAGACGAGAGGTAAGTCCGTTGTCCCCTTGCACTGGGAGCCACCTGTGGCCCCGAGAAGGCTCCGTGAAGCCTCTCACTAACTTCCTGGTTAGCAAAGTCTGAAGTCAGTTTCTAAAGGACAGTTACATGGGGTAGTGTAACATCTGTCAGCATTCAGGGACAAGGGTCTGTGGTTCTTAGTGTAGGTTCATTCATAAATTACTTCTACCTCGCTGGCCTCACAGCAATAAAACCTCCTTGTCCAGCCCCGCCGGTTCTCCTCTGCGAACAGAGGCCCTGCAGCTGGAGAGCCGCACTCCGGTTCAGGTCAGAGTCAAGCTCGGCTGATCTTAATGAGACTAAGGTCCTAACCTGCTGGAAACGTTCTTCAGCTCTTTCTAAGAGCTCCTGGCCTGCCTCCTGCCTATATAAACAGTTTCTACCCTAAGATTTCCCTGCATTATGTGTGCTACGGCTAACCTTAACATTTTCCCAGGGGCAAGATAAGCTCAAACACTGATCACATAAGCAGGTAAATGCCGTACAGAAGAAAGCACTAGTCGGGGTCGCAGGCTGGAGGCGTTGGCTTATAGGATGATGGGACAAGGAGGTGGGGGCTCCCTTTGTTGTAACGGGAGAGTGTTTTGAAATGAATTAAGTGCCTGCAGATGAAGACCAAGCAGCAAGCTAGATCAGCCCCAAGAGAAGGAGGTCTGTAGAGCAGGGAGGTGGCAGTCAAGGGGCTGCTGGTGGGGCAGAGACAGGAAGCAGAGGAAAAAAGTCTGTCTATGCTTAGATGTCTTCTGGTTCCCGGGCTGAGCTGGTAGACCTGCGGCCACCAGGTCGATGCCTACGAGCTGCAAGGAGAACCGGATCAGCCTGTGCAAACACTGAGCATTTACAGAACTATCCAGGAAGGGGCGATCTCAGGTTGTGGCTGGGAGCCGGCGAGGAGGGCATGGGGGCACATAGATCACCCAGTAGAGGTTCAGCTGTTGCCTGAGCTCCCCCATCATAACAAATGCGACTCAAAGGGCAATCCCCTGGTGAGAAAACACTGGCCAGATTCCCAGCAGTGAAGGTCCCACAGCTTGGGGCTAGATGTGGGGAAACAAAACCCAAAGAGCAGAAGAGGTTCCTCTCCGCATTAGCTGTGCACGTGCGCCCTGCGGGGCAGTCCCCATCACACCTCTGACGCTCAACACCTCACTGCAGCCCCTCCAGCGATTCTGGAGTGTCTGTCCTGTCACCCTCCCCCTGTCGTGGATGAGGAAAGAAGGGCAGAGCAAATCACAGCACTCCAGCCGGTACCAGAGAGAGCCAGCGCCTCCCTCAGTCCAGTCCGGGCCGTCGTGTAGTTATGTATCCGCATCTCATCTGGCTCTCACAAGGGGATTAGCTCCTTTCCTCTGGAGAAGAAAAGAGCCAGGGTCCCGAGAGCTGGCGGCAGACTCAGGACTGGAACCCGGTCCCAGCCCGAGGCTCGGTACGGAGAGTAATCCCATTTCTTTCCGCCTCCATGCCACATGGCAGACACTGGGTGGGCCTGTGCCGAGGTCCCTGCACTGACAGCACAGGGACTGGGACACCCATGGACTCAGGTATTGTCTTCCCCCATTTTAATGTTGAGAAACCGAGGCTGAGAGAGGGAAACAACATGCCCCAAGCCACAGTGAATAAGGGACAGAGCTGGGGGTAGAAGCCAAGTTTCCCAACGTCCCCCTTCAACTCAGTCTGCTTTTCACTACCATGAAAGCAAACTCCTTTGTGGTGCTTATGATTGCAACAGCCAGAGACTCATCTATTGTCAGAGCCCGAAGGAATCTGCAGTCATCTGTACCAACTTCCGTGGTGGCTAGAGCTCCCTCCACCACTTCCTGTCAAGGTTGGAAACCTCCTGTCATGTCTTTGGGAAGCATTTTGCATTCATTTACACATGCAACAGCATTTACTGAGTGCCATTATGTACCAAGCACAAGAATCAGAAATAAAGATATTACTTTACAGGGGACTGTGATATACCAACAATAAGTTTGATAAAATATTACAGGTACCAGGCAGGTGTCTATGAAGTATGAAGCGTAATGAATGGAGTGGTCAGATCTTCTGAGGATGGGCAAGGAGCATTCTGCTGAATCGTACACGATAAAGGGGTAGATGGTGGGAAGGGAGCAGGAGCATTTGCAGTAATGGCCCTCTACAGGAATGCTTTGGCCTGGGTCACTCGGAGGCATGCTAGCTGCCTAGACTGGTTGCTACTAATGTGGCAAAAGGATGGCTCATTGGGGGTAACGAGATGAGTCTGGCAAAGCCTCACTCAGAGAATACTCTGGCAAGAGCTCAGGACAGGGTGGAAGGATCATAGGCACACCAGTTAGGATGGGTCCCAGGCAGGTACCTGTCTACAGAGGCACTGGCTGACGCCACAGCCTTGGGGGCTGAATATCCCCCAAGGAGCCCACCTGCCTCACAGACAGGCAAAGCCCAAGCACCACAGAGGCCTGGCCATGGGCCGGGACCAGGGGCCAGGAGCCGGGGCAGAGACAGGTCAGAGTGAGAAGGGACCAGAGAGGCTCAGAGGCGCCTGACAACCGCAGTGGCTAGGCAGGGCCCACAGGTGGATTTTATGACACAAATACTCAGCTGGGAGACCCAGGAGCCTGTCTGCCTCATGGGAGCCTCAACAGCGAGATGAAACTACTATGTTGGAAAGAAAGCATTTCTTTTATAAAAATTAGCAGAGGGCCACAAATCTTCTTTTAAAGCTAGAAATCCCACATCACCAACAGGTGTTCTGAGCATTGTATGTAACCCCTGAAATGATTCTGCTCTAATTTCTTTGGGAAACCCCAAGGGACAGCTGTACAGTTCCCTGGGTTAACCCCAGAGGCCCACTTGTATCACCGGTCAGTCCTGTCCAGGAAACTGCCTCAGTCCCACTTCCCACCTGCTTTCACCACCAAACCCCTCAGGTTGGCATTAAAGGCCTTTGGCTCACATCTACTAAGTTCCATTCCTTGTGAACACCTCCTACGCCTGTCAGTCATCCTGCTTTTTGCCCACTCTGTTCCCTCCGTTTGAAACGCCCTTCCTCCCATCTTTGTGAGTTCCTATTTTTCGTTCTAGGTCTAATTCCTCATAATAGTTCCTCAGTCCTTTCAGATCTTTCTGTCTGTCCTGTCACCTTGCCTTTGCCTGTGCTAGCACCCCCATTAGGAATGCCTCCTGCTCTACCCTACAACCTACCTCTTCCTTTCAAGGCTGGTTGAGGACCCACACTAACCAGGATGCTTTGTGTAGCTGGTCCTGCCATGACCTCAGGAGACCCCTGGTGACAGGATCTGGGCCTGGACTTTGGAATTGCAGACTCTCAGGACAGGGAGAGTCCTCTAGGACCATTTTATTAAACCTCCAGCTGATTTGGGTGTCTCCTCCCCTCTTGCCTGCAGTACCCCTGATCTCTATTCACCTGGAAACTTCTGTCCCCAGAAAAAAAAGACTGCTGCCCTGGCCAGTTGGCTCAGCAGTAGAGCATCGACCTGGCGTGTGGAAGTCCTGGGTTCGATTCCCAGTCAGGGCACACAGGAGAAGCACCCATCTGCTTTTCTTCTCCTCCATCTGCCTCTTTTCTCCCTCTTCCCCTCCCACAGCCAGTAGCTCAGTTGGTTCGAGTGTCGGCCTCAGGAGCTGAGGACAGCTCCCTTGATTCAAGCAAGCCCCAGATGGGGTTGCTGGGGTAGATCCCTGTCAGGGTGCATGCAGGATCTATCTCCCCTCCTCTCACCTAAAAAATAAAAAAAAAAAAAGAAAGTCCACCAGACCTTTTTGCTACTGGAAGAGCAAAGCTGGATTAGCCCTGAGATAGGCCCTCAGGGGCACACAGGGAGCTTAATCTAAACTGGGAGGAAAAATTGTGAGGCTATTGCAGAGCAGAATAGAACCGAAGATAAGTGCTTATGCTGAAGCTGAATCACAGCTGGGCCCATAGAGAGTCTGATGGCGCAGCTCAACAGTTCAGGGTAGCTGTCACCTTTGCTGCACCATAGTGATCATGGCTCTTAGTTATTAGTGTGTTTTTTTTTTTATTTCAAAGCAGGGCACTTGCAATAAACCAGGGCATTGCATACATTTATTTGTTTTACGGAATTTCCTAGCTCTACCAAAAAAAAAGTGTCAATGGGAGTGAGTAATGACTGAATAGCCTCTGGGCTATGATATCCTTAAGAGCAAGAACCTGTATCTTCAACACCCAGTGCCTTTTGGACTTTGACAAATGTTTGTTGAATTGACTAACTCAATCTAAAGTGTGTGTGTTTGTGTGTGTGTGTGTGGGGGGTGGTGGTGGTGGTCTAGGAGGGGTTTCATGAGCACCTGCCCTGTGCATACACACCTACACATACCACACTCATCTCCATTCTCCCAGGCCTTCCCTCCAAGTATTAACCTCACCTCTGGTCCATCACCATGCGCTTCAGTATGAGGCTCACTGTATTTTACTGAGTGTTAGAAACAAAACAAACAGCAACAAAAGCCACGTGTAAAGCAGGTTGGAATGGGAGGAAACACGCACCGGAGACACTCTATAGTTATTTCATAATTCAATCGCAGAAAGTAGCTTTCTTTCTTTTTTAACTCATTATGCTTCCTTCTCATCTTTAATAAGAATAATGGAACTTGATTGGTATCCTTCCTGCCTTGGCTTGAGCAAACTCAATGGCTAAATATAATAATGTTAACAGATTAAGCCTACTCCTTTTCTTTTTTGCTTTTTCTCTTATTCTCCTTTTGCCTTACCAGACGCACTCCTTCTTGGACACTGTATCAAGTTCTTTTAGCAGCCAGCAGGAGCACACACAACTAATGTCACACGGAGCTTGAGAACAACCGGCATCCGAGAAAGTCCATGACTCCATGACTGGTCTCAAGTGTCAAATGCTAACTGGCATTCCCAGCTCCCTGTGTGACCTTGGGCAAATCCTTTTCCCTCTCTAGGCCTCAGTTTCTTCATTAGATACTTACTGGGTGTATGCTCACGAGAAAGAGAGGGACATTTTCTTTTCGGAAAAGACAAACCATGCCTTTAACTAAGATGCAATTAATGTAACCTGTTTTCTATGAAGTCAACCTTTTCAACTTTTACCTGAAAAGCAAAGAGAAGTGTCTGGGTGTTGGGCTTTGGGTAATAGTGCTGGTTGGGGGCTTTGGGTCCGGAGCTAGAGCCAGACCGGACCTGGACAGAATTCTTGCATTCAGAGAAGTGTGTTCAGAAGAGGAGACTCATGATGAGCCTGTGTCCTCCCATGGTTCATTGCACGCAGCTAACATGCAGAGGGTGCCCTCTGGGCCCAGCCCCGGGCTGGGCTGAGCTGAGCTTTGCTGATGAGAGGAGAGGTCCCGGCCGTGGCTCCCTGAGCCAGGATGCTCACAGCCAAGGGGGGAGACGAGGCACAGACACAAAACAAATGCAACCGACATGAAAGTCGGGAGTCAGGCTCACCAAGAGGACGCCCTGGAGAAGGTATCAGTGACAAGTCCTCTGCCATACCCCCCAGGACAGGTGGGTGGGGAGCACATTTCCACTCACCAAGGTCGTTGTTGTTCATCATGGCATTGGAGGCCCGCAGCCGGGGCCCCTGCTGGGTGAAGTGGTAGCCGAATTTCAGAAGCGTTGTGTTCTTTTCCAACATGTTCACGATCTCCATTTCCACTTTGTTGCCCAGGGGCTGGCTCTTTGGTCAAGAAAAAACAATAGTCACCACTCAATTCCATTCGCACAGGACCTAAACCTCCTCTACCCAGAAGAAATCCTGAGTGGTAGGTGGGGACTTTAAACCCTGCCCCACCAAGAGCAGGAAATGGAAGCCTGGGGAAGGTGAGAGGTCGCGCAGCCAGAAGTAAATGAGCTGGGATTCAAACACATTGCTGCTGGACACCAAGGGTAGATCCTTCCGCTGGCTCACGGCAGCCGTCCTAGAAGGTCTGAGCAGGGAGGACCTTCCAATCAGCTAGTCCCAAAGAAATTTTAAAATCCTGCTACCCGGGCTATCCCCCGTTAAACCAGAATCTCTGGGAGTGAAGCTCGGGTGTCTATGGTTTTTAAAAATCCCCAGATGGGCCCTGGCAGGTTGGCTCTGTGGTAGAGCGTCGGCCTGGCATGCAGGGGTCCCGGGTTCGATTCCCGGCCAGGGCACACAGGAGAGGCGCCCATCTGCTTCTCCACCCCCCCCCCCTTCATCTCTGTCTCTCCCTTGCCCTCCCGCAGCGAGGCTCCATTGGAGCAAGGATGGCTCGGGCGCTGGGGATGGCTCCTTGGCCTCTGCCCCAGGCGACAGAGCGATGCCCCGGAGGGGCAGCGCATCGCCCCCTGGTGGGCAGAGCGTCGCCCCCTGGTGAGCAGAGCGTCGCCCCCTGGTGGGCGTGCCGAGTGGATCCCGGTCGGGCGCATGCGGGAGTCTGTCTGACTGTCTCTCCCCGTTTCCAGCTTCGGAAAAATACCAACAACAACAACAAAAAATCCCCAGATGATGCCAATATATAGCCAGGTTTGATAATCAGTCATTTGTAGATTAATCTCCAATTTACAAATGAAGAAACTGAGGCCTAGAGAGGGAAAAGGACTTGCCCAAGGTCACATAGGGAGTTGGGAATGCCAGAGTTAGCTTCCCCAGCTGTTACTTCCCTACCCCAGAATCTGTAGCAGTCATCTGACAACGATGAAAAGAAAGGAAGGGCCTGGTAGGATACGGGGTCAGGGTGGAGAGGACGATGTTCATCAGCCTTGTTTATAATAGTGGGGCAGGGGAACGGCTTAAACATCCATCAAGAGGGAGGTGCTCAAGTGAACGGCAGTTGAGCTTTACGGCAGAACACAGGCAGCTCTGAAAGGATGGTGCAAATCTTTGGTCACTGGGCTGGGAACACGACCACAAAACAAGACTGAGTAGGGAAAAAAAGCCCAGTTACAAAACCGGTCATATTTCGGTAAAAGGTCCTTTATTTTTCATACACGTATATATACATTGACAAGGCCTGGATGTTTATTTGGTGGTGGTGGGATTCGGAGAGTTTTGTTTTCTCTGTTCTACCTTATTATGTTTTCTGTTACCATGTACAGGGGTGGGCAATAGTAGGCTTACAGTTGTAAATACAAATAATACAATAATTAATAATAATACAAGAATAAACTCTGTTTCATGTACTCCCAAAAAGTAAATCTACTTTTGCCCACTCCTGTGTAAGATGAAAAATAAACATAAAATCTTAAAGAGTTTTGAAAAGACATAGAAAGCAACATCATATTCAATGGTTCCAGATTTTTCACCTCAGAGCAGGAACAAGACAAGGATGCTCACTTTCACTAATATTGTCTGGGAGGTCCTAGCCAGGACAATTAAGCAAGAAAAAGAAAGAAAAGGCGTCCATATTGGAAAAGGGGAAGCAAAATGATTTGTATTTGCAGATGACACAGTATTGTAAATAGAAGATCCTAGGGAATCCATAAAAACTACACAGAGCTAATCAGTGAGCTTGGAAGATTGTGGGTATAAAAGACTACTACCCAAATATCAGCTACACACTAGCAATAAGCACTCCAAAAATGGAATTAAGAAAATAATTCCATTTATAATAACATAAAAAATACTTAGGAATAAATTTAATAAAAGAAATAAAGGCTGTTCACTGAAAATTGCAAACAGCACAGTACATTAAATAAGACGTAAATAAATGTAAAAAACATCGCATACTCATGGATCAGAAGATTTAATATTGCTAAGATGGCAGTGTTGCCACATTGATCTAAAGAAGCAAGCAGAAACACGATCCCCCTCCAATGGCTCCCCTTTTGCCAGTAACTGCCTCTATTTATTGAGTGCTTACTATGTTTCCAATGCCTTGTGCCCAGCTTGGAGGATCTCAGTTCATTACCTGTAATAATCCAACAGGATGAGCCCCACCTCTTCCCCAGCCTGGCACTCAAAGCCCTGCTCAACTTAGTCCTTGCCTTCCTTTCCTCTCTCAGCCCTTACTCAGCCTGTTTACCCTGGGCGGTCTGGTACATGGTACCCAGTGCAGGCAGAGGTTTACTTCTAAACCTGTGCCCTCCCGCCTCCATGTGGAATGCTCTTATCCTCTTGTGCCCACCTGCTGATGTATCCCTAGTGCTTTAATACCCATTGTGAATGCCCCCCATACAACAAGGCCTTTCCTGATCCTTATCCCTGGAAATGATCTTCTCCACTCGTCATTCAAGTGGCACATTGTACGTCCTTCTCACCCTCAGCCTGGTCCATGTGCTCTATTTGGGTCACCTGCCTGCATATCTGTCTCTCCAACAAGCCCAGGTTTTTCGGTATAGTAGCCATTAGCCCCATGTGGTTCTTTCAGTTGAGGTATAATTGACATATAATGTTATATTCATTTTAGGTGTACGCCATAATGATTTGATGTTTATACACATTGTGAAATAATTACCAAAATAAGTCTAATTTCTGTCATCATACATAGTTACAAGAAATATTTTTTCTTGTGATAAGGACTTTTAATATTTACTCTTAGTAACTTAGCAATATAGTATTATTAATGTGCAGCCCCATAACTTAGTATTTATTTTATAGCTAGAAGCTTTTACTTTTTTATCCCTTCACCCATTTTACCCACACTGAGCACCCCCAAACTCTGCCCCCAGCAATTACCAATCTGTTTTCTGTATCTGTGAACCCAGGACTTCTACACGCTGGACCGATGCTCTCACTGAGCCAGCCGGCCAGGGCCACATCTTATTTTTAACCCATTCATCCACTGATGTACACTTAGGTTGCTTCCATGTGTTGGCTATTGTAAATAATGCTGCAGTGAACATGAGGGTGCATAATATGTCTTTTTGAATTAGTGTTGTTTTCTTTAGATAAATACTCAGAAGTGGGATTTCCGGGTCATATGGTAGTTTTATATATTTTTTGAGAAATCTCCATGCTGTTTTCCACAGTGGCTACATCAATTTACACTCCCACCGATAGTGCACAACGGTTCTGTTTTCTCCACATCCTTGCCAACACGTGTTATTTCTTGTCTTTCTGATGATAGCCATTCTGACAGGTGTGAGGTGATATTTCATTGTGGTTTTGATTTGCATTTTCCTGATGATGAGTGATTTTGAACATCTTTTCCCGTACCTGTCAGTCATCTGTATGTCTTCTTTGGAAAAATGTCTATTCAGATATTCTGCCCATTTTGTATTTGCATTGTTTTTTAAAACTTTAAATTTAAATGACTAAAATTAAATAAAATTTAAATTCAGTTCTTCAGTTGTACTAGCCACATAACAAGTATGCAACAGCTACTGGCTACCACATTGGTCAGAATGGACACAGAACATTTCCGTGATCACAGAAAGTTCTTTGGGAGGTGCTGCCCTAGACTGTGAGCCCCTGGATAGCACATAGTGCCCAGTAGCTCTAGGCCCCTGGTCGGCAAAGTGCGGCTCGCGAGCCACATGCAGCTCCTTGGCCCCTTGAGTGCAGCTCTTCCACAAAATACCACGTGCAGGCGCTACCTCGATGAGGAATGTACCTACCTATATACATAGTTTAAGTTTAAAAAATTTGGCTCTCGCCTGACCAGGCGGTGGCGCAGTGGATAGAGCATCGGACTGGGATGCGGACGACCCAGGTTCAAGACCCCGAGGTCGCCAGCTTGAGTGTGGGCTCATCTGGTTTGAGCAAAGCTCACCAGCTTGGACCCAAGGTCACTGGCTCCAGCAAGGGGTTACTCGGTCTGCTGAAAGCCCGCAGTCAAGGCACATATGAGAAAGCAATCAATGAACAACTAAGGTGCTGCAACAAAAAACTAATGATTGATGCTTCTCATCTCTCTCCGTTCCTGTCTGTCTGTCCCTATCTATCCCTCTCTCTAACTCTCTCTCTGTCTCTGTAAAAAAAAAAAAAAAAATGGCTCTCAAAAGAAATTTCAATCATTGTACTGTTGATATTTGGCTCTGTTGACTAATGAGTTGCCGACCACTGCATCTAGGTCAAGGAATTGAACTGCGTGGAGGAAACAGGAAGAGGTTCAGCACACAGGAAGGTTGAGAAGGTACATCAGCCCAGCATCCAAAGGGACAACGTATGGAACCGCAGTTGAAATCTTGACGGAGTGCTCCTCCCAGGTTATTCTAAGTTCACCAGAGCTTGTCTGGGTTCAGATATGGCTGGGACACTGATGAGGGCAGGCAGAGGGACTCTGGTGAAATTCTACCAGCCCATCTGGCAAGGCTCCTGACAGTGCTAAGAGGCACTGTGGCCTGTCCTCAGAGGACTCAGACCAGCCCTACGCTCTGGCCGGCTTGGCCTGGCAGACAGTATACAGACATCTGAGGCCCCAAGAAGGAACTGGCAGGCCCCTCGCCCACGCTAGCAGGAAGGCCAGCCTCTCCTCGAGGTCACTTGCTGGGAGAGCTCTGCTGGAACTCAGGATGGGCTGGTCTCAGAAAGTGCCAGTCTTCCACGGCTGGAAGGGCTGCTGGCGCTGCTGGGGCTGCCCCCAGTCAACCTCCCTACACCCCGGGGAGGTGGGCCAGGCAGCAGGAACTAGCACCTCCGCCTTAGAGATAAGTGAACTGAGCCCACGTATATATGGAAGCTGGGCTTTGCTTAATGACAGAGCCGAGGCTTGACCTTGGCCTGGGGCTGGAAGGACGTTGAAGGATCCTGTAGGCCCACTTTCTCAAACCAGCATCCACTGTCCCTGTGACATACACATATCTGGGTGTGTATGGGTGTGTTTGAGAGGATACAGGATTCGATTAGACAATTGTGACCGGTCTTCCTGACATCTTCATCTTGGACCCAAACCACTATTTTTACATTAAGGAGTAAAACAGAAAACATGCGTGCATCTCGACAAGCTTCATACTTGCTCCATTCTCGCCCCCCTCCCCCTTTCTCAGGGACTCTGAGTCTAGAATGTCCCAGTCATCTCACAGATGAGAGAAGAGGCTGTGGGGATGGTTAGGACTCCAACTCTGGTCTCACTTATTATTCTAGTACTTATTACTTAGTGATTATTGTACACCAGGCAATGTGATAAGCACCTTACATACACTAATGCACTTTCTCCTTACTGTGAACCTATGGAGTATGTACTATTATTGTACCTTTCAGCTTACAGGCAAGGACCATGAAGAACAGAGGTATTAAGAAATCTCCCTGAGTCACAGAGCTAGCCAGGTGCAGACCAGAATTTGAACAGGTGCTGTTTGCTCCAGAGTCTGTGCTAGTCCCCTCACGCTCGGGGGGGGGGGGGGGGGGCTCTGAGAGAGCTTGGAAGGCAGGCGTAGGGCCGATGAGAGGAGGCAGCTGGAGTCAGGCTTTGTGCAGCCCTGCGGTCTGTCAGCAGGGACTGCACGTGAGAGGAACTGCCTGGTAAGGTAGCGAATTGCCCACCCCTGAAGGTGTGCAAATAAAGGGCTGACTGTGTGCTGTGACGGGTCCTAGATGTCATCACAAATAAGGAAAGCTGAGGCTCTGTGACATTTAAGGCTTCCGGGGCCTGCATTCTGCAAGTCTATGAATAACTTACTTGGATGGCATAAAAAAAAATCAGGAGACGACCTCAGCAGTGGGTGAGAGGCAATCAGGAGCCCCCTGGGGAGAGACGAGGGGCTGCCAGGGCCAGGACTGTCCCATCAGTTCCGGCAGCAGGGACAAGGAGGTAGGGCTTCGGGAAGAACGCTTGCCTCCTTCAGATTCGCTTAAGAACTAAATAAATCACTTATGGACAAATATATATAATCTCATCAAATAATACCAAGGCAGACTGAGCAAAAGGAAAGTCTCCCTTCACCATTTATCCCCGACTTCCCCCACCCCGCCTTCCACAGAAGTAACCACTATGGCCAGCAGGCTGTGTTCCTATGAATTTTCTTCTGCGTGTGAAGTATTTAACAGAAATATACTGACTGTCATTTTAAATTTTTTTCTTATATGGATTCATAATATACTTATTGTTCTGCAACTTGCCTTTTCCACTTAGTCTTTTCTGGAGATCTTTCCAAGTCAGGACAGAGGAAGCTAACTCACTCCTTTGAGCGGCTTCATGGCATGCCCTGGAGGAGAGGGCCATGGCTAAGCTTCCACTTCCCCGGTGACAGACAGTGTGGCAGAGCTCTGCAGGGGTGGGGGGAGGACGTTTTAGGCTGGATACGGAGATAGGGAATCTACTCCGTTACAAGATAGGCATATTTTGAATTAAAATGCTGAATATTTTGCAAAAGGATACAAATGCTGACATGCCCTTCAGTGGTATATGACAGCTTGTGTGTCCTTACACCTTTACTATGATCAAATGTCATCTCTCTAATGAGAAGACGATCGGATTTGCTATCTAACAAAACAGCCAACCAGTGACTCCTGTGGAATTGAGCTGTGACCTGGAGCTGGTGGCTCTGAGACCCCCATTCTGGCCAGAGGCACCCCAGGCATAAAGACGCTCACTGAGTACATCTGATGGGGCCAACTGTAGCCTGTTCTTGGTGACCCAGGGGACAAAGACATCTGGGAACACTTGACAATACTACAGAAAGGATTCCTGTGAGTTGTCTAGTCCAAACCCAGAGTCCCAAGCCCTGGCTGATGTTACAGCTCCTTCCACATCACAGCTGCTAAGTTGTTCTGTTCTGCTTACACATCCGGCGATGGGGGCCATCACCCTCTGAGACACCCTGCTCTATCCTTGGGTTGCTCTGATGGTTAGAACAGTCTTCCTGGCCAAACTATAGCAACAGAAAGTAATAGATAATTCTCACTCTGGTGATTTAGAAATATGTCTGCAAATTTGTTGATACTACTTCTCTGAAATGTAGAGGCTAATTCTGCTCCCCTGGAGTTGTGCTACATGACTCACTTCTAACAGACAACGGCAGAACTGACTGACTACATCATACTGTTTTTTCTCTAATTTCCACTGACTTTTATCTCATTTTTCCCTGAGAAGTAAGGTCAGTAAAAGAACACAACTGGCATGTAGTGGGAGGAACAGTGGCACGTGCCTGTCCTCTCACTGAGGTCAGTAGTTCCAGACTGAATTACTGCAAACACAATGAAAATACAGACAGAAAAACGGCGCACAGATCAAGAGCTGCTGCTCAGGAGGTAACTGTATCAATATAAGGAACAAATCAGAGAGCAGGGTTGGTCCAAAAGACTTGCTCTTTTGGTTCTCAAGAGTGTTTTTCTTATGTCTTGCAGAACTAAAAGTCTATTCAGCCTCATTTAAAAGGGAGTTAGCCAGCTGACACAGTGTGTGATCTAACATGAGAGGGCTGTCACCATGTGTGACAACCTTCAGGATGCTATTCCATTGTAGCTTTTGTTTTCTTTCTAAACTTATTTTCATTAGGAAAATTATCCAATCTGGAAAAACAAGAAATCACAATCCAATCCACTTCCTTTTTAGCTCTCTTTCAAAACATTAAGCACATCCTCACTGTCAAATATCGGAACATCCCAGAGTTTGCACACATCTTCCTGTGGGGAGGGGTCCTGTTTTCAGGCATCCACTCAGAGGGGCAGGGAGAGCGGCCTGTGCCCGGGGGTCCTGGGGAAGGGCCGGCTGGAGGGAGCTCTGTTGGGAGTGAGGAGGGTGAATTGAGAGGGGCAGGGAGCCACCATTTGGAATGACCTGCTTGGGACGGATGGGCCTGTATAAACCCCATCTGTCGGGACTGTGCTCTGGGGGCTGAGCGGGTCTGTCCTGTCCATCTGCACATGCAGCCTGTTCGAAAGGCAGGGCATCTCAGCTCCAATCCAGCTCTGACTTTGAGCAAGTCTCTTCCCTTCTCCGATCCTCAGTTTCCCCACCTGGACAAGGAGGGTTGGACTAGCTGTTTTCTCAGTGCCCTTCGCTCTAGGCCTGGGCCCCCCTGTGCGCCCCCCCCCCCACTGCCGACTCAAGGCAACAACAGAGCGGTGCTTGGAGATAAAGACAGACTAGCTGAGTAAACAACGAATTTGTCTCCGTGTCACCCAGCTAGAATGCCCCAAGTCCCTTTCTTTGGCCATATAAGGAAAAAGGAGAACAGAGACTCACTGACACAGGTTACAGGCACAGGGCTGAGGAGAAAGCTATGCTTGATTGAATAACCAATAAGGAGATAAATCAAATGCCACTCACCACCTCCTTTTAGTCACACTCCCCAAAAGCCTAGGGGCTGGGGCACCCAATGGGAGGCAGTCGCCATGCCCAGGCCTCCAACGACTCACTGTGAAAGGTGTGGGTGGCCTTCCCCAGAACCTGGGTGGCAGAGCCTCTGCCCCAAGACCAGCCTCCTCCCCGCCCTCCTCCTCCCCTGCCAGACCCCATTCGGTCTCTAGACTCTAGGCATGTGGGAGCACTGCCCACAGGTCCCCTCCTTAGGAGGTCATAATACCCCTGCTGGTCTCCCAGTCCCTGATGCCTCTTCCTGCTCCAGTCCTCTCCCATCCAGCAGAGAACCATGTTCCCAGAGTACAACTCTGATTGGTGCTCAGGGCAGTCCAAAACCCACCTTCCCTCAACCTACCCATTCAGAGTTCCTGGGACTCCCATCTCTGGCCTTCCTCTGGGGGTATCATTAGCCATGTTTGGACGGGCTCCTTGGCTTTCTCCTCTCCATCTCTGTGTTCATGTGGTTCCCTGAACCTGAGATACCATGCCTGTACTTCACCCTCTGAGACACTGTATACCCTACAGGTTTACCTTAAACTTCACCTCCTCCAAGAAGCCCTCTCTGATGCCTGCTCCTGACTAACCCTGCTCACTCCAGTGGACCTCAGAGCCCACTATCTGTGGCTTGCTGAAGCACCTCATTTGATAGTCATTTCTGCATTTGAGTGGCTTCCTATGCAGCATAGAACCCCTGGAGGGCAGAGCCAGAGCCTCATCCACACACGGTGCCCAGCACAGCTCTGAGGGGCTGCTGGCACTCACCAAACACTGAGATGAAACCAAAAGAGAGGCTCCCAGGATGTGGGGGTAGGTAGTGAGAATGGTCTGGCCTCACAACAAAGGAAAGGGTCAGCTGAGAAAAGCCAAGTGATTTCCGCATGAAACTACAGTGGGGTTCAAGAGCGCAGACAGGCACAGCTCATGGACTTTGGAGTCACACAGACCTGGGTTCAAATCTTACTTGTGCCACTTACTTACTGTATGACCTTGGGCAGGTCAAACAGCCAGCATGGGCCTCAGTCTCCTCATCTACAATACCAAAATGGATTGTAATACCCACTTACAGTCTGCGTGATCATTAAATGATATGATGAATTCATGGTACCTGCTCAGGTAAGTAGCTTGGAATAAAGAGTGAACTCCCTAGATCACCTGTGGAGTAATTACAGTTCACGATTGCATAATTGACATCTGTCATCTCCTCAGAAGTAGAGGGTTTCTTTCTTTCTCTCTCTCTTCTTTTCTTCTTTCTTTCTTTCTTTCTTTCTTTCTTTCTTTCTTTCTTTCTTTCTTTCTTTCAGTAAAGCAAGGGTTTATTTGCTACGCAGGAGGAAAGTCAGAGAAAAGGGGCCTTGGTGACAGGTTCAGGGGGTTAGACCAGGATGAGCTGTCCATTGCTCCCCTGATTGCAAGTCTCTTGGGATCCCTTAGAGCTTAGGAGAAAGAGAGAGGCAAGGAATACACACCAGGGATGGGAAAAGAGGGAGAGGGACAGGGACAGATGGGAGGCACGGGCTTGCTTCTGGAAGGGAGAGCGCCTCAAAGTGGAGATTCTTATTAGCCCCATTTATGAGTAAGGTACTGGGGCTCAGGGAAGTGACCGTTCTTGCACCAGGGTGTTCAGCTAGGGTGACGGTGATGGTCAGCACCTGCTCCATCTCTGGGCTCCGGGGGGACAGTAGTGAGAAAGAAGGTGAGCAGCTCATTCCCTGACAGCTGCCACCACAGTGACCTGAGGCCAGTGCTCTGGGCCATCTTTGGCCAACATTCTGCCCTGGAGTCAGATTTCAGCTGACTCTGGGTAGACCCTGACTTCCCACACGGCCAGGCTTGAAGTCACATGACCAGCCAATCCCAAGGCCTGGTCCAGAGCTGTTGCCAAGCCTGCTCTATGCCTTTGTTCCGTCTGCTGTGTCCCTCCTGCCTCCAATAGAGCAGGGTCAGCAATGGCCAAAGGAGGGACAGCAAAGTGGGATGGGGAGGTGCTTGGAACAGGCGACGCAGCAGCAAGGCCACTGGCGTTTGAGAGATTCAAGGAGTCCTATGCAGCAACTTCACACGACAGGGCCGCTGCAGGCTCAGGTGGCCTTTTTATATGAATTAGAGAACAGTACACTCTCTGGGTGAACAGAGCCCCATACCACACCTTGGAGAGCAGAACGTGGGTTGGACTTCGACTGCTGCCACCTCCTTGTGCACTGAACAACATGCACCACCACCCAGGGCCACCCTGTGTACCAAGCACCACTGCAGAACTCGGCCCTGAGATATGGATGTGACTCAGACAAGCACCAGCTTCTGAGAATCTCACAAGGAAGCCAAGGCCCTAGGAGGACACAGGAGGGGAAGCCCCTAACTCACTCCACAGTGTAAATATTCCCATTAGGGGCAATTTCTTTTTTTTTTTTTTTTTTTTTCATTTTTTTCATTTTTCTGAAGCTGGAAACGGGGAGAGACAGTCAGACAGACTCCCGCATGCGCCCGACCGGGATCCACCCGGCACGCCCACCAGGGGCGACGCTCTGCCCACCAGGGGGCGATGCTCTGCCCATCCTGGGCGTTGCCATATTGCGACCAGAGCCACTCTAGCGCCTGAGGCAGAGGCCACAGAGCCAACCCCAGCGCCCAGGCCATCTCTGCTCCAATGGAGCCTTGGCTGCGGGAGGGGAAGAGAGAGACAGAGAGGAAAGCACGGCGGAGGGGTGGAGAAGCAAATGGACGCTTCTCCTGTGTGCCCTGGCCGGGAATAGAACCCGGGTCCTCCGCACGCTAGGCCGACGCTCTACCGCTGAGCCAACCGGCCAGGGCCCCATTAGGGGCAATTTCAAGGTACCAACGTGCATCACTGAAGGGGACTCGGGAAGAGATGTACACAGCCAGCTCTTGCAAGCTGGCCCTGGACCGTCACTGGGAGAAAGAGAGGCTTCAGCTGAATCCAGAGAGGGAGAAGTGGTGGGGACAGGGGAGGACACTGCCGCGGGCGAGAACAGCAAGGGCAGAGACAGGAGGGAATGAGAGCTAGTAGGGAGCACACTGTGAAGGGCTCTGAGCGGGTTACGACTGACGAGGGACTCTGGAAGTCTTCTGGAAGCTGGTAATGTTTTAGTTTTTGACCTAGATGGGGGCAGGGTGTTATAAGCCTGGTTTGATTCATTAACCTGTACATTTAAGTTTTATGTACTTTTCTGTATGTTTGTAATATTTTACAAAAAAGATAAATATCACATTCAGGGATAATCACAACATACGATTATTATATTATATTTCCTTCAAATCTTTCCCCTGGCATATACTTATATTTATTATTCAACAAAAATTTTCATGTAGAAAAAAATAAGTTCCCTATGCACACACCATAAAGAAGAACACATTTCAACATTGGAAACAACGTGGCATAATGAAGGGAGTGTGGGTTTCGGAGTCAGAGACATCTGGATTCAAATCCTGCCTCCCAGAGTGCGCCCTGGTGGCCCTGCGCAGGCGGCTTGTTAGACTCTCCGAGCCGCTGTGTCTTCTGCCAGCGGAGAGGTAATGCCCACATCCTGCATGGCGGTTGGGAAAATCGGAGATGACATATGTCCAGTGCATGACACAGAGCCGGTCCACAATAGACCCTCAATACAGGTAACATACAAGATGTCTTACATGCAAGATACTGTTATTAGCATTGTTTTTAAAAAATTGCAACTGAAAGCCTTGCCCTGAAAATAAAGAGCTAAACCACAGAAGTTAGAGAAAAGATAACCCCATAAAGATAAAGACAAAGTAGAATTTGTCCTGAGAATAACCTCAATGGTAAGGAGACTCAAAACCCATTGAGGTCGGAGAGGTGATTGAAAAAAATGAGATGTTTAGTCTGATGAGGAAGATGCCAATGGTATAAGATCTGTGCAACAGATGTATCCTGTGTGCAGCACAGAACAGAAATAAACCCAACAAATAGGACTTACAGGGAACTAACTTCTTCAGGATATAAGAAAGGATAGTCTCAATAATAGAAGGGTAAGGAGTGAGCTCCCCATCACTAGAAATGCACAAGCAGGAGTTGCAAGAACACTCGGTGGGAATGAAGAAAGGAGGTGGTGCAGGCCCCCTGAAGCCGCGCTCTGGGGCTTTTGCAATCAGCAGCATCTCCTCTGTGCAGCAGCACACAGGAACGTGCAGAACGGCAAGCCTCACACAGTAAAGGACATGAGGAGACCCTTGCTCATCCTACCTGGTTATCGATTTTTAGTTCCACCAGAGAAGTGTTGTGTGGAAGAGCTTCCACCAGGCGCAGGATCCCAGCTCCGGAAATGAAGTTGGATTCTACGTTCAGTGTCTTCAACGCCTTGTTCTCCTGGAGCATCTCAGCGAGGGCCTTGAGTCATGAGAGAAAAGTAAGGGTCCCCATGAGTCACCCTGAGCAAGGCTGGAGCCCCTCTTGGGTAAAATCTAAAACACTGAGGGACCTTGCTAGGAGCAAGAGTCCTTTGTACACGTGTGCTGTTCAAGCTGCGGACCAAAAGAGATGATATCCACAACTTCCCTCACCAACCACCATGTGTCTCTCCTCCCCTCCCACTGGCCATGGCTCCCGAGCCCCTGCCGGGTCACTGCACGCTCCGCAGCCTGCACCCAGGGCCCCCACTGCATGCAGACTCTGCTCTCCCATTCAGCCTCCACTCTCGCTGCTCCCTTGGTGGGCTCCTCCCAGGTCCCCGTGCATGCCCAGTGCTCTCCCACCACGTAGCCTTTGCTTACCCTGTCACTGCCACCTGGAACGCCCTATCCTTTCTGCTTCTCTTATCCAAACCCTGCCCATCCTTCAAGGCCATTCTCAATGCCCCTTTCTCAGACAGCCTTTGCTGACACCGCCAGCTAACTGTGGCTGACCTCTGGAACGTCATAAAACTTATCTATAACCTTCCTCATGGGACTTGTATTCCCTGCTTTAGATTGTTTTGATACTGATGTTGTCTCTCCCAATAGACTTTCTACCCTTCGTGAGCTGAAAATCCACCTTATTCACCTCTTGATGCCCACAGTGCCCATAGCGCCCATAGTGCTCAGCACATACGAGGTTCTCAGTCACTGTTTACTGAGTGACCAGTAGGGTGCCAACCTCCCTACCCTCCCTAAATATTCTCATCATCTCTTCTATTCCCTGTTGTTGTTTTTCATGGAGTTGTGTTCTCTTGTCTGAGCAGCAGAGAGCAGAAAGGGAAGTCTGGGAAACCACACCACTGGGCAAATGACCAGGGCAAACGGGAGAAGACAGCTCAGGTAGCCCCCAGCACGTTTGGGAGGAATGTGGCCAGGAGGTGTAGATGACAATCAAAGCCTCTGAAGGAAATGAAGTAATTAGCAGTGGGTGGAAACAACATGTCATGGAGGAAAGGAGACACCAGGGGCTGATGGGCCAGGATGTGTCATCTGGGGGCCCCGGTTGTCTGAAATGATGATCTGAGCCAGGAATGCCGTGCCCCCCACCCCCAGCCCTTACTTACTGAAACCATCACTCCCTCCTCAGCCCTGCTCTGTACTCCCAGCATGGCATGCCAGCCTTCTCTGTGACCCTGAATAGGTTGGATCCCTCCAAGGGGTAGACCCATTCTGTGTCCACTCCACAGCATCCCTCTCGCTCCCCAGCAAAGGCTTGCCTGGGCCTGATAATCACAACATATAACAACCAGTAGGCAAGTCTACCAGGCTGATCCAAGTAGCTGAGCTGGTATGCTGGTAGCTGAGCAGGTCCTAGAGGCACTATCGTACAGCTGTCAACTCTGCTGGACCAGAGTGGAGGTACTGGTGGTGAGGTGGGCAGAAGAGCTGGGCAGGCAGTAGGGGGACATACAGAGCTCTGGCAGCCTTATTTACCAACCAGCCCAGAGCATATCAGTATCTGACACTGGGTATACTGGTATGAATGGGCTGACATCAGCTGTTGGCCTGGAACAGAGTCAGTGCGCCGTAAACACTTGTGGAGCTGAGCCCAGTGCCAGCACGGAGATGTTGGTTTCTGATCTATGACATAGCAGTGTACAGGGCATGTGGATTTGCCAGCCATGTCTCCATGGGTAAACTCAGGATGCACTAGAGATCTCCTGAGGTCAGAGGTCATCTATCTGGGAACAATGAGAGACGTTGAACTATTTCTATCATTTCAAAAATATTAGAGGAAATTATGCTACCTATTTTCAAAACTCAAGAAGAATTGATTGTTACTGAATAGATTTCAAAGCAAGGAAAGTTATCAGGAACGAAGAAGGGCATTACATAAGGATTAAGGGGTCAATTCTCCAAGAAGACATAACAATCCTTTTTGTATGTGCACCTAAGAACAGAGCACCAAACTACACGAGGAATAACTAATAGAACTGCAAGGAGAAATAGAAGAATCCATTACTGGAGTCAGAGATTTCCACAGCCCTCTATCAGAAATGGACAGATCCAGCAGGTTAAAGATTAGTAAGGACATAACTGAACTCAACACCACTATCGTTCAACTGGATGTAAGTGGCACCCATAGACTGCTTCATCCAACAACAGGAGAACACATATTCTTATCAAGATAGACCGCATTCTGGGCCACAAAACTCACCTTATTAAATTTACAAGCATAGAACTCCTACAATGTCTGCTCTCAGACTCCACTGAAATTAAACTAGAAAACAGTAGCAGAAAGATAACTAAAATAATTCCAAAATATGTGGAGATTAAACAACACGTTTTCTAAATAACATATGGGTCAAAGAAGAAATCACAGGAGAAACTGAAAAGTATTTTGAACTAAATGAAAATGAAAACATAACTTATGAAAATCTGTGGGATACAGCAGAAATAGTGCTTAAAGGGAAATTTATAATATTGAATGCATATATTCAAAAATAAGAAAGATCTAAAAACAATCATCTGAGTTTCCATCTTAAAAAACTAGGGGAAAAAAAGCAGAAGAAAATAAATAATAAGAATTAGGGAAGAAGTCAATGAAATTAAAAATAGGAAATCAATAGAGAAAATCAATAAAGCCAAAAGCTGGTTGTTTGAAAAGATCAATAAAATCCACAAGCCTCTAGCCAGGCTAAGAAAAAGAAGAGAGGACACAAACGACTAATATCAGAAATGAAAAAAGAATATCACTTCAGTTCCCATGGAAATTAAAAAGGTAATAAAGGAATACTATAAACTCTTATGGATATATGAAATGGAGCAACTCCTTAAAAGATAATTTTCCAAATTTCATGTAAGAAGAAATAGACTGTTTGAATAGGCCTTTATCTATTAAAGAAATTGAATCAATAGTGAATAGCCTTCCAAAACAAAAGCACCAGGCCCAGATGGTTTCACTGGTGAGTTCTACCAAATATGTAGGGAAGAAATGATACCAATTCTCTTTCAGAGGATAGAAGTAGAGGGAATACTTCCTCATTCATTCTTTGAGGCCAGCATTATCTTAATACAAAACCAGACAAAAACATTCAAGGAAAACAACAGACCAATATCTCTCATGAACATAGATGCAAAAATCCTTTTAAAAAATGGCAAATCCGACAATGTACAAAAACAGTTATACACCATGACTTTTTATCCTAGGTATGCAAGGCTGGTTCCACATTAGAAAATCAACCTATATAATCCATCACATCAATAGGATAATGAAGAAAAAGCACACTAGTATATTAATAAATGTAGAAAAAGCACTTGTCAAAATCCAAAACACATTCATGATTAAAAACTCAGTAAACTAGGCATACAGGAAAACATCAACTTGGTAAAGAATATCCACAAAAACCTGCAATTAACATCACACTTAATGATGAGAAACTTGAAGCTTTACTACTAATATCAGGTTCAAGGCAAGGATATCCCTTCTCACCACTCCATTTTAACATATAGCTAATGCAATAAGACAAGAAAAGGAAATAAAAAATATATCGAATGGGAAGGAAGAAATAAAACTGTAGATGAGGCCCTGGCTGGTTGGCTCAGTGGTAGAGCGTCAGCCTGGCGTGCAGGAGTCCTGGGTTCGATTCCCGGCCAGGGCACACAGGAGAAGCGCCCATCTGCTTCTGCATCCCCCCCCTCCTTCCTCTCTGTCTCTCTTTTCCCCTCCCACAGCCAAGGTTCCACTGGAGCAAGGTTTGCCTGGGTGCTGAGATGGCTCTGCGGCCTCTGCCTCAGGTGCTAGAATGGCTCTGATTATGGCAGAACGACGCCCCAAGATGGGCAGAGCATCGCCCCCTGGTGGGCATGCCGGGTGGATCCTGGTCGGGCGCATGCGGGAGTCTGTCTGACTGCCTCCCCATTTCCAGCTTCATAAAAATACAAAAAACAAAACAAAACAAAAAAACTGTAGATGACATAATTGTCTATGGAGAAAACCTGAAAGAATTGACCCCTCCAAAAAAAGCCCCTCCCCAGAACTAAAAGTGATTATAGCAAGGTTGCAGCAAACAAGATTAATATACTAAAACCAACAGCTTTCTTCTGTACCAGCAATAAACAAGTGGAATTTGGAATAAAAAACACAATATAATTCACATCAGCATCCCCCGAAATGAAATATTTTATGAAATAAAGCTAACAAAAATATGCAAGATCTATAAAAACACTACAAAACTCTGATGAACAAAACTGAAGAACTAAATAAATGGAGAGATAGTACATGTTCATGGATAAAAAGACTCAATGTTGTCAAGATGTCAGTTCTTCCCAATTTGAGCTATATGTTCAATACAATCCCAGTCAAAATCCCAGCATGTCATTCGTGCATATTGACAAACTGATTGCTATTAAATGGTCAATTACCATCCCTGATAAGCTAGTCCTGTACTTTTTACTTGTTATTAGTGTATAATAATAACACAACACTGTAATCCTTTAGTTGTCTGCTTGGCCAAATGGACCATAAGTTCATGGAAGTGGGAGCTATGACTGTTTTGAGCACATTTGTAGTCCCAGAGCCTAATTCAGTGCTGGACACAGAAAGACTCTCAATACATTTGTCTTGAATGTTTAAAAAGAAAAAAGAATTGGTGGCTACATTATAATAAGTACAATTTAATTTGAACAGCAATATTTTAAAGACATGAATAAAAAAATAAAATAAAACTGGTCATCAAGACCCACTGATGAAGACAATGATTTTAGATATGGAGAAACTGAGGCACAGGGAAGGGCAGGTCCTTGTCCAAACATGACATGTTGAATGCAGAGAGATCCACGTGACTTGCATTCAAATCTCAACTCCACCTCCAGCTTGCTCTGCAACTTTGGTCTCTCATCCAAGTACTAACTGGGCCTGACACTGCTTAGCTTCCGAAATCGGGCACGTTCAGGGCGGTTTGGCTTTAGACATCTTTTTCTGTATCTCTGGATAAAGCAAGTTTCCCAAGCTCCCTGCATCCCAGGTCCTTCATCTGCAAAGTGGGGAGATCAGGGGTGGTTGTGGAGATTAACTAGGATAATGTCCAGGTGGTGCCTGGGTAACAACTGTGTGTCCACATCCTCTCCTGGTTCTAGCCTAGTGCCTTTCGCACCACACAAGGTTCTTCACCAGTGTGATATGGCCAGTCCTGAGGCCACAGGCCTTCAGTTTACACGCCACCCACCCTCAGTACAGCAGAACAGAAAGGTACATACATACGCCACGGGGTCATTGCTCCGTGTCCCCACAATGCTAAACTTCTTCACGTACGAGTTGTTCTTCAGGGCTTCTGCGTAGGCCTTGAGGGTGGGTATGGGGATATTCTGCAAAAAGAAAGGCAGGTAGTGACCAGCAGCCCTGCCAGGGGCAGGCTGAACAGACAGATGGGGAGTAACTATCTCACATGTGCAGTCTGATTTGTAGTGATTCTCTGACCAAAAGCTAAACAGGCAAAGGGTTCTGGCTTTGCTCCAGATGGCTGGCATTTGGGGAGAATTTCCTGGTAAACAGGTTGAGAAAATCCTCAGTGAAAATTTCGGAGAGGACCCACAGCTCCCTCTTTGTGCACACAGAGCGGAGAAGGAAAATATCAAGGCAGTGACTGCAGAGGGGTGTTATGCCAAGAACTCAGGCCTGGGGCTATGGGGGTGGGCAGGGGCTTGACCTCTGCCCCAGCAATTGGCAGTGTTTCCTGTTTGCTCTGTGACTCTGGGAAGGTCTCTTCCCTTCTCTGGGCCTGTTTCTGGAAAATAGAGGTGTGTGTGTGTGTGTGTGTGCGCGTGCACGCACATGCGTGCATGGCGGTTGACCTAGATGATCTTTAAAAGACATCTGTTCCAGAGTGTCTCAGTCTTGCTGCACATCAGAGGCTCCCAGGGAACTTTTATAAAATGCTCCTGCTCTCAGGCCTGCTCCTGACCAAATACAATCAGGATCTCGGAAGGGAGATTATAGGTCTGGACATGGGCATAATTTTTTAATTTTCTCAGGTAAAATACACGGATCTAGTCCAACTGCCTAATGTGCAGAGGGGAAACTGAGGTCTGGAGAGGGTGAACCCTTGCGGAGGCCCCACAGTGAAGGCACAGGGCCCGGGCCACACCCCACGCCCTGCAAGCTGGTGTCGCTGCCAGGGCCTGCCAGGGCGCACAGTCGTGAATTGCGCCTGTGTCTTCCTCCAGGCACATGGCAGACAATGGAGGCACTGAGAGAGGTCCTGGCTGTGTTGCAATGGTTCTCTCATTTCGGAGTGTCACTTTAGCCCCCCTCAGGGACCAAGCATGGAGGCCAGGTGGAGGAGAACACTTTGAACACAGGTTTCCAATCTGATTGTGCTCTGGGGCTGGCAGTCACTTAAAAGAAAGTGGAGAAGAGAGGAAAGAGGAGCTGGGGACCTAGGGGCCTGCTTCTTGTCTGACTGCCACCGCTCCCAGAACTGATCCCACCGGCCTCCAGGCTGGGCAGCAGCAGGTGGGCAGGCAGCTGGGCTGCTTCTGAACCCCTCCTGCAGCCTGCCCAGAGGAGGAGCCGGTCCATCTGCCCCTCCTCTGCCCTTGGTGGTCACACAGGACAAGTCCTGAGAAATATGGCTGACAGCTTGGAGTATGTCTTTGCTTGGAGTGTGTCTTCAGATATTTGGGCTGACAGCTCCCCCCCCAGGGCTGCAGAATGAAGCTGAATATGTACATGGTAGAGCAGCACAGTGGTCCTGGGGTGGCCTCTCCCAGGCCTTTTCCAGCCTTGAGACCATATGCAGCCCTGTGGGTGTGACTCATGACTGTAGCTCAGAGAAGCTCTGTGTTTTTTGTGTTTGTTTTTTATTTTATTTACTGATTTTAGAGAAGGAAGAGAGAGAGAGAGAGAGAGAGAGAGAGAGAGAGAGAGAGAGAGAGAAGGGGACAGAGGAGTGGGAAGCATCAACTCATAGTAGTTGATAGTAGTTGTTTCTTATATGTGCCCTGACCGGGCAAGCCCAGGGTTTTGAACCAGCGACCTCAGTGTTCCAGGCCATTGCTTTATCCACTGTGCCACCACAGGTGAGGAGAGAAACTCTGTTTTGAATAACATGGCAGGCTTCCTAAGCTGAAGCTGGGTTGGCCCCAGGGTGACTATCTGGGCCTGGTGTCAGTCCTCCGAAAGAAACCAGGACCACGGGACGTGCTTGCTTACACTGGCCGCCCCTCTGAGAGGTTCCGCCTGTACCCTGATCCAAATGCACACAGAGTTCAAGCAGGTCCCCTGCGCTCTCTGTACAGCCAAGCCTGCGCTGACTGCATCCTGTAGCCCCTCCCTCAGGGGAGGGGAGAGGGCGGGGACTTACCCGGATGTTGTTGAGGTTAACCTCTTCAAGTTTCGGGTCGTTGCTCTTTATCCGCTCCAGCGTTTCCTCCACATCTGTTGAATTTGGTTCTTCGTCGGGCACGGGCTTGTACTGTGTCGGTTTAATCACACCTAGAGTGGCCCACAAAAGGCAGGTGGCACAGAAATACAGGGCTCACTTTCCCTCCACACAAGCACACCCCGGAAGGACCGACGGCAGAGTCCAGGGCATGTGACAAGGGTGTGGGCCCTGCTTGGACTCTGTCTTTGACATCCTGCAAGAACTAGGTGATTTCCCTAAACTCTCTGAACCTCGGTGTCCTCATCTTACAGCCTGTGAACAAGGGCTCTTGTGAGGATGAAAAGCAACGTGGATGGGACAGAAATTATCCTTCTGGGGAGTGCACTCAGGATTCTTTTTGGCACCCGTTTCTCTCTGGACCAAAGTGCCAGCTTGAACAACGTGCCTGAGCAACTGAGACAATGCAATATTGGCACAGGAAAAGACCAGGAGACTCATGGGACAGGAGAGGCACCTGAGACAGAGCCGTGTAGATGCATGGAAGTTTACGATCGAGGTGGAGTCCCAAAGCAGTGGTGAAAAGACACACGTTGCAGAGAATGACAGGATGAAGAGATGGACCTGGAGATTATTATGCTGAGTAAAATAAGCCAGGCAGAGAAGGACAAATGCCACATGATCTCACTTATCTGTGCAGTCTAATGAACACAATAAACTGAGGAACAAAATAGAAACAGAGGCAGGGTCACAGGGAACAGAGGGACAGCTGTCAGAGGGAAGGGGGATGAGGGGACTGAATAAAAGAAGGTGAATGGATTAGGCAAGAACATATCTCTATAACACACAGACACAGACAGCAGAGCGACAAAGCCAGAGGGAGAGGTGGGGTGCAGGTAAGGGGATGGGGGGCAAAGGGGAGAAAGTGGGGGTGGAAAGAGACTTTGCATGGGGCCTTGAAGGGCACTAGACGGTGTGTAGAGGGTGTTATATGGAGTGGGGCACTTGAAACCATGTTCAATACAATAAATTAAAAAATGAAAATTTTAAAAAAATGAAAATTTGACCTCATCTCATTCCACGCACAAACAGGAAGTCCAAGTGGATTCAGAAGCTGCAGAGAAGTAACCCTCTGCAACTTCTAGAAGAAAATGGAGGGGGACATTTTAATAACACTAGGATAGAGAAAGCCTCTGTAGACCAGACACAAATCCCAGGAGAGTAAGAGGAAAAGGTGGATAGATTTGGCTACATAAACATGTAAACATTCTGCCATGAGCCAGACAATATGAGGAGGAGGAAGCAAGAAGTGTGAGGACGACTCCCCATCACGGAGCCCTCGCGGGGAGAGGGGTGCGGAGCCGAGCCGGAGCCGGGCAGTCTGGGCGGCGTACTCACTGTTGAGTCCCTCCTTGTTCACGATGGAGCTGCTGCCCAAGGCCTGGTAGTACTGCTGGTTGCTCATGAGCGTGTGCATGCCCAGGATCGCTGCGGGGACACGGGAAGGGCCCATGACTCCCCTCTCTTGGACAGAAGAGCTCCCCAGGCACGGGCGCTCCACACCCGCGAAATTTTTGCTTCCCAGAATGTCAAGAAACATGGCATTCTTTAATGTCTCATTCTAAAAGCATGAGAACTTTTAAATTTTATTTGCCTCCATGTACATGAATGTCAAATCTCTATCATTAGCCTGGACTTCTCTAGTCCCTGGCCCCAGGTCCCCAGATGTCCCCTGATGTCCCACTGGCATATCCAACCCAACTTGGCCAAAGCAGAACTCATCTTCCCCAGCAACAGCCTCTTCCTTTGGATCACCTTCCGTCTGGTCAGCCTGCCTGTCCCTCAGGTAGAACCTCAGTGACCTGGCACCTTCCAGTCCCCACGCTTCTAAACAGTGTCTCGTCTGCCCTACCTCCCACTCTATCACCCTCGTCTTGACTGAGGCCCTGTCATTTCTTGACTGGATGGTCATAGCTGTGTAGTTGCTGGTGTCCTGGCCCCAACCCCAGCATCTGGCAGAGTAGCCAGAAAGATCTTTCTGGAAATGCAAATTACACCTGTGCTCAGTTATTCTTTTATCCATTCATTTATTTAACATTTACTGAGTGCCGACACCAGGTGTCCAGCTCAAGGGACAAGGGGACAGCAAGGAACAAGACAGACAGGATCCCTGCCCTTGTGGCCTATAGTCTGCTGGGGACAGAGCCACTAAGCAGGTACCCCCACAATTAAAAACACAGGCACAGAGTACGGTGGGTATTTTAAAGGAGAAGTGCATTCTGGGTGAATGGAACAGAAGGACTTGGATAGGAGTGATGAGTAAGTGTCGGCCAAGTTAAGAAAAGGGAGATAGAGCATTCTGGGCAGAGGGAATGGTGGGTGGGAAAGCCCCAGGAACAGGGAGTGGGAAACCAGGAGGAAGGAGGAAACGAAAGACGGACAGCGATGAAGCTGGACACGTGGCGGACGGTGCAACACCCCACTCAGCGGCGCACTCTTGGCCATCAGCGATCACTGCTGCCCATCAGTGATTCTTATTTGGCTGCTCATTAAAATCACAAGGGAATCTTTAGAAACTCCTGACACCGGGCCTTCCCTAGACCAGTTACACCACAATCACTGGGTCCAGGCTAAGCAATCTGCCTTTTTAAAATTTCCCCTGGTGGTGGTTTCACTGGGCATTCAAGGTGGGGAACACTGCCTGACACAACCCCTGTGAATCCTGTCAACATCCCTTCGGAGTAGATTTTATTCAAACAGTCGACAAGAGTCCTGTAGGCTCTTCTAGGTTTAGGGGAGGAGTCTGTATGTCTTCTCGGGACAGCCTGGGAAGCCAGTGAAGGCCGGAGCAGGGCACGAGCTGGTCTGACTCGAGTCCTGTGAGTGCTGAAGCGGTTCTGGCTGCCCGGAGAACTCTGGAGGGGAGGGAAGAGCATGGAAGGACTGAGGCTGTTACAGCCATCTGGGGTGGGGTAGACGGTGGTTGGTTACCCCCCCCCCCAGAGCCTGGCTCCACTGGCCCTGCTTCAACAGCCTTGTCCCTCCCCACACCCTTTCTGCCCCAGGGACACAAACAGTCACTGCTTGGTAGATTTTCCCGCTTCTGTGGGTGCCGGGGTCCCCTCTGCTGGCGAGTCTCTCATCACTTGCAGTACCCGCTGCTGATATGTCCCTAGTAGTGTTGCTAGATTTAGCCCATAAAATTAAATGCACCCAGTTAAATTGGAATTTCAGATAAACAATGAAAAATATTTTATAATAGAAGTAGGTCTCATTCAGTATTTGGGATCTACTTATATTAAAAACTTATTCATTGTTTATCTGAAATTCAAATCCAATTGAGCATCCTATATTTGACCTAACAACTCTATCTCCCCATTCCTCAAGACTTAGAGTAATACTCTTCCTCCAGGAAGTCTTCCTGGATTCTTCCCTCTCCCCTGCTAGTTCTCCCACAGTACCTGGCGTCCTTATCACAGCATATAGTCTATAGGGTGTTAGAGATATCTGGGTACCTGTGTGCTTACCTTACCAGACTATGGAGTTCCAGAGGTCAAGAAAGAATATAATTTCTCTTCTACCTCCTCCAGAAGACGGTAAGTTCAATACTATTTGCTGACGACTATTTTATTCTCCCAGTCATTTCATTAGACATGAATTTTAGTTAGAGAGAATACACCAGGGCCCTTGGGGGAGTCAGGAGACTGGTCCCGACTCTGCCCCCAGTGCTGTGGACCTTGGGCAAGTCCCCTCCCTCTCAAGGCTTCAGCCTCCTCTGTTCAATAAAGGGGTGACAGGACCACAGCTGGACATACGATTTGCCTGGGAACTTTGAGAAAATAGCCATGCTCCTCCCTGGATCAATGAATCTGCATCTCTGGAGGTATATTTTTTAATCTCCTTGGATGATTTTGATGTTCAGTGGGAGCTAAAAACCACAAGATGAGATGATCTCAAAGTCCCTTCTGTTTCTCACATTCTAGGAGTCTTCTCTGCTAAAATTAGACCTGCCTGCTCATCACTAAGGAGAACTGGTAGGGAGAGAGGCCTCTGCATTTTTACAGGCTCCCTGGGCTTTAATTTAGGCTGAGGCTACGTGGGCAGTGGGAGCGGACGCCTGAGTCAGCGATGGGTGAGTCAGAGCACCGTGCAGACTCCTGGAGCTGCCTGTCCAGCTCCCACACGGCGAGCAGCTCGTGGGGGCTCCGGCTGATGCTGGGATTGCAGGTTTGAAAAAACAGTTTGGAAAGGTTGCTGGGAATCCCAGGGAAGATGTGACTTCATGTGGCTGGCTGGTCTTGCTTAGAGTGTAGAGATAGAAAATGCATTTTGTACTCAGATGATAGCTTCCTGTAATAGTCCAGAAAGAGGGTAGAGGCAGGAAGGTTACAGAAAGTGCCAGGGGACAGAGGAAGGAGACCTGGGTTCCAATCTAGCTGTGGTACTAATTTGCTGGGTAACCCTGTCCAGGTCACTTCTGCTTGTGGGCATTAGTTTTCTCACCTGTAAAATGGGGTGTGTTTGAAAGCTGATCTCTTACCTTCATATCAGACTTATCACCTTTTAGTGAGGACTCTTTGGCTTCTAAGTTAGATTCCTACACATTCTTTCACACACTATGCCACCAGCAGTTCTAAAGTTCTAACACTTCTTCTCTACTCTGGAATTCTAAAAACAGATAACATGCATTTTAGGAGGTAAATCATATCAATAGCAAGCCTAAGAGGAAAGAAAACCATCCTTCAGCTCTGAGGAAATTCGGGTTCCAAAAAGGAGGAAGGAAGGAGGGAAGGGAGGGAGGGAGGGAGGGAGGGAGGGAGGGAGGGAGGGAGGGAAGGAAGGAAGGAAGGAAGGAAGGAAGGAAGGAAGGGAGGAAGGAAGGAAAAGAGGGAGAGAGGAAGAAAGGATGAAGGAAGGGAGAATGGAAAAAAGGATAGAAGAAAGGAAGGAAGAAAGGAGGAAGGGAGGAAGGAAGAAAGGAGGAAGGGAGGATGGAAGAAAGGATGGATGGAAGAAAAGAAGGAAGGAAGAGGGAAATAGAAGGAAAGAAGAAGGAAGGAAGGAAGGAAGAAGGAAGGAAGGAAGGAAGAAGGCTGAAAGGAAGGATGGAAGGAAGGAAGAAGGGAGGAAGAATGGAAGGAAGGATGGAAGGAAGAAATGAAGGAAAGAAAGAAGGAAAGCAGAAAAGAAAGAAGGAGGAAGAGAGGAAGAAAGGAAGGGAGAGTGGAAGGAGGAGGAAAGGAGGGAGGGAGGAGGGAAGGAGGAGGGAGGAGGAAGGGAGGAAGGAAGGAGGAGGGAGTGAGGAAGGAGGGAGGAGGGTGGGAGGAGGGAGGGTAGAGGGATGGAAGAGGGAGACAGGAGGGTAGGAGGAGGGAGGGAGGAGGGAGGGAGGAGGAGGGAGGGGGACGGAGGGAGGAAGAGGGAGGAGGAGGAGGGAGGAGGAGGGAGGAGGAGGGAGGAGGGATGGAAGATGGAGGGAGGAGGGAGTGAGGAGGGAGGGAGGAGGGAAGAAGGAGGAAGGGAGGAGTGATGAAGGAAAACAGTACAGCAGCATTGCCTGCTGCTTCATTCTTGGTGGGTATTGGCAGCGCTGAATTTAGCACTGGGGAATGTAAATTTTTTTAAAAATAAGTCTAGATCTTCCTTAAAACTCAAAAAGGACTATTTTTGAACTCTGAAAAAGAACATCAAGTTCTCTTTCCTCTCTCTGCCTTGGCAGGGTTCACTCAGTTCGTAATTCTACTAAGGATACAGAGATAACGGCCCACATCCCAGGGTCCTCCAGCTGCCAGCTGCCCGGACTGGCTCAGGCAGAGCAGACAGCAGACATCCTCGGAACAGGTGGGAGGAGCTGGCTCTGGCCCAGGACCTGGGTGTAGCTGAATGGCTCCTGGATAAGTCACACCCTGACTCTGGTAGAACAGGAGCCTAAGGGCATGAAAGTACACTGCCTCTGATAGTCACAAGAGCCAGGGGGTGCCAGCACCTTGGGGTTGTCCCCTCTGAAGGGTGAGTCTTTCTACCCCCAATTCCTTCCTTCAGGTCCCACCTGAAGAGTGCCTAAAGCCAAGCCGAGATCACATCCCTGACTGGGGAGGGGAGCCATTGATGGGACACATGTTTGCAGATGACTCACAGTGGCCTCCCAGCGACAGGCCAAGGCCACATGCCAAGAATTTAGTACTGTCAGGGGCCTGTGCATTCTTTCCATCACCCCATGGTGACACTTTTCATGTTAAAATTTACATGTTTCTGCTCTGTCCTCCTCATCACATTCCGGGCCCGCCAAAGGCAGGGACTGAATCTGAGTCACTCCTACAGCAGAAGTTCAATAATGTGTGCCGACACCATGAGTGAATGGGCGCATGCGTGATGCTCCAACACAAAAACAGACAGACCCGTGAGAGTCCGCAGGCCTTGCCTTACCCGTGTCACACCTGAGTCAGTGTGACACACCTGCTGGTGCCCTCCTGCGTGTTCCTGTCAGCATCAAATAGCAAACCACATGCCTGTACAAAGCAAGGGCTTAGAGGGCCTGCTCCTCCCCCTGGTTCCCCCGCCCTCCCCTTCATCCTTACCCTTCTTCCTTTAGGATCAGCTTCCTATCTGGCCTTTGCTCCCCAGCCCCTCCTCCCCCCAGCGCAGCCAAAACCCCACCCACCCTGCACCCTGTCTTTCTTTCCTCTACTTCACTTACTCTCACTTGTCATTTCCCTTTGTCCTCAGTGTTCGTGTACGTGGTGGCTCTGCGAGGGCAGAAACCAGGCTGCTTTCTTAGGGTTCTTCCACCAGGGCTCATCCAGAGCCTGGCACACTGAAGGAGGCCAGTATAAGTGTCTGTTGAGTGTGTGAATGAATGAACCAGTGAAGGCAAAACTCATAGAAGCACTCCGCCTGGGCGCTGAGTCATGAAAGCTCGAGCAGATGCCCTCCTCTGCCTACTCTTCTGTCTCTAATGACTGGTCCACACTCACGGCTCCAACCAATCCCTCCTTGAGAATAGCCAACCCCTCAACCCTCCCACCCCTGCCTTCAATTGGCTCACCATACCCGGCACTGATAAGAGGTCCTGCCCATATTGTCTCCATCTTTGCAGCATCTTTGAAATTTTTGCCTCTGGTCCAGCACTAGGAACAGCTAGCTGGTCTCTCAGCGGAGTCACATTTCACATGCAGTCCCATGGTTCCATCTGGCCATTGGCCTTACCTGGGGCCTGCCTCCTATGCCTCCTCATCCTCTAAACACCACTGCCTCTCTGCCCACAGCCCTGCTCTCATCTGCCTCTCTCAACACTCCCCTAGCCCCAGGTGTCAACACCCTAGTGTACCCTGGCTGGTTGGCTCAGTGGTAGAGCACCAGCTTGGCTTGTGGATATCTTGGGTTCAATTCCCAGTCTGGGCATACAGGAGAAGCACCCATCTGCTTCTTCACCCCTCCCCCTTCCATCTCTGTCTCTCTCTCTATCTCTGTCTCCCTCCCCCTTCTACAGCCATGGCTCAACTGGTTTGAGCATGTTGGCTCCCCAGCACTGAGAATGGATCTGTGGCCTCTGCCTCAGGTGCTAAAAATGGCTTGGTTGCCAAGCAAAAGAGCAACACCCCAGATGAGCAGAGCACCGCCCAGGTAGGGGGCTTGCCGGGTGATTCCCCATGGCAGTGCATGTAGGAGTCTGTCTCTCTGCCTTCCCTCCTCTCATTTAACAACAACAAAAATAACCTCGTGTGGTATCCAGAGCCTTTCCTACTGTGGCCCCATCTTCCCCTAGCCGACTCCATGAGACTTGGAACACCTCCTCACCCACCATCTGCGTGTGCACTGTGCCCCTCAACCCTGGAGGGCTCTATCCAGGTTGCACTGAATGATGCTGCTGCAAGTAGACCACGAACAAAGCTACCTGGGTTCAAACCCCATGCGCAGGGCATTTAACCTCACCATGCCTACTTCTTCCATCTGTAAAATGGGGACAATAAAATGTACTTCAAAGGATTGTTATAGCCAACAAATAAAAAGCAAGGTATTGGAAGCACCCCCCACAGCACCTGGGATGTATTTGGTGGTCAACAAACGTTCAGCCCCTCCTTTCCCAGAGACACTGCCACCTTTAAAATGGCTGATGCATGATGACAGATGCCCATGGCTAGCCAGTGAACATTGGTGTCGACACTGGAAAGGGTATGGTATCATGAACAGATAATAATTTTTAGCCACACCAACAAAAGTGAAGAGACATAGCTTCAAGAAATCAACACAGAAACTTAGCCCAATATTGCAGTTCTATTTTGGCCCAGGAAGGAACTGGTGGTTCTGACAGCAGAGTCATTTGATAATCCCTCTGAGCTGACTAATGAGGGGAGAGATGTCATGGAGGGTAAGTGGAGGAGAAGGACCAGGGTAAAAACAGCTCCAGGCTGAGTCAGTGTGGAGATGCTGCACAGCGGTGTCACCCACACACCCACCTCCCTGCTGCACAGACGAACCGGAAGTCAAGGGAAATGGTTCGGTTAAAATACAGGAGCAATGATGTGGGGTCTAATATGACTTGTATGGTTTGGACAAAACAAAACTTGAACTTCAAAGCAAACCGGCCACGGCTCTCGAGTTATGTGTTCCGTTTTCAATGAACACTGGAAATGAACAGTGAAAATGAAAACCTTTCTCTCTCAGCCCTGATACCCTTCAGGCCTTTTGACCTTTCCCAAATTTTCTGCCTCCTGAGAAAAAGGTTGGACGGGCAATCTGCACACTGGCTTTCCACATTCACTCTTTGAGTCCCCGCAACCTGGCCTGGGCCACCAGTGCCCAGGGTCGCCCCTCTTGCATATTTGGGTCTTTTCACTGCCCCTGCCCACGTGGTTCCAGTTTAGAACACAGCCATCCCCTTTCCTGCTCCCTCCCCTGCAATAAATGCCACCAGGACTCCTGCACAACACCCACGAGAAACCAGGGGATGTAATGAGACAGGAGACCAAGGGCCCCAGCCCTGGTGGCTTCACCTGGCCTCTAGCCTCACAGACCTCTGAGTCTCAGGCCAGCCCTGAATCCTCATTCTGTCTCCCTAGCTCTTGCATTAGGTTTGTTCATTTTGATTTGGCCTTTGGTTCCCACGCCATTTGTGGCTAACTGGCCCCCACTGTGGCTGGTCTTGCCCCATTTCCACTCCTCATCTCTTAACAGTTTCTACCCCTCTACCTCGTCCTGGACACCTGCCCGCAGAGCCCCATGCCCAAACTCCTGTCATGCCCTCTGCCTAGAGCTTGACAATGACAATGCTAATGATGCCCACATCTCATGCTAATGATGCCACCAGGGCTCCAATGTGGATCCCTTGTAGAACTCGAGACTTTCATATACAACTGTCCCCACCTGGGTGCCTGGAGACACATCAAACTCCAAAGGTCTCAAACTGAACTCAGCATTTCCTCCCTCCCAAATCCACGCTTTAACATTCTAATCCCTAGTACCTTAGAATTTATAACTGTATTTGGACATAAGATCTTTGAAGAGGTGATTAAGTTACAATGAGGCTTCAGGGTGGGCCCTAATCTAAGCTGACTGGTATCTTCATTAAAAGAGATTAGGATACACAAAGGAACACCAGGGGACACATGAACAGAGGGACACAGTGAGATGTGGCCATCTGCAAGCCAACATGAAGGCTCAGAAGAAACCAAACCTGCTGACACTTTCTTTTTTTTTTTTTTTTTTTTGCATTTTTCTGAAGCTGGAAACAGGGAGAGACAGTCAGACAGACTCCCGCATGCGCTCGACCGGGATCCACCCGGCACGCCCACCGGGGGCGATGCTCTGCCCACCAGGGGTGACGCTCTGCCCACCAGGGGGCGATGCTCTGCCCATCCCGGGCGTCGCCATGTTGCGACCAGAGCCACTCTAGCGCCTGGGGCAGAGGCCACAGAGCCATCCCCAGCGCCCGGGCCATCTTTGCTCCAATGGAGCCTCGGCTGCGGGAGGGGAAGAGAGAGACAGAGAGGAAGGAGAGGGGGAGGGGTGGAGAAGCAAATGGGCGCTTCTCCTGTGTGCCCTGGCCGGGAATTGAACCCGGGTCCTCCGCACGCTAGGCCGACGCTCTACCGCTGAGCCAACCGGCCAGGGCCAAACCTGCTGACACTTTCATCTTGGGCTTCTAAAGAACTGTGAGAAATTAAATTTCTGCTGTTGAAGCCCCCAGCCCGTGGTGTTTGGTTATGGCAGCTGAAGCAGACTAACACACCCGCCTGCATTAATGGTGCTAATATCCCCTTAGTTTCTGGAGCTGGCAATCTGGAACCTTCCTTGACTGCTCCCCAATCTCACTGTCACAGCCAGACAGACTCAACCCCTTCTTTCCTCTCCCCTTCCCGCTTGCCTTGAATCTCTCCCCACCCTGTCCCCCCTCCTGTCATTGTCCGGGTGATGGTTAATAGCTCCAACTCTGCAGAATAAAACACCACCCATCGCATTGGCCAGGGTCCACAGCACGATGCGGCAGGCATAGTGTTTACTGTGGCCAGACCTGACTCTGGGTGGGCACGGGCTGCAGGCATGTGGGGCAGGGACTGGACTGTACCAAGGAGAGGCGATGAGGTGGTGAGGGGCTCTGAGGATCAGGCCGCCTCCTGGAGTTTTAGGGGCTGTTTGTGCAGGTCATGTGGAAACACGCATGAAGATGGAGGGTGATGTATATTAGGAGATAGCAGGGTTTTCTGAGCTGTGCAAAGTGGTAACAGCAGATGGCTTTGCTCCAGCTTTTGTGAACCTCCCAAACTTGAGATGTCCACAGCCCTCAGTCTGTCCCCCTATTCTCTCTTCCCAGGTGGTGTGGGCAGGATTTGATTCAGGCTGGGCACAAGGGCCATGCAGCCCCACCCTCCCACCCCCATGATGCTTCTACTTCCCTCTGGGATGGGGTCTCATGGCAACAGATGGTTTCATGGTGTAATAAGTTTGGGTGGTTTTACAACAGATGGCTCTGTGGTGTGATGGGTTTGGGTGGTTTTATCTCTATTTTCCTCATTTTGGTTTTTGATGATAGACTTCTATTTTAACATTCTTGGTCTCTCCCTAGTCCTTCTAGAAAGACAGAGGGTGTTCATTTTGAAACAAACCAACCAAGGCTCCCTGCAGATGTGGCTCAACTCCTTCTGGAGGGCACGGGAGCATCTGGAAGGCCTCTTACCTGCGATGTCACAGAGCTCCGCGTCTGAGGCGTTCGCCAAGGCCTCCTCCAGCTCCGGCTCCAAGGTCACACTTTCCAGCACGGGATCCATTGGCTTCTGCTTGGGGACCCAGACCTTTCCTGCAAACATACGAGTGTCTGTTACAGGGAGTGTGGCGGCCCTGGGGCGGCCTCTGGAGACAGCCCTGGGGGACCATCCCAGAGCCTTGCGGTCCCTCGATGCTGACAGTCCCTGGACGTTTCTCCCTCCGGAGACCCAGTGCCAAACTTCCCCAAGAACAGCAATCAATGATTTCCAACAAAGCACCGCTCACATCTGAAAAGACCTTTATAGCCTGGTCAAGCTAGACTGCTTGCTACTGAAAACACTGGTCATTTAAATTTAAATACCGTAACCTGTAAGTAGGAAAAAGATACAAGAGAAAACTATGTTAGAATGCTAGGGACTGGGGTGTCCTAACCAAGGGTTCTGATAGCAGAGAAAAATTTAGAAACATCTCTAGACAAAATAAATAAAATATACTCAGATGATTAAAAGAGGAATAGGGAGCAAGAAATGTCTCCTTGCCTCATGGGACAGGATATTTTTAAAGTGTTGGACTCATAACCGAGCGAAGGAGCAGAGGCACACACAAGGATGGCCACTGCAGTGTCCACCAGTGGGGGCGCCACACGATGGGGCGCCAGCAGTTCTTACAAGGAGGGTGGAGATCTCCGCTCACTAAGGAGGAAAATGCCAAGACAAAATGTGGCAAACGCAAGTTTACATAATAGCATGAATAATTTAATTCCATGTATGAAAAATTAACATCTATATCCATGCCAAAAGATACTTATTGCGTGTTTCCCAGGTGCCAGGCACCTTTCTAGGGCTGGGGAATAGCAACAATTTACAATTCGGTGAAAAGAGATGGATAACAAACAAGTGTGTAAAGCTATTCCTTGGTATTGTGGAGAAAAATAAGGCAGGGTAAGTGACTTGGAAGTTCTAGCCAGGGTGTGGGTGAGGTGGGCTTGCTCCTTCAGGTGGGGGGCCAGGGAAGGGCTCACTGAGACCCTGGCCTCTGAGTAAGAACAAATGCGGAGGAAATGAGCCCCTGAAATCAGCAACAAGACAAGACAGCTGTTCTCGTAGCTGCCACTCGCATTAAAAATTCTAGTCAGAGTAAATGAACAAGAGAAAGAATTACATAGCATTCAGATTGGGAAGGAAGAAGAATCTCTCCCAATAGGGCACATCTTTTTATTTTTATTTTTTTACTCATTTTTAGAGAGGAGAGAGAGAGAGAGGGAGAGAGAGAGACAGAGTGGGAGAAAGAGGAGAGAGAGACAGAGAGAGAGAAGGGGGGAGGAGCTGGAAGCATCAACTCCCATATGTGCCTTGACCAGGCAAGCCCAAGGTTTCGAACCAGAGACCTCAGTATTTCCAGGTTGACGCTTTATCCACTGTGACACCACAGGTCAGGCAATAGGGCACATCTTATGTGTAGAAAACCCAAAAGATTCCAGAAAATAAACTAATAAGTGAATTCAGCAATATTACACAGTACATAATCAACATCTAAAAACACGGGGTATTTCTGTACACCAGCAATGAACAACCTGAAAGGGAAATTAGGAAAATAATTTCATTTACAAAAGCGTTCAGAAGAATAAAACACTTAGCAATAAACTTAACAAAGGACATGAAAGATTTCTGCGTGAGACACTACCAAACATGGCTGAAGGCAATTGTAGAAGACCTAAATGAACTTTAAAAATCCCAAGTTCATGGGTTGGAAAACCATATTAAAATGGCAATAATGTCCAAAGCAATCTTCAGATAGATATGTAATCCTTATTAAAATTCCAATAGCCTTTTTTTTCTGCCCAGAAATGGAAAAGCTACTCCTCAAATTCATATAAAATTTCAAGGGGTCCCAAATAGTCAAAACAATGTTGATAAAGAACAAAGTTGGAAGACTCAGATGTCCTGATTTAAAAACTTTCTACAAAGTAAAGCGCCATAGCATCGACATAAGGATAAATATATAAACAATGGGTAGAATTAAGAGCCCCCAAACAAACCCACAGAAACATCTACGGCAAATTTATTTTAGGGTGCAAGTCCACTCAATGAAAAAAAAAAGAATAGTTTCTTCAAAAAGTTGCACTGAGACAACTGGATACCGACAGGCAAAGAGGGAAGCTGGAGCCCCGTCTCACAGCGTCTAGAAAACTGAACTGGAAATAAACCAATGACTTAACCGTGTTAGTGAAAACTACAAAACTCCTAGAAGAAAACACAGGTGTGACTCTTCATGACCTTAGATTTGGCAGTGTTCTTAGATATGATAACAAAAGAAAAAATAGGTCAACTGGACTTCATCAAAATGTGAAATTCATATGCACCAGAGGATATTATCAATACAGTGAAAATACAACATACAGTATGGGAGAAAACACTCCCAAATCATATAGTTGGGAGGTTCTAGCATGCAGAATACATAAAGGACTTTTACAACATAGCAACCACAACAAAACCCAATTTTAAAATAGGCAAAGGATTTATAAACATTTCTCCAAAGGGTGTATACATATGGCCAATAACACCTAAGAAGATGCTCAGCATCATTGGTTGTTGGACAAATGCAACTCAAAACCACAACGAAATGCCACCTCACACCTGTGGAGATAGCTGTCATAAAAACCAAAAGCAAGGCCCTGGCCGGTTGGCTCAGTGGTAGAGCGTCGGCCTGGCGTGCAGGAGTCCTGGGTTTGATTCCCAGCCAGGGCACACAGGAGAGGCGCTCATCTGCTTCTCCACCCCTCCCCCTCTCCTTCCTCTCTGTCTCTCTCTTCCCCTCCCGCAGCCAAGGCTCCATTGGAGCAAAGTTGGCCCGGGTGCTGAGGATGGCTCTATGGCCTCTGCCTCAGGTGCTAGAATGGCTCTGGTTGCAACGGAGCAATGCCACAGATAGGCAGAGCATCACCCCCTGGTGGGCATTCCGGGTGAATCCCGGTTGGGCGAATGCGGGAGTCTGGCTGACTGCCTCCCCATTTCTAACTTCAGAAAAATACAAAAAAACAAACAAACAAAACAAATGTTGGAAAGCACGTGGAGAAAGTGGAACCCTTTAGTGCTGGTCGGAAAGTAAAATGGTGAAGCTGCTTTGGAAAAGATTTTTAGTTCTTTGAAAAATCAAACGTGGATTGCCACATGATCCAGCAAAAAGAACCGAAAACAAACACTCAAATTTGTACATAAACGTTCATTAACAACACTAATCAAAACAGCCAAAAAGTAGAAACAACCAAAACTATCATTAGTGGACAGACGGATAAACAAACTATAACATATTTTTCAGACATAAAAGGGAATGAATGAGTCCCGAAAACAATACACTGAGTGAAAGAAGTCAGGCATTCAAAGTCACACATTATCTGATTCAAACAGGTAAGTCCACAGAAACAGGGTGGTGGTTGCCAGGGCTGAGGGCAGGGTGGAACGGGAGTAATTGCGTATGGGGTATAGGGTTTTGTTTTGGAGTGATGAAAACATTTTTGATCTAGATAGAGATGGTGATTGCACAACACTATGGCTGTAATAAATGCCATTGAATTGTTCACTGTAAAGTGGTTGGTTGATTTTTGAAGTGGTGTATTTTACCTCAGTTAAAACACAAAACAAAAAACCCTGCTCACTTTCACTACTACTTGAGAACAGCCTGAGAGGGGCGAGGATGGATGCCAGCAGTCCGGTTGCAGGAGCCCAGAGTGTTGTTCAGGCTCCAGCCAGGCTGGCATTCTCTGGAGGGGCTGGGTGATTGTGTGCTGACCAGACTCCCTTCCCCACCCTCACCATCTCTGGTTCTGCCCCTGGGAGAGGGGAGGGTGCCTGAGGAAGCGGACACTAGCAGTGCCGCACCAGCTGTCCACCCAGCTCCACTGCTGACTCGCAAAGCCCCGGTCTCCCCATTTTTCAAATGTGCAGGTGAGACGTCAAATATGTTAAGGTCCCATGAGATGCAGAGTTCCTATGAGCTTTCCCTGCTAGACAGAAACCACTCCTCATGGCACAAGTGCCTTGCTTAAAAACATCTTGTGCCCACATTCTCAGTGGGGCACACCTAGCCCTTATGGTCAAGGCCCCAGTCATTTCTATCTCTTGCCTGCCAACACCTTCAGTAGCCTCAGATCACGCAGTCCTTCCAGAATTCTGTATCCAGATGCCCAGGGCTTTCCCGACCCTCCAAATTTTCAGTAAAATCTGGTCTGAGCTCCGATGCCAGGGTTTGAGATGTATCAACGTCCTCCCCACTGTGTCTACTTCTGCTGGCTTTATTTGATTATTTATCAAGCAGATACTCTGTGTAGGGAACTGTGCTAATTCAACGGGGATATAAAGATGAAAACCACAGATCTGGACCCTTGGCTCATCACACATTCCTGGGGGTTGGAAGAATGGATGATACTGAAAATAAACAATTAACTAATTAATTCAGCAAGTATATATTGGGTCTCTACTATGCCCTAGGGATGATTAGACATGGATGCAATGAACAAGATAGTTGCGGCTCTGGTAATCATGGGGCTGGAAATCTAAGGAAGTAGCCCCTGAGAGTCATACATTTATTTAATTTGAACTCATTCCTTCATTCACTAACCCTCTACTGAGCCCTACTGCATACCAGGCCCTGCTCCAGGTGCTGAGGGTACCGTGTGAGCAAAAACAGCCCGAGCCCCTCCCTCGTAGGGCTTCCGGCCAATGAGAGACACAGAATGGAAATTGCTATGAAGGAAGCACACAGGACCCTGGGACGGTGAACTACTAAGGGGAGCTGAAGGGACTGCACGTCCTGAACCGAGGCTGCAGGAAAGGCTTCCCTGAAAGAGGAGACGGGACAGTTGAGACCGAAAGGATACTAACAGCTAATACATTGCAAGCAGTCACTGCGGGCCAAATGCTGTTCTACGTGCTTGATAGATATCTTAATTCAGTCCTCATTATAACCCCACGAGACTGGTCACATTTGTTTCATCGCCCCCATTTTACAGACAAGGACATGGAGGCAGGGAAGGATTAACAGTTTGCTCAAGCTCACACAGCTAGGAAGGGTGTCAGGATTGCCACCCAAATGCACCCTGCTCCAGGCTGTGTTTCCAACTAACAGGGCAGGAAGACAGCACAGAGGCAGCTGGCCGGCCCGGCAGGCCTGACAGAGGGCACACGTGCACAGGTCCCGGGGCAGGGAAGAGCTCCGGAGGCCTGTGGGAAGCAGTGTGCCGATCAAGGGCAGCCGTGAGAGAAGAGGGCAGAGAGAAGGGGTTGGAGTGCAACAGGGAGTCCCAGAAGGGCTGGATAGTCAGGGACCTCTCTGTTCCCCAGACCCTTCTAGAAGGCTTGCCTTAGGCTGAGGCAGAGACATGGAGGGACCGACAAAGGAAGGCATAACATTATTGCCAGAGAGAAACTTCTGGGAAAGGGCAGGGATGGTTAGGGTAGAGCTAGGGAGTCCCTTGTCCTTGTTTAGGTCTCACGTCCTGATATCATGAGTAACAGCTACTTCTCTCACTTCCAAAAGTGTCCAGGTTTGTCTGCAAAATAAGCAGGATATTGCGGTTAAATGGGATTAAGGGGGAAGTTTTGCTGGTCCAGTTTACCCCAAAACTTCCCTAAATTGACATCATCGGTGCTCTTGGAGTTGGGTTTATGTTTTTTGGCCAGGCAGGGACGTGGGCCAGAGGCCCGGTCACATCAGGCCTAACACAGGGCCTGGCACACAGCTGGCACTCAGCAAACGCATGGGGAGCGACATAGTCAGAAGAGCAACATTATTCAGTACCTCGCTTCTCCCCTGTGTAGGGAACCAGATCTTCTCGGTCCTTAAACTCCTTTGCTTGCTTTTCCAAGTGATCCAAGAGCTCCTCCCTTTTAAAGGGGCCCGTGGGCGCCTTGGTGGTCTGATCCTTCTGCCTCAGGCCTGCAGGCAGCAGTGCATTCTACAGTGGAGGTGGTGGCCCGGGTGACAGAGAGAGAGAAAGAAAGAGAGAGAGCAGTCAGCTGCTGAAGACTGTGCATTTCTTCAGAAACTCATCATTGAACAAGGAGACTCGAGCCACTTGTTTACAAGTAAGGAATCGGGGCCGGGACTCAGCCATGGCCACACAGCACACGAGGGGCAGAGCTAGGCTGGGTCTCTTGATCTCCCTGCGTTTCTCAGCCTCTAACATTTTTCTGAAGGCGAGGGGGTGAGGGGTCCGCCAACGCAAGGCTGAGCCCAGAGGGATGCTCCGAGAAGATCTGTTGAGTGACAAATATGATTAAGTTGGTGTTTGGATGCAGGAGGATATTTATAGCCATTGTGTATAAAGTGATTGAGGAGAGAAGATGGCCAGGGGGTTTGAGACAGGGCCCTGGATACAGAGGCAGGCAGGAAGAGGCAGACCCAGAACACAGGCAGGCAAAGGCTCAGCATCTGCAATGTGGGGGAGGTGGGAGAGGTTGGAGAGGGGGAAGAGGTGGGAGAGGTGGGGGAAGAGGTGGGAGAGGTGGGGGGAGGGGCAGAGGAGGGAGGGGGGGCGAGGCAAGCATTTAGGCTGCGGCCCCAGAAGGCCGGATCAGCTGCCTTCTACCCTCCCTACAGTCCGTGCTCATGCCATACTGGCTGTTAAATATTTTGAACGTCGCCCCTGGAGATAGGTCTCTGAAGAAAGATAGCATCAACCAATCATTGTGGTGTCTTCTTCAAACACAGGCAGGCTTCTAGGTGTGGGCTTCCTACTAAAGCAGATTCCTAATTAGGGTGGATTTGAATTCCATTGGACTCCCTTTAACTCAGCCCCCAGTACCTTAGAGATTCAAAGTTTATACTTGCAAAGATGTTTAGAGATTATCTAGGGCATGCAGCCTTCCTTCAAAGGGAAACTGAGGTTCAGAAAAAGAAAAGAATTGCCCAAGTAGTTTCAGGGACAAGTCTAGAACAAAAGCCAGGGTTCTGTAGATTTGGGGGAGGAGGGTAATCTTCAGTTCTCACAGCTCACATCCCCTTTCCTGTCTCCCCTTTCATTCAAAGAGATGGTGGAGGATACCTGAAGGCTGAATCTCATCACACTTCCTGCTGTACCCCCCAAATTGGCTAAACCAGACAGCCATTCTATCTCTGGCCTTTGTACCATCCAAATGCCTGTCTTCAGTCATGTACCCACACCCCAGCTCCTTTCCTGAAAACCTTTCTGAGAGAGGAATGGTATCAGGTATATGAAGGTAGCTATAGCTATGTGCACAAAAAGGGATAAAGACTGGGTGGGAAATACTACTTTTTTTTTTTTACGTGAAAGGAGGGGAGATAGACAGACTCTCATATTCACCCCTACTGGGATCCACCTGGCAACTACCACCGTCTGGGGCTGATGCTCTGCCCATCTGGGGCCATGCATGCAACCAAACTATTTGTAGTGCCTAAGGTAGAGGATCCACAAAGCCATCCTCAGCTCCCAGGGCCAATGCACTCTAATCAAGGGAGCCATGGTTGTAGGAGAGGGAGAGAGAGAGAGAGAGAGAGAGAGAGAGAGAAGGAGAGAGAGAGAGAGAGAGAGAGAGAGAGAAGGAGAGAGAGAGAGAGAGAGAGAGAGAGAGAGAGAGAGAGAGAGAAAGAGAGAAAGAAAGAGAAAGGAGGAGCAGATGGTTGCTTCTCCTTTATGTGCCCTGACTGGGAATTGAACCCAGGACTTCTACATGCTGGGTCGACACTCTACTGCTGAGCCAACTGGCCAGGGCTGGGAAATACTACTATTTAACTGTAGTAGAATTTTTTTCTTTACAGGATGTTTCACCAGCACTGTTTAGCCACACAGCGCTGTATTAGTAAGAGCAGTGGCTGTGTGATCAGGGAACCGAGTGTGACCCCGGCTCTGGGAGAGCTGAAGGTGAGCCCGCCTAGCTCAGTATGTGGTATGTGCAAAGGGCTGGGGAGCTGTGCTGGTGTACACACAAGTGGATTTAAGCCACAAGTTAGGAGAGACACTTGGGAGTTGGCATATGTAACAAGAAGATGGCCAGTAGCTAGAAAGTCAGCCTTTACTGATTTGGGGGTGACTGTCAAGAGCATAAGTGATGTCACAGACATCCAGTTTTCTTTCAGCAGCAGTCCTCAGACTCTGTTCACTACGATATGCAGGACGGGTGACAGTCACAGGTGAGCCACCCATCTGTGGGCATGTTCAAGGTGAGACGGGCTCTCCTGGGGCTAGCTGTGCGTCCATTCCTTCTCTGCCAAGGCAGCACACTAACTGTGACTTCACTGAGTGAGAGAACAACCCAACTGTTTCTCTGTGATTACCCATAATAAGTAACCAAATGCTACATGACATGTCGGCACCTCACAGCTGACCCCTCCCCCCGTTGGGCTATGCTTTGACTTGGAGTAGTGAGGACTCATGTGATTTGGGGCCAGTCGCCTCCTCTCATTGTGCCTCAGTTTCTATGGTTCTAAAATGTAAATAGTAGTCACTCTCTCAGAGTTGCTGAGAAAATTAAATTTAATAATGCAGGAAGAGCTTAGCACAGTGCCAAGCACTCAAAATTACTTATTATAAGTATTTGTGAGTGTTCTATAATCAGATAACATACATTTTAACAGGAGGGTGGTTACCCAAATATGTATGTTGAAAAGGGGGTGAAATATCCAAATACATCTCAAAATTCAAAAAATGAAAACATACAAGTGTAACATAAACTAAGCAACAAAAAGTGTTTTCCCAATGATCTTTACAAGAAAAAACCTGATAAATCTCTGTAGAGGGCTGTGATGGGAGTTAAGCTTCTGGGGCACATTCTGGCCTCTGAAAGGCTCAGTATTATTATGAGAAGAAAAGGGTTTGCAAACTTACAGCTCTTCTCTAATATATCTGATAGAGGTCAAGGGCTTAATTAAAGTAGGGTTTTCGATCTTGGCACTACTGACACGGGGCTGGGTGATTCCTTGTGTTGGGGGCTGTTCGGTGCATTGTAGACTGTTTAGCTGCATCTCTGTTCAGGGGACGCCAGAGCCATCCTCCTCACAATGCCGCTTGTAACAAACAAAAATGTCTCCAAATATTGCCAGATGTCCCCTGAGGTTCAGAACCACCCCTGGTGTTAAAATGAAGCCCATATCATTATAGGAGAGGAATAAAAGGGTTTTTAATATTTAAAAAATATTACTCATATAGCATGTTAAAATATGGTTTCATCTATTTAAATCCTTACTGAAAGTGATTGATTTAAAAAAATATAAACAAAAATGTCAAAGGCCTTTTCTAACAATTCTTAACTTATAGAATTCTTAAAATAAACATGAAGAATTATCAGCATTATTAGGAGTTAATTTTTTTCCATAAAATTATATGTTTAGCCCTGGCCGGTTGGCTCAGCGGTAGAGCGTCGGCCTGGCGTGCAGGGGACCAGGGTTTGATTCCCGGCCAGGGCACATAGGAGGAGCGCCCATTTGCTTCTCCACCCTCCCCTCCTTCCTCTCTGTCTCTCTCTTCCCCTCCTGCAGCCAAGGCTCCATTGGAGCAAAGATGGCCCGGGCGCTGGGGATGGCTCCTTGGCCTCTGCCCCAGGCACTAGAGTGGCTCTGGTCACAGCAGAGCGACACCCTGGAGGGGCAGAGCATTGCCCCCTGGTGGGCAGAGCATCGCCCCTGGTGGGCAGAGCTTCGCCCCTGGTGGGCGTGCCGGGTGGATCCCGGTCGGGCGCATGCGGGAGTCTGTCTGACTGTCTCTCCCCGTTTCCAGCTTCAGAAAAATACAAAAAATAAATAAATAAATAAATAAAATAAAATGATATGTTTAATGAAACAGACCATGACTTTTAATTAAAATCAAAGACAATTGCAATGTTTTTTAAACTCCTGATTATTTCTCATTTTATCTTTAAAAATGGCATGTGACCTCACATGGTATACAAAAATTAACTCAAAATGGATCAAAGACCTAAATGTAAGAGCTAAGACTATAAATCTTTTAAGAGGAAAACACAGACATAAATCTCTGTGACCCTGGATTAAGCAATGGTTTCTTTGATATGCTACTAAAACAATAAGCAACAGAAGAGAAATAAATTAGATCCTCAAAACTAAAAACCCTTATGCTTTAAAAGATACTATCAAGAAAGTGAAAAGACAACCCACAAATTGGGAGGACATTTTTGCAAATCATATATCTGATAAAGCCTGGTAGCCAGAATATATAAGGATCTCTTATAACTCAAAATATAAGACACATAACCCAATTTAAAAGTGGGCAAAGGGGCCCTGGCTGGTTGGCTCAGCAATAGAGTGTCGGCCTGGCGTGTGGAGGTCCTGGGTTCGATTACCAGTCAGGGCATACAGGAGAAATGTCCATCTGCTTCTCTACACTTCCCCCTCTCATTTCTCTCTCTCTCTCTCTTTTCCCCTCCTGCAGCCATGGCTCCATTGGAGCAATTGGCCGTGGGCACTGAGGAATGACTCAACATTCTTGCCTCAGGCACAAAAAGCATGGCTCCAGTTGCAACGGAGCAATGCCCCAGATGGGAAGAGCATTGCCCCTGGTGGGCATGCCAGGTGGATCCTGGTGAGACGCATGCGGGAATCTGTCTGTCTGCCTCCCCCCTTCTCACTTCAGAAAAATAAATAAAAATAAATAAAAAAATTTAAAAATGGACAAAGGATCTGAATAGGCACTTCTCCAAAGAAGACATAAAAATGGCCAGTACACACATGAAAAGCTGTTTACATCATTAGCCATCAAGGAAATGAACATCAAGCACAGGAGATAACTACTTCATACCCACTATGATAGCTATATTAAAAAAGGCATAACAAATGTTGGCAAGAATGTGGGGAAATTAAAACCTTCATTCACTGCTAATGGGAATGTGAAAGGGCGCAGCCCCTTTGGAAAACAGTCAGGCAGTTTCTCATAAGCTTAAATGTGCACTTATCCTCTGATGCAGCAACTCCACTCCTAAGTACATACTCAAGAGAAATGAAAGCAGATGTCCACACAAATACACTTCTCCAATTCATAGCAGCATTACTCATAATAGCCAAAAAGTGAAAATAACTCATGTCCAGCAAATGACGAATGAATAAATAAATTATGGTATCCATACAACAAAATACTATTTGGCAATAAAAAGAAATGAAGTACTGATACATGTTACAACTTAGATAAAACCTTGAAAACATCGTGCTAAGTGAAAGAAGCCAGACAAAGAGGACTACAGTGTCTGATTCCATTTATATGAAATGTCCAGAATGGTCAAGTCTATAGTGACAGAGAGTAGATTAGAGGCAGCCTAGGGCAGGGGAGGTTGAGGGAAAATGGGAAGTCATAGCTAATGGGTATGGGATTTTCTTTTGAGGTGGTGAAAATATTCTAAAATACATTGTGGTGCCTGACCAGGTGGTGGTGCAGTGGATAGAGCGTCGGACTGGGATGCGGAGGACCCAGGTTTGAGACCCCCGAGGTCACCAGCTTGAGTGCAGGCTCATCTGGTTTGAGCAAAGCTCACCAGCTTGAGCCCAAGGTCGCTGGCTTGAGCAAGGGGTTATTCGGTCTGCTGTGGCCCCACGGTCAAGGCACATATGAGAAAGCAATCAATGAACAACTAAGATGTTGTAACAAAAAACTAATGATTAATGCGTCTCATCTCTCTCCATTCCTGTCTGTCTGTCCCTGTCTATCCCTCTGACTCTCTCTTTCTCTGTCTCTGTAAAAAAATTAAATAGAATAAAATAAGTAAATAAAATACATTGTGGTGATGGTTGTATAACTGCAAATACACCAGAAAACATTGAGTTGTACACTTTAGATGGGTGAATTTTATGGTATGTGGATTATGTTTCAAACAAGTTAGTAAAATGGCATATGTTATCTAGCCAATGGCTAGTGCAATAACTATACTAAATGGTTGTGGACCTCTGAGGACAGAAGGCTCTTTGTGTGCCAGTGGCCGACAGTGATATTGAGATTGGCCGGCGAGAGCTGGTCAAGTTTAAAATGGTGTCCTGTTTCATGGCCTGATGTGCCTTAGTATGTGAATTAGCTGTTGAGACGTTATACAGGTAAGGAAATACCGCTGTGGATCTCTCATGACCATTAGATCCTAAAACCGCCTCTCAGACCCAGGTATCCAACAGGTGAGGACAGAGCTCTGCAGCCATGGAGGCTCTGACCAGGGGAGAATCTGGTGAATGTTGTATACTTTTATGGTGCCTGTCAGTAACTGGAACCATCAAACCTTTAAGGAATTTAAGTCTCAGTCTCCTAATCTTAAAATCTTCACAGAAGAAATTTGCTGGGCACGTGCCTTCTTTATAGTTAGTTCAAAGGGCAGCATCAGCCTGGCTCCTCGGGACAGTGATCAGTTGTGCATTAGGGGAATCTGAATCCACATGCACTGGTCGCATGTACATGTTCAGTCCAAAGACAGATTGGTTATGGGTCAGATGTGCTTTGGGAAAAAGGTCTGGAACAGGGGTCCCCAAACTTTTTACACAGGGGGCCAGTTCACTGTCCCTCAGACCGTTGGAGGGCCAGACTATAAAAAAAAACTATGAACAAATCCCTATGCACACTGCACATATCCTATTTTAAAGTAAAAAAACAAAACGAGAACAAATACAATATTTAAAATAAAAAACAAGTAAATTTAAATCAAGAAACTGACCAGTATTTCGATGGGAAATATGGGCCTGCTTTTGGCTAATGAGATGGTCAATGTGCTCCTTTCATTGACCACCAATGAAAGGGGTGCCCCTTCTGGAAGTGCAGCGGGGGCCAGATAAATGGCCTCAGGGGGCCGCATGTGGCCCACGGGCCGTAGTTTGGGGACCCCTGCTCTGGAATATAGGGCTCTGAGCGTGTCTTCATGTCTTTACTCACAGTTGGAAATTTGCTCACGTGAGGAAGGCACTGACTAATGCCTGGAGGATCTTATCGTCTCCTGAGAGGAAGGTTAGCATTGGTTTTAAGGAGAAGGAATTTCTCGATGCTCTCTGATCTTAGCCTAAAATTATAGCTGTTAGATATATGGCAGTGGTGGGGACCATGGTACACCGGAGCTTCAGGGCTTCTGCACAGTACTGCCATGTAAGAATGTGGGCACACTGGCTGGGTAGCTCAGTTGGTTGGAGCATCATCCCGATACACCAAGGTTGCAGGTTTGATCCCAAGTCAGGGTACATATAAGAATCAACCAATAAATGCATAAATGGTGGATCAACAAATCAGTGTTTCTCTTTTTCTCTTTCTCTGTCCCTTCCTCTATCTCTAAAATCAAGCAATCAATCAATAAAAAGAATGTGGGTGATGCTATTAGATCTATCAATTTTTTATGTGAAATCTCTTGATTTTTAAATATTGACACATGATCCAAATTGTTTAAAAACAATGTTCAGCCCAAAGAAAACACAGTTGCAGGACAGACTGTCCATTTTGCCACATCTCATCTAAGGTTCCTGTGAGACTAAAATTCTATGTACAGAAAAATCAAGATATTCATTCATTTATTCCACAACTCTTTAGTGGGTCTTTTGCCCACATCAAGCTTTGCACCAGAGAAAGAAAGGGGAATATACATGGGTTTTAACTTAGGTGTTTTAATGTTAAAAATACATTATGAGTTTAATATGTTCTTAAAAATAATCACGGGGGAAAATAAGGCAATCTCTCCCCATAGTGCCCTACTCATGTTTTTTAAAATGGTGACATCCTTTTAAATGTTGTAAAATTAAAACTGGGACGTGCAGCTTGACAGACTAATGTCTTAGTCTAATTTTTCCACCCACACTCTGGAGTCCAGCTGTCCAAAGGACGATGGAAACTTTGACAAATCCTCAACTGTGCTGTGAGCTCTAACGCCCTGAGAACAGGTGCCAGTAATGCCTGATATCAAGTGTCTCCACAGCTAATTGCTATAGATAGTTAGGGCTACGTGAGAAGCCATGCTGACTAGAGCCATTGCGGGCTCATTCAGATGTGTATGTGTGCATAATACATGCACACACAGGCAGCACAACACACATACATACACGTGAGTGCACATGCTCACAGTTTATGAAGAGAAGCACAGACTCCTGGCAGCTCAGAGCTGTGAAGCCCTTAGAGAGCCACTGGGCCAATTCTTTTGTTTTCAGCTAGGAAAACTGAGGCATAGAAAACTGAAGCTATTTGCCCAGAGTTACACAGCTCATCAGCCACACAGCCAGGAAGCCAGAGCTTACATAAGGATGACACGGGATATAAACAGCATGTCCAAGGATCAGTATGCATGTTTCAGACTGGTGGCTAGTCCTATAGATAATGTCCCCTAACCAGATTCTTCACAGTGACAAAATATAAACAATTTGATCACTTTCCCCAGATAAATTAGCTATGTCTAAATAAGAACAAGGGAATATAAAGGGTGCCCCCTGGGTCTGGGCTCCAGGAGTCCTGGATTTCTGTCCTCTGACTGAATCAGACCCAAGTCCTTAGAAGACGATGGACCACGTGCTACAACTTCATTGGCTACGGGGAGCAGGAGCACCAGGGAAAGGGAGAGCCTTGCCTGCTCACACATTGGACCGAGAGCCCAGGGCTCTTGACTTCCAAGCCACAGGAACTTTTCCATCCCACCTGACTGCCTTCCTCTAGGAATGGATCCTGGAAGCCAGATGCGGCACCACATGAGAACCAGGTTTCCTCTTCAAATGTTAGAAAGCCAGAGCTCCCCTCCTGTCACTCCAGCCTCACTTTACCAGGAGAGAAACCGAGGCCCAGAGCATGGGGGCACTGCCCTGGGGTAAGGCTCACCTTCTCAGGATTCCCATGCACGTCTCTCCCCGTCCTGTCTCCATTGAGCTCAGCGTGCCCTTGCCGCCGACCTGAGGCCACGCGCCTCCACCCACCAGCCAGGCCAAACATTTTACAGAACAGTCACCCAATTTCCTTTACAAGGTATTTAACCAAAAAAAAATTTTTTTTTTCAAATGGTCGTGAGGACTTGTATTTTCTGGTTAACTGCTGGGTCTGTTTCCCCTGGTGTGAAACGTCAGGGCCCCGTCCAGATGAAGGACGCCCAGCCTCTGCATCGTTGCCCAGCAGCTCCCAGAGCCCACCAGAGATCATTCAGTGGGGTTTCCACAGAGATTTCTTGTCACATATGGGGGAATTTAACCTGAGAGTGTACAGGGGCCACACCACTCATGCTCCAGTCATAGAGGGGACAAGCAAGGTCCAAATCTCTGAGAGCCCCACTCTCCAAACATACCCCCCAACCCAACAAACATACTCTGAGCATCTTCTCTTCTTCTCCAGAAAGACCCAGGCCTTTGCTCACCCATCATGACCTCGCTGCAGGACTGGTGAAACCCAGTAACTGCTACTTCCCGCCATCAACTTTATCGGGCATTAGTGCTGACTTCCAAAGGCATCCCTGTGGCCCAAGGCCAGTAATTGTTGATGGCGGGAACTACCAGTCATAACAACACACTTTTCCTCTCTCTGGCTTTCATGGCACAAGGTGGGCCCAAACCTTCCCTTCCTAGCTTTCCCCTAATTCCCCTTTCTGCACATTCACTGCTGTGCCAGCACTGGGCATCCAGAGACAATAATTGTGTGATCCTGCTCCCTAGGAAGAGGAGAGACACACCCACATGTGAAAAGCTCACTGTTGCCCCTACCCCTGTGGGCTTCTTGGAGGAGGGGGTACAAGATAAGAAACAGCCTGATGAAGAGGAGAGAGGACAGTGTTGCTACGTGGGCTAGAAAGCACAACAGTAACAAAGGCAGGGCAGTATGGGAGGCAGGTTCGCTAGGGGAAGGTGTTTGGGTGAGTCCAGTGGTGCAGGGTTCTGAACTGTCTCCATCCCATGGGCACCACCCTCGCTTAATCTGTCATGCCTTCCTGGGACCATGAGATCAATCTGTTGGCTGGTCTCCCTTCCTTGGGCCTCTCTACCTCTACTCCCTTCCCCTCCCATCAGCAGACAGACCTCACCAACATAAGCATCTGGTCATGGCACTCCTCAACACACTCATAAAAGCGCCTCCGCTGACCTACAGGATCATGACCAGATTCATCAGCCAGGCACGGAGATCTCTTTGTGATTTGATCCCAACCTACTTCAGCCTCCTAAGTTGTTCCTGGCTTCAAGTGTGCCCCATCCCAGCCACTGCGGGCTGCTCCGCATTCCTCAGCCACACCTTGCACTCTCACACTGCTGTGCCTTTGTTCAGGCTGTGTCCCCTGTCTGGAATTCCATCCCTCCACCTCCCCTGCCTTCATCCTTCAAAGTCCTCCCCGTGGGCACCCTGCGCAGCCTTTGCAGTGCTCCCCACACTGATCTGGAAATTCTCTTTCCACACTCCCCTAGTCATCTTGCCAGCTCTTATGTAATGCTCATTCTAATTTGTCTCGGAGCACATTTATACCAAATCTTGCTCCCAGAAGAGACTGGGTGCCCCTCAAAGGCCAGCTGGAATGCATCTTAGTCTTCTCTGAATCCCCAGCCCCAAGCACTGGGCACCAGGAAAATGTGACCTGAATCATCCAGACCCCATAACACTGATGCTCCAGGAGGAAAAGGATGGCATTACTTGGACACCCTTCAGGGCGACATCACACCTGCTGCCTCAGCTGTTTACTGGGCCACCTAACTGCTGCCCCAAGCAGGGTTGGAAGAAGGGGCACATTATGAAAGATGTGGGCCGGTTTTCTTGAGGCATGGGGTTAAGGTGTCCAGAAATGGACCATAGTTCACTGATGGGGATTTTGAGAAATGCCAAGCTAGAGAGTAAGATGTTTGTAATAATTTCTTTGGGAGCTTGGATTTGATTAAAACCCTTACCAACTCACTTCATTCTTCCTCAGAGTTTTTGGCAAAGCAGAACATCGGGCCAGGAAACTGGAAAACCTAAATTATCCCTGATAGCATGTCTCCCTTTCTTCATTAATAAAAGCACTCCATTCTTTTAGCTGAGCACACAGATACTCAGATTGAAGACTATATTTCCCAGGCTCCCTTGCAGCTAGGTTAAACCATGTATGAAACTGGCCAATGATGAGAAGTGCCCAGTGTCAATGTCCAGTAGCCTTGTTTAAAGCAGACACTGGAATAATGGCTTTTCTCCTTTCCTTTCTTTTTGCCCTGTTCCTCTATTGTGACGCCTGGAATGCAGCAGTCAAGGACAACACCCCAGACCATGAAGAGGAAGGCTATATCCCAGGGATAACAGGAAAACGAGCTGGATGAAATCTGGGACTCTGGAAAGTTTGGGCAGCTGAACTCCATACATGTTCTAGACTACCCACCTCTGGGTTTTTACCTGAGGGATAAATAAATCACTGCTTAGGTCATGTTTTTTTTGAGTCTCTATTATTTGCAACCAAACTGCATCCTAACTGACAACCTGGGTTCTTATCCCAGGACTGTGAGACCAAACACAGGGCTCTGGTGCTCTCTGACTTTGGACTCCCCTTCTGTAAAATGAAAGTCAAAAGCCCCTTTAGCCTGAAATGTCAGGATACAGATTTGAATTCGAGAAGCAGCTATTGCCTTCTCGAATTCGAAAGGAGAAAAGCCATTATTCCAGTTTTATCACCATAGGGCATAACTGTTCGCTTCCACTCAACTGAACAGACATTGCATTCTGGAGGCACTCTGTCAGAGCAGCTGCATCTGGAGTGCCTGTTGTGCACTGCACTACTCTCTGATTTATGTGAATGGTGTCTCCTGGAGTTATTCAGTTCACAACTCGCACAACTATACCTGGTCGACCTGTAGCCACAGTAGTACATGTGGGTCCAAATCTCAAAAAGCCTAGATTCTAGTGAGCAAATCATATATTCAGGTTCAACAAACATTTATTAAGCACCTACCATGTGCCAGACACTGAGCTGAGTGCTTTGAATATATTAATATTTAACTATATTTACATATACTGCACAGGCATTCCCCGAGGTAGGGGAGATAGGTTCTGCAGGTTTGAAAATGTTTAAGTATTTATATGCACAGAAAGGTAAAAATAAATTCTCTGTAACAGCAAGCATCTAAGTTACATTTAATAGGTAAATGTTTCAACTTACATACAAATTCAACTTAAGAACAAATCTACAGAACCTATCTGGGAACTGCCTATATATGTGTGTGTGTGTATATATAATATATATATAGTGTATATATATATGTGTGTATGTGTGTGTGTGTGTGTTATCTGTATAAACAAAAAACATGTCATATGGAACAGAGCCATAGTTGTAAGCTGGGTGTCCTACAGTCCAATCAAATGCTAAAATGTGGTTTGTTTGGTCTGTGTGTTTGAATGAGTTGCCAAAATTTTAAAATAGGTAACTCGCACATAAAAATTCAGAATTCAGTATCTCTTGAAAACTATTTATAGATGTGGCAATATTGGCCCTGCACTTTCATATTGTCAGCAATTGGTAGAACTGAATAGTAAGTGCCCTTTAGTCAAATACAAATGCTCCTACTTACCTCAGTCCTCACCACTCCCTATTGTCTCTAACATAGAGGCTAAGAAAGAATGATCATTTATCACTAGCTTTGTTGTTGCTTTTCTTCCTGGAAGGTTAAGTGAAAGCTTCTTATGCCCATATCTCTTGCGAGAGTGGAAAAGTAAAAAACAGTCCAAGATGGCCCCATGCCTCAAGAAAACCGGCCCATCTTTCTTTCTTCATGTACCTTACCTACCTAATGTTGTGGGTGCTTGGTTTGCTGCCCCCCCAAGTAGGAAGTGTTTACTAGAGGGGGATGGATAAGGAAGAAACTGAGGGTGGGGGTTGGGGAGGGGAAGACTGGGTTTAAACTCTATAGTGGTTATTTTTCCTAAGGGCGATTTGAATCAAATTAGGTAAAAATTTCTATTTGTTAAATTTGGATGATGGAAATATATATTTTGTATTATCCTGTTTCCTATTAAAAATGTCAAAATCAAAAAGGAACTAGTCCAGCGTGCTCTGTGGCAGGTGCTGCCCTAGGGGCCTGTGGCAGGGCCGGGGGAGGTGGCATTGGGAAGGCTTTGCAAGGAAGGAGCAGGAGGTTAAGCCTTGAAAAATAAAAGGACCCAACTTGAATGAAGGGATCCAGGTCCAAGAGATCTCCCAGCCAGCAGCGCCAGAGGGGAGGGGGCTAGAGGGAAAGGGGGCATCCTGGGGAGGCTGGGGAGGGGCGAGGGAGGTGATCATGGGGCCAAAAGATAGAGGTGGGGTGGGGACACACTGACACCTGGCTTCACTCACCCTCACCACCCTCCCCCACACCCCAGGCCCATCCTTGGCTCTGTGGACAGCCTGCAGTGTTTCTAAGGATATGTGCCTATTTTTAGAGCAGAGATTTATTTCTTTCCATTTTAACTGTTTACTTCTGTCCCTGGCTTGTGAATCTGCCAGTTTGTGTTACAAGGGAGAACCATGGCCCTGTGGACCAAACTTGTCCGCTCCCTTCATGGCCAGGAGCGTCCTCCAGCTTACAGGTTATGGTGTGGGCCACTAGGAGGGAGGCTCTCATTGTTTGCAGAGTCCGGTGGGAAGCCATGCGATGGGACAGGAAGTCCCAGGCTCTTGTCTTGGCTCTGTAGCCGACTTACTGTGTGACCTTGAGCAAGGCCTTTCCCCTCTCTGGACTTCAAGGTTTTCATTGTTGTTGTTTTGATTTTTCATCACTAAAATGGCAATGACAATACTTACCCCACAGGACTGGTATGAGGATTTGATGGGATACATGCAGCACCAAGTCAATGACATGTGTCCACGGGGGTCCTTGAAATCAGGGTTTCTTTACTTGCTCAGTGTATGTCTATGCAGGGGCGGGGGAGGAGGGTTAGGTAGTTGCTAAATGTCCTATCTCTGAGCTTCCACAGTTCTAGGTTTTCTCCTCCATCATTTCTACCTACAGTTCATGAACTCTTGACGCACTGTGGGCTACGGTAGCAGGTCTGCCTGAGTTTGGCCCATCACTCACTAGCTGTGTGATTCTAGGCACCCATTTCCTTCTCTTAGAATGATATGAACCCTGCCTATGATGGTCAGTCTCATAGGATCCTTGCAGAAATTTCATGAGATGGCCCCCATGACACACAGAGTACAGCACCTGGCAGGTAAGAAAACCTCAAGAGAGGATAATCGTTATCACTATTATTATTTTTTTTCCAGGCTTTTCAGGGGGCTTGTTGTTTTCCATTGCTGTTTCTGTGGCTATAATGTGCCACAGAGTGCCAAGGGCTCACTTCAAAGTCAACTGTTAAGATGCAGTTTCTTTGCAAGGTTGGCATTGATTCTACCATCTTCTCTCCTGCAAATATTTAGATCTTTTTACAGAAACACATTAAAAACTTTTCTTCCTTTTCCCCCAAAGCCTCATTAACAAGCAATATATGTAGTTAAATTCTTTGTGTTGGATTTCTTTCTTTCTCTCTCTCTTTCTCTCTCTCTCTCTCTTTCTTTCTTTCTTTCAGATTAGTATTTATAGTAAAAATAACATAACTTCAAAGGAAATCGAATTAAAAGGAAACAAAAAACAGAGTTGCTGATAATCGCCAGCCTGTTCCCTTCCAGGCCCCTCCCACACATGTGCACAGGAGGCGGTGGTAACAGCACAGGCGACCGGGTCACGACTGTCGTGTCTGGGATCCCAGCACCACCGTGTCGTGTCCTAGGCAGGTTACTTCATCTCCCTAAGCCTCAGTTTCCCCATATTTAAAATAGGGCTGATAACCAAACCTCTCAGAGGACTATATGAGATCATTCACACAGGGCTTTGCCCATGGCTTGCCCAGTGAATGTTAGCTACCTGAAGATCCTGTAAAAACTTGTACATTGCTCCCCAAGCAAGTCAGCATGGCTTGCCAATCTTGGACGTGTTTGTACGTCGCTCATTTTCCCCACTGCTGGTTCAAAGGCAATCTGAACCAAGCCGTTGGCTCAGCTTCAGAGCAGCATCCACTTAACTCCAGAGAGACAAGAAAGGGCAGGTCCTCTTGGGGAATCGGTCAGCGGTGGATACTTTTAGCACATGGAGCATTCCTCTCCCGCGGGAGTCCAAGTGCAACAATCTCATGATAAGCTCGAGTTTTTCCAGCCGCTGGGAGATAGAAAGTTTCAGGGACTTTTTTTTTTTAAATGTGCACAAGTCTAGAATCCTCTGTTGCAAACATAGCTGCTGTCCAACTCCGAGTACTCCACTCTGTCACGTGACCCTGGGGCTTAACAATTGCATCACTGACAACGTAACCCTATGCAGTGTGAGCTGAATTCAACTAATAAGACTGCCAGGACTTACCGGGGTGATATCTTTGTAATTTATACAAACATCCGTTCACTATGTTATATATCTGAGACTAATATAATATTGCATGTCAACTAGAGTAGAAAAATTTGAAAGAATTATGGTGATTATTTAATAGTATATACAAGTATTGAATCATTATGTTGTACACCTAAAACTAATATAATGTTATATGTCAATTACGGTACACCTCAATTTTCTTTTTTTGTGTGTGTGTGACAGAGAGAGTCAGAGAGAGAGAGAGACAGATAGGGACAGACAGACAGGAAGGGAGAGAGATGAGAAGCATCAATTTCTTGTTGTGGCACCTTAGTTGTTCATTGATTCTTTTTTCATATGTGCCTTAACTAGGGGGCTACAGCAGACTGAGTGATCCCTTGCTTGAGCCAGCGACCTTGGGTCCAAGCTGGTGAGCCTTGCTCAAACCAGATGAGCCCATGCTCACGCTAGCAACCTCGGGGTCTCAAACCTAGGTCCTCCGTGTCCCAATCTGATACTCTATTCACTGTACCACTGCCTGGCCAGGTGGTATACCTCAATTGTTAAGGAAAGGGAAAAGCATGGATGCTGAAAGCTGGAGAGGGTATCCAAGGGCATCTAGGCTGACTGCATCCATTTTACAGATAGAAAAACTGATCCAGAGAGGGAACAGCACGTGCCTAAGTTGGAAGCAAAGACAGGAGCGAACTTGAACATCTGCATCTCATGTTGTTTCCAGGAAGAAAGGAAGATGATTTTACATAGAGCACCCTCCTCAGCTACAAACCAGAGCACGTCTATGGTTCAGATTGTCTTCCTGGAGACTTTCATGAAGCTTTATGGTGGCGTGGCTAAGACGCAAACTCCCAGAACAATGTGGCTCAGCCACTGCCTGGTTAGGGCACTTGAACAAGTCATTTCACCTCTCAGTTTTATTGTCTGTAAAATGGGGATGATAATGGTGATGTGATGATAGGTGAATGACTTAATATTTTCAAAGCACTAAGAACAATGCTTGCACATAGAAACTGCCATGTAAGCATGTAAGCTCTTGTGAAACAAAAATTAGAACAGGAGCATAGAGAGTATATCAGAGCCGACCATAGACCTGGGTTCTGGTCCGGCCCTTTTTGGATGTGTGACCTAGAGCAAGTTCCTCCCCCTCACTGGGCTCAGTTCATGCTCTGCAGGTTGGAGGGCTGGACACCTGCTGGGCCTGCGGCCTCTCCAGGCTGGGCTCTGCTCCCAGGCCTCTCAGGTCGTCTGCATACCTTTGGCCTCTCTCTGTGCTGGGATTCTGGAACCTGGGCCAGGGGCGGCTAAAATGTGAGCTGGAATGTTTGTGCTCTTAGAAAGAAGGGAGGCTCACTAAATCTTTTCAAAACCCACATATTGACTTGCAAATCAGGTAACAGAGACATCTCAATGAAGGGGCCAATTGTATGGCTGGGACCAAAAAATCCCAGTGGACTCTGTTATCTCCTATCCTTTCTCTGGTTTCTCTTTTCTTTCCTTGAACTTAGAGAGAAAGAGTCTTTGAAAATGTTCATTTCTAAACCACTATAGTGTGAGTAACACAGGTCTCAGATGGCCCAGCCCTACTCCCAGATCCAAATACACCGGTACCTTCCTCCTTCCAGAGTGGGAGGGGCAGGCAACCTGAGTCTCCATGCCCCCGTCTTGTGACACTGGGCGAGTGGTCTGCTTTCGGGGCCCCAGGTTCTCCACCCACCCAGTGGACACAGTATCCCTTCCTGTTAATCCCCTGGGAGAAGGGCTCAGGGGAGCTGGCTACGGGACAGGTGCCAAGGCCCTGGGAATTTGCTGCTGGAGCAGATACCCTGATATTTGGGGTGGGGACACTGTGGGAGCTCTCTGCCAGTTTAGGAGTGAAACAGAGCCCCCCAGCTGGAAATCAAGCAGTCCTTGGGTGCTACACCCTGGGTTCTGAAAGGGCTCCTCCTTCTGCCCCTCCCCACTCTCAGGTCTGATGCCTGCCTCTGGCCCTTGTTGTCATCTGTCCTATCTGCTGTCACAGTCTAATCTAACCTCATTCTTCTTCTTTTTTTTTTTTTTTTCTGAAGCTGGAAACGGGGAGGCAGTCAGACAGACTCCCACATGCGCCCAACAGGGATCCACCCGGCACGCCCACCAGGGGGTGATGCTCTGCCCATCCGGGGCGTTGCTCTATCGCAACCAGAGCCACTCTAGCGCCCGGGGCAGAGGCCAAGGAGCCATCCCCAGCGCCCGGGCCATCTTTTGCTCCAATGGAGCCTTGACTGTGGGAGGGGAAGAGAGAGACAGAGAGGAAGGAGAGGGGGAGGGGTGGAGAAGCAGATGGGCGCCTCTCCTGTTTGCCCTGGCCGGGAATCGAACCCAGGACTTCCACACGCCAGGCCGATGCTCTACCACTGAGCCAACCGGCCAGGGCTCTAACCTCATTCTTATCCAGTGGCTCAGGGCAACTCCAGCAGCCCCCAAGGACAGAGGGAGCAGGCCTTGAGAACCCCCTGGGGGTTTCTACCTCACCCTGGGAACAGCAAAGATAACTAATATGTTGGTAGGGTTGTGGAGAGGGGCAAGAATCCTTTCTTATCATTCGAACTCTCCCACCACAGGCTGGGCAGGACACCTTTCACACATGTCCTGACATCTCCTCCAGTCCCTCTGTCCTAAGACACCAAGCCCACCAAATCATTGCTCCTCAAAGGTTTCCTGGACCTACTGAGGAGCTCCAAACTCTTCTGTAAGCCCCTCTCTACTTTATCCTAAACCATTCCAGGCTCCTCAAACCCTCCACAGAAACCATACTGAGACTCTCTGTCCCCAGTGACCTTCTGTACAGGACACTTTGCTCATGGCCTTCACTTGGTGTAGAATTATTTGTTTTTATTCTTGACTTAGAAAAATCCAGGATCCAGTTCCAATATCACCTGTTCCGTGAGACCTCCCACCAGTAAGGATTGATCCCCTCCCTGAGCTCCTGTCTGCTCTCATTTAGAACAGGGTTTATATTGTGCCCACTGCCCACCGGACTGAGTGCCTGAAGGACAGAATCCCTACCAGGTTCCCCCGTCCGTAGCCAGCACCTGGCCTGGCGCCTGGCAGGTAACTGAGCTGTGCTCACTGAGTTGACTACAACAGCACATCCCCCTTTAGTTTTCACATTTTAAAGCTGTTTGTTCTCGCGGCAGTGATCTAGGATAGAATTAGAATAGAATAATTTTATAGTGAGAAAGCTGGAAGCTTGATTGTTTCTTGCCCACATCGCTCATTTTTAATGGAACGCAGGCTAAGAGGGAGCCATGATGCCGGGGGGCCGGGAGGAACCCCAGGCTCGCCTACCAACGCTGCCTTCTAATCAACCTGAGAAACCCTGTCAGGGGAACCCTCTTCCCATGGCTGGGCCAGAGGACGGTGTGCTGCTGGAGGAACCTGCCATTCTATGGGGCCTTGGACCCCCCAGGACCCCCCGCCAAGGATTCTGGGTTATCTAGGAAGAAGCCACTTAATCAAATCTGGAGATAAGAACATGTTATAAGCTTATAAAAACTTGGTCCTAAAAGGGATCAACAATTCTATCATTTTATGGGTGGGGACACTAAGGGCTAGACAAGGACAGCAACTGGTTCAAGGTCACAAGGAGTGTAAGAGACAGGGCGAGGGTTAGAATTGGGACATCTAACCTCTAGTCCTGCAGTTTTCCTGCTAACCTTACACTGGTATAGAAGTGTTCTTTTTGTACAGATCACTGTTAATCTAGAGTTGAGCAATGACAAGTTTTTTAAAAAGGTGTGAAATGTTCCATTTTTTATTTAAAAGTATATCCAAAGGAAAATTTACTGAATAATTCAATAACCTTCATTATTTACCTTCTTCTTGCTGGGCATTGACCTGTGTATCTGAGACAGAGATATGGGATAAAGGCCCTTGTCTAGTAGCTGCCTAGGAATCTCTCCCTAACCCTGCTCATGGCTCCATGGTGCCTGGCCAAACCGCAAACATGACCAAGGAGCCTCCTGCCTTTTGATGCTGTGATCCTAACAGCAGAGGTGAATTCTAAGCATTAAACACACATCTTGCCCTGGCCAATTGGCTCAGTGGTAGAGAGTCAGTTCACTGTGTGGATGTCCTGGGTTCGATTCCCAGTCATGGCACACAGGGGAAATGACCATCTGCCTCTTCACCTCTCCCTCTCCCTTTCTCTCTCTTTTCTCTCTCTCTCTCTCTTTTCCCCTGTTGCAGTCATGGCTCAATTGGAGCTCATCTGCCCTGGGTGCTGAGGATGGTTCCGCAGAGCCTCTGCAACAGGCACTAAAAATAGCTCGGTTGTGATCATGACCCCAAATGGGCAAGGTATCAGCCCCAGACAAGGGTTGCTGGGTGGATCCCAGTTGGGGTGCATATAGGAGTCTGTCTCTCTGTCTCCCCTCCTCTCAGTTGGAAAAGAAGAAACAAAACAAAATCCCACACTTAAGTGTGCCAGCTATGAATTGCAATGATAAAAACATCAAATAGCCTGACCAGGCAGTGGGTGCAGTGGATAGAGTGCCAGACTAGGACACGGAGGACCCAGTTTCAAAACCCTGAGGTTGCCAGCTTGAGTTCGGGGTAATTGGCCTGAGTGTGGGATCATAGACATGACTCCATGGCCGCTGGCTTGAGCCCAAGGTTGCTGGCTTGAGCCCAAGGTTGCTGACTTAAAGCCCACAGTCGCTGGCTTGAGCCCAAGGTCGCTGGCTTGAAGCCCACAGTCGCTGGCTTGAGCCCAAGGTCGCTGGCTTGAGCCCAAGGTTGCTAGCTTGAGCAAGGGGTCACTCGCTCTTCTGTAGCCCCTCCACCCCTGTTAAGGCACATACGAGAAAGCAATCAATGAACAACTAAGGAGCTACAACAAAATATTGATGCTTCTCATCTCACTCTCTTCCTGCCTGTCTGTTCCTGTCTATCCCTCTCTCTGACTCTCTCCCTGTCTCTGTCACAAAACAAACAAACAAACAAACAAACAAACAAACAAACAAAAACATCAAACAAGTGAAGGTGACTCTTCTTTCTAGTCCTTTATTAGTTGATTCATTCCATAACACATTTTCCGGCCACCATCCTGAAGCAGCTGCCTGGATGGAATGGAGGAACGGACTTATTCAGACTCAATTGCGGTGCTAGCTAGGTGGCAACACCTTGCAGGACTGGGCCAAGGTTCTCTCAGCATCTGCATGTGCCCTGAATCAGTGCCCATCACATGGTGCTGCTTGTCCCCCAGCCAGGAGTCACGAGGCCAGGAATCAAGTGTAGAAATGGGAGTGGCACCACTCACTATTACCCTTAGTGACTCACTGGCAACATTTTAGCTTCCTGTTCCTGTGACCTTATGCTCTGCTGGCCTAGAGGTCTTAATTCCAAAGGGAGAAATGCTTCCTCCAGAAGATCCAACAATGACTCCATTGGACTGGAACTTAAGACTGATGCCCCACCACTTTGGGCTCCTCATACCACTGAACGATAGGCAGAGAAGGAGTTTCTATATTAGCTGGGATGGTTAGATCCTAATTACCCAGGGGAAATTGGACTGCTGCTCCACAATGGAGGTAAGGAAACACACGTCTGCAACAGAAGATTGCTTAGGGCTTTCTTAGTATTACATGCCCTGTGGTTAATTAAAGTCAATGAAAAGCGACAACAACCCAATCCAGGCAGCCCACTAGTGGCTCAGACTCTTCGGAAACGAAAGTTTGGATCATTTAAGCAGGCAAAGCACCATGACTAGCTAGGTGCTTGCTAAAGGCAAAGGGAATACGGAATAGGTAGAGGAAGAAGGTAGTTATAAATACCAGCTATAGCCAGGTGATCTGTTGGAGAAACAAGGACTATAATTATCATGAGTATTTCCTTCTTGTTTTGTTATGAATATGTTTGCAGGTGTGTGCGTTAAACAAGTATTTTCATTTTCTTCCCTCCTATACTCATATCATGTAACATATTTGATTTTATGTTGTAGCATTTAAGTATTGTTAATTTTATACCACTTAAGTCAAATACTTAAGTGATGGGCTACCAAGGAGAAGAGCAGAACTGAACCAACAGCTCTTCCTGGGTCTCGAGCCTCCAGTCTTAGGACTAAAACGACACCATCCACTCTCCTGGGTCTCCAGCTTGCCAACTGCTGACCTTGGGACTTGTCAGTCTCCCTAATCGTGTGAGGCAATTTCTAATAATAAATCTCTCTATTTGTACATACATCCGATTGGTTCTGTTAGAGAGCCCTGGCAAATACCACACACACACACCTGCAAAGGCAATGTTATTCCAACATGATTGCCGTAGAAGGAAAGTGGGAATGGTAGCTTCCAGAAGTCTGCACCTGTCCCTCCCCCAGGTGGTAATGGTTGCTGTCCCTGGGACAACACTGTCCCTTTAATGCCTACTCACATCAGGGTCCAGCTCATCCAGCTCGTTTTCCAGAGTCCTGAGCTCTTCCTCTGTTAGGGCTCCGAGGATTTTATCTTCATCCAGGTCGCGGTATTTCTCTAGTTCTCGTCTGTACGACATTGTAGAAGAACTTGTCTTTGTCTTCTGAGTTTTTGTGCTGATCTAAGACCTACCAGAAAGAGAGAGGTCTTAGAAAGTCCCTTCTTGTATTTGTTCTCAGAGAAAATAAATGCTGGTCATTCCCATGGTGGCCTGGGCATGTTTTATGAATCGTCAGGATGACTGCTGTCATGGAACACTGCACTAAGTTGGACTAATTCCATAATAAAACTATGCACGGTAAAAGTCCCGAGGGCATGTAAGTCAATGAATTGTAATTGATTGTATTGGCATGACCATTAATTGTTTAAGTAACAAGTGATTATAAATGGCTTACTATTTTATTCTGCAAGTAGTTTAAATATTTTCCTGTACAATCCTCCACCCTTCATCCCACACCTCTATGGAATACATGAATACTGGAAACTCTGCCCAAGCTGTTTTTTTGTTTGTTTGTTTGTTTGTTTTGTATTTTTCTGAAGCTGGAAACTGGGAGGCAGACAGACTCCTGCATGTGCCCGACCAGGATCCACCCAGCATGCCCACCAGGGGGCGATGCTCTGCCCATCTGGGGCGTCGCTCTGTTGCAACCAGAGCCATTCTAGCACCTGAGGCAGAGGCCATGGAGCCGTCCTTAGCTCCCGGGCCAACCTTGCTCCAATGGAGCCTTGGCTGTGGGAGGGGAAGAGAGAGACAGAGAGGAAGGAGAGGGGGAGGGGTGGAGAAGCAGATGGGCGCTTCTCCTGTGTGACCTGGCTAGGACTCAAACCCGGGACTCTTGCACGCCAGGCCGATGCTCTACCATTGAGCCAACCGGTCAGGGCCTCAAGTTGTTTTTATAAGAGGGGCAGCTTCATGGTTAACTGAGCACCTGCTTCCTGCAGACGCTTCTCCTAGAACATCTCATTCAATCCTCACAAAAAGTAGCCAACAGGAATGCGAACTCTTACTACCACGCCAAGCCATGTGTTGAGCAATTCATAAGGATTTCCTAATTTAATCTCTGAGGTAGGTATTAGCTGTTATCTTCATTTTACAGATGAGGACATTGAGCTTAGAGATGTTGGGAGACTCAAAGAAATCACGATACTAAGAAGTGGCAGCACTGTCCTTTGACTCCAGCCAGACCTGCTGGCTCTCTGAGGTCTTGTTGCTCTAGCCCAGTGGTTCTCAACCTGTGGGTCGCGACCCCGGCGGGGGTCGAACGACCAAAACATAGGGGTCGCCTAAAGCCATCGGGTTGAGAACCGCTGCTCTAGCCATTCTATTCCGACACCTTCTGCATAGAACCTCCTAAGTCCAGGCAAGAAGGAGGTTGCCTATTTAGACCCTTTGTCTTACTCCTGAGAGACCTGGCTCAGAGGGAGAAAGTGATTGGCCCGAGGTGTCCAGGAAGACCGATGTCCAGATCTGCCATGTCCCATGCTGCTCTCCTTTGCAAGAGAAGGCTACTGCTCACTTCCCATGGCACAGATGAGATACAACACCTATGTCTGGATCTGGTTTCTGCTACTTCCCATAACCATGATGTCTTCACACCTGCGAACTCATTTGATCTTGACATTACTGTAAGTCAAGTTTTAACCAAAACCATTTTATCAATGAAGAAACTGAGAGATGGCCTAGGACCCTGGTTGGCGAACCACGGCTCGCGAGCCACATGCAGTTCTTCGGCCCCTTGAGTGTGGCTCTTCCACAAAATACCACGTGCAGGCGCTACCTCTGTAAGGAATGTACCTACCTATATAGTTTAAGTTTAAAAAATTTGGCTCTCAAAAGAAATTTCAATCATTGTACTGTTGATATTTGGCTCTGCTGACTAACAAGTTTGCTGACCACTGGCCTAGGGCTTGACTTAGGACCACTATCATGGCCATAGCACTCATTCTTCATACAGCTCACACATCTGTCTCCCTTGGCTCCCACATGACCAGGGGCTGGGTTTGCTTCATCCCACTCTCCTTGGAGCCCAACCCAACATGTGCACACGGCAGAAAGTGTTTTACTGAAACGAACTCAATTCCAGTTCTCTACCTGTCATTGTTGGTCCAGTCTGATAGCCTTAAGGAGATTCTGGGCTCTTCTCCACTAGGAAAGAAATGTCAGCTTGCTGTAGAAGCTGCTAGCCTCTCTGTGTTTGTTCCAACTGACCGTCAACCTCCACTGAGCTGAGCCACCAGCCTTCCTTTCTGAAACTGACAGAGAAAGGTGAGGCAGCAGCTCGGCCTTCCTCGGATACTGTGGAATGGAACGTGGGTTGCTGTATAGACCTGCTGTAATGGGTTCAATTGGGTTCCCTCCAAATTCATGTTAAAGTTCTACCTCCAGTACTTCAGTAACCCAGTACCATACTGCAAGTAAGAGGGTAACAGTACTCGGAAATAGGGTCCTTGCAGATATAATTAGTTAAGTGTAGGTGAGGTCATGGTAGAGAAGGGTGAGCCCCTATCCAACATGACTGGTGTCCTTGTAAAAAGAGGGGAGTTGGACAGACCTGCATGCAGGAAGAATACAATGTGAAGATAGCAAAGGCAGAGGTCAGGGCGATGCTTCCACCAGATTGCCAGCGAACCACTAGAAGCGAGGGGAGAGGCTGGGACACATCCTCACAGCCCCTGGAAGGAACCAACCCTGTCGATACCTTGATCTTAAATTTCTAGCATCTAGAACTTTAAGACAGTAAATTTCTGTTTTTGGTTTATGGTACTTTGCTATGGTATTCCTAGCAAACTAATACACTCAGCATTGCCTTCTTCATAGTGCGTGTTTTCAGCTGTCCCTCCCCACCCCCTGCAAATACACAAACAAAATCCCTGGTTCATTTGCAATGACTGATGAAACTTTTCAAGTAGGGAGAAACAAAAACTAGAAATAGATAACCAAAAAAGGTGGAATTGTTAATTAAAAGCAATTAAAGTAGCCCAATCAGTGGTGGCACAGTGGATAAAGCACTGACCTGGGATGCTAGGTCCCACATTCAAAACCCCAAAGTCTCTGGCTTGAGCACAGGCTCATCTGGTTTGAGCACGGGCTCACCAGCTTGAGTGCACAGTCGCTGGCTTGAGCGTGGGATCATTGACATGATTCCATAGTCACTGGCTTGAGCCCAAAGGTCACTGGCTTGAAGCCCAAAGGTTGCTGGCTTGAAGTCCAAGGTCTCTGGCTTGAGCCCAAGGTTGCTGGCTTGAGCAAGGGGTCACTTGACTCAGCTGTGCCCCCTGGTCAAGACACATATGAGAAACAATCAATAAACAACTAAAGTGATGCAACTACGAGTTAATGCTTCTCATCTCTCTCCTTTCCTCTCTCTCTCCCTTCCTGTCTCTCCTTCCCTCTCTCTTTTTCTTTCTCTCAGGTGCATGTGCACTAAAACCCATAAAAACAAACAAACAAAAAAAACCCAATTAATTAAAAATAAACTAAAACTGAAGTTCACTGAGCTAACAGAAAAAGCCTCCATTTCAGAAAGCAGAGACACGTGTTATTAATGTAAGTTTGTGCGTGTGCGGGCATATTTGTAGAAGAAATCCAAGTGGGTGACAGCTGGCTTGATAAGAAAGAACTTGCTTCCCAAATACAGAAAACCCCAGTGCCATCGTTTCCTCTAAGAATGGCTCCAGTTGGCCTGACGTCTTCCTTTGACCAGACCCCAAGAATGCAATGTTCAGACCATAAATGCGCCCCCCCCCCCCGATTCATTTCTATTTAGTTCCAAAGAAAGCACAAGCAGCTGACAGTGTTCTGGTATAGATGGAAAAAAGCTTCCTGGGGCTCTCAGAGAATAACCTAATTTGGCTTTTCCTAAGTGGAACCAGAAGAGGTCTCCATCCTGGGACCAAGAGGAAGCCTAGTCAAGGACTTAGAATCTTCCAGAACCAACTCACAGAGATACCTCCGAACTGGTGTCTCTTAGGTGGGTTGCAAACTGTGTTTTTGGTGCTCCAACAGGTTTTGGGTTACATGAGGCTGCACAGGACTCTGGACTGCAGGATTTCTCAAAAGTGTTGGTCCGCGTCCACACACAGGATCTCTGAGAGGGACCGGTTCCAGGCAGAACGGCCCTGTCCTATGACCACGAAACCAGGTCTCTGAGAAACTGCTCCTGGGATTGGAATCTCGTGAAACAAAATGGGGAAACAGTCTTAGACTCACCTCGGGGTGGTCACAAGAGGGGCCACTCAGACTGACACGAGAAGCGACACAGGGACAGGACTAGCTACAACCAGTTTGGGACCCTGAGCGCTTCCCCTGCTTGTTATCTTCGCCAGCTGACTCATGTCCTGGATGATCTCATTAAAACCCTTAGAAAAAGTCGTGGGCAGACCCTGGAAGAAGGATAAACCAGGCAGAGGGGACAAGGGAGAAAGGGTCCATATCACAGCCAGCTTGGGACAAGAAATCGGGAGGGGCTGAAGAGAGAGGTAGGCGGGGACTATGGGGTCTGATGAAGGAGGGACAGGCTGGGGTGGCAGGCCACCCTGAGGGGCACAATCATTAAATTTCCTGAGAATCAAGCCTCTCTCAGCACACACAAGAAAGTTAATGATCCACTTACATACTCATCGGTGCTGTTGAATTCAAAAATCCTATTTTGGAGGATTTAAAAGGCTCTTTCTAATGTCAAGTGTCCTTGGATATTACAGAGTGAAGAGGCACTACATTATATAAACTGAGAGGAATGGAGAATGCCTAAGGTAATCCTGGAAGCTGTCAGCTTCAAGCCGCACTCACCCATTTGGCTGCCAGGGATGGTTTTTCTACAGCAAGATTCTCCTCACTTCAGTGACTTGGGGGAACCAGAGGTGGGGGAGGGTCAGGGTAGGGAAAGGTGAAAGCCACATGTGACTAGAGCCCACTGCAAGCTTGGCCTTAAAACAAGGCATGGAAGAGATGGTACGTTGTAGCTGTTCATAAAATGGCTCTGCTGCCCTGGCCGGTTTGCTCAGTGGTAGAGCGTCGGCCTGGCGTGCAGAAGTCCTGGGTTTGATTCCCGGCCAGGGCACATAGGAGAAGCGCCATCTGCTTTTCCACCCCTCCCCCTCTCCTTCCTCTCTGTCTTTCTCTTCCCCTCCCGCAGCCAAGGCTCCATTGGAGCAAGGTTGGCCCGGGCGCTGAGGATGGCTCTGTGGCATCTGCCTCAGGCACTAGAATGGCTCTGGTTGCAGCAGAGCAATGCCCCAGATGGGCAGAGCATCGCTCCCTGGTGGGCATGCCAGGTGGATCCCAGTCGGGCGCATGCGGGAGTCAGTCTGACTGCCTCCCTGTTTCCAACTTCAGAAAAATACCAAAATAACCCCCGGCTCTGCTTCCTAATTAAAGAGCTGTCGTGGATGGACACAGGCCTGAGATTCCTAAGACTTGGTAGTGAGAGGGTAACAGTATTTACCCCCTAGGGCAGGGGTCGGGAACCTATGGCTCGAGGGGGCTGGAGCGAGAGCCATGAAGGTCGCTCCCCAAAGGTACCTTCACCGGGCTCCTCTCCTCTGGGACTCTGTTTGCTCATCTGTAAAATGAGCATTAAGTTTACATTATGGACTTGGAAATTCTGCGTGTAACCTATCTTTCTTGGAGGAACTCAAGAACTGGATCATGTGAATGGTCTATTCTCTGTGCTGGGGGGAGCTTAGGCCCTGAGAAAGCCCCTCCAGTGCCCCCACAGGGGGTTAAGATGGAGAGGCTAACCGAGGAGGCTCGCCCCTGATTTGTTTATTTGGGGTTGCATATAAGAATTCCCTTGAAGAAAAGATTAGCTGCTGAAATAAAAAGTTGAAAATCACTAAACTGCGTTTCTTTATCTATATAGTGAGAGGGTAACAGTATTTACCCCCTAGGCCAGGGGTCGGGAACCTATGGCTCGCGAGCCAGATGTGGCTCTTTTTTGATGGCTGCATCTGGCTTGCAGACAAATCTTTAATAAAAATAATAATAATAACATTAAAAACATAAAACATTCTTATGTATTCTCATAAAACAATCCATTCATTTCCTACCACTCATGTTCATGGTTGCGGGTGGCTGGAGCCAATCACAGCTGTCCTCCGAGACAACACCAAATTTTTATTGGATAATGCGTAAGGTACATGGGTCATTGTATGGCTCTCACGCAATTACATTTTAAAATATGTGGCATTCATGGCTCTCTCAGCCAAAAAGTTTCTTGACCCCTGCCCTAGGGTGTTGGGAGGATTAACTGGCAACAAGCAAGTAAGGGATAAAGCCTGGGACTGGTGCTTGGTCAACACAGGCTCAACACGTGGGAGAAATTATTACGAAGCTGCTGCTGGGGCGCCACCTCTCCCCAGCCTGCTCTCCTCGTGCAGTCAGACTGTCGTTCCCCTCAGGTGCACCTGTCTCGTTCTTGTCTTCATGGCCCAGTGTCTAGTCCTGGGCCTGCCGAACACGCTAGTAGGGAATGAGCACGTTTGGGTTTTGGTCTAGTGTTCTGGGAACTTTGATCAAGTCCCTTCTCTTCCTGGACCTTCCCTTTTCCCACTTTAAAATGGAAAGATGCCACCATGGCCCCGAGGGCTGGGAGCCCCAGGGGGAGGGGCAGGAAGGAAGCAGGTGATGGAGCTCCGGCTCCCAGCAGGTCCCCCCCAAAGCAGAACAGTGCCTCCGTTGCCTGCTTTCTAAACAGGGTCCCGAGTAAGAGTTGGTGAGAAAAATAAGGGCAGCTCAATATGTTTAAAACACATTTAAAAACTTAAGTCTTTCAAAGCTGGGGTTTATATTACGCTAATGGCACACCTGGCCATCCTGCTTCTCAGCAGCCTTAATCTGCTGCCTGCTAAATATGAAAAAAGTAGAAGTTACAAGCTGTGCCAGGACATAAAACGAGGCGGGTTGAACAGTAAAAATTAATGGGTCAAGGGCTGAGGCCACCCATCAGGAAACTTCAGAAACGAAAGCTCGGAGACAGGGACACTCGTGAAGTACCAAATATGCCTTTAAATCTCTCTCCCAAGTGGTCCTGTCACTTCTGCTAATGGCTTCTCCAGCACCCGCCCCAGTGGGGATTCGTGGGGAGGAGGTGCCAGAGAAGCATCTTGATTTATGGGATATATTTCCCCTGAGGTCAGGAAGAGCTGAGTCACTAGTTCAAATGAATATTTTCCAGTTATACCATCTTATTTCAGCCACGGTGACGTCTTAATGATGGGCAAAGAAAAGCTGATTTACCAAGTTGGTTCTTCAAGCCCTGGTCGAGTAGCTAGGTTGATTAGAGTGTCATCCTGTTATGCCAAGGTTGTGGGTTCGATCCCCGGTCAGGGCATGTACAAGAATCAACCAATGAATGCACAAATAAGTGGAACAATAAATCAATGTTTCTCTCAAACTCTCCCTCCCTCTCTCCCTTCCTCTTTCTCTAAACCCAATAAATAAAATAAGGAATTAGAAAAAAAAAAAGGTTGATTCTTCATACTGCACCTCCTCCTGTCTTTGTCCCTTCTCTTTCAGAAGACACCTCAGCTAAAGGGTTATGCCATGATCCCTTACCACTGAAGTCTGTGCCTCTCTCTTCCATGGGCTTCAGGGATGCAAGTGCCTGAGATGAGGACCCTGCTCCTTCTGAGGGAGCTGTCTTCCCCCTGCCCTCCTTCAAAGGGCAGCCATACTGTATATCATCACACTCCCTCCCCCCAGCAGATTGAACGGGACAGGTGCCTGGTTCAAGTCAATGACCTATGAGGTGGGACAAGAAAAAAGGATGAGTTGGATGAATATGAGCTCCTTTATTTTCTGGCACTGGTATGAACTTGCTAGGACTGCCCTAACAAAGTATACCACAAACTAAGTGGCTTAACAACAGAAATGTATGTCTCTCAGTTCTGGAGGCTGGAAGTTCAAAATCTAGGTGTTGGCAGGGTTGGCTCCTTCTGAGAGCTCAAAGGGCAAATCTGTTCCATGCCTTGCACAGTGCTGGGAGCCTCAGGCGTTCCTGGGCACGAGCGGGCTGTCTCCCAGCTCTGTGCGTGTCTGTCTTCAAACGTCCCTGTAGAGAGAGACCAGCCACACTGGATAAAGGCCTGCCTTGCAACCTTATCTCAACTCAATCATTTACAAAGAACCTATTCCCAAATAAGGTCACATTTATAGGTACATCTTTTGGGGGGAATACAATTCAACCCATAACAGCACTGGATTGGGACATAAGAAGAGAATGTGGCAGGTGACAGAGGAAGTTGGGGATGAAGAGAGGTGAACATGCAGAACCCAGGCTATGAGGTAAGAGATGTGTGGGGTAGTGAGTCTTTGTGGTGGGGGTGGGGGTGAATTCACAGGGCTGGGAGATGGAGGACATCGTGTCCCCAGAAGTGCCCCGGCCCTGCTCCCTCAGGCCTGGATTGCTATGGCTCATGTTGGATTCATTATGTGGCCCCTGTCCTCCCACAATCCTCAGGAGGCTCACCCTCACGGCACTCTGATACCCTGACGGAGTCTCTGCTCCCTACAGCCGAACCAGAACAGAGCTCAGACTGTCGGTTCCCTCCTTCCCTTCTGCTCCTCCTTCTCAGTGTGCTTGATGATGAATTCTTCTTGGCCCATCTGTTTCCCTGGGTTCTGCCCTCTTCTCACTTCCTACACTTCCCCAGGGGTTCTTATCTCCCCTGTGAGGTCTGTTACCAGCGAAAAGCTGATGCCTCTCAGGCGGTCTCTCTCTAGTTCAGGCTCCCTGCTGGGCACTTCTCCTGGAGTCCTCAGACTCACCGTGCCCAACCTGGAGCCCGGCCCTCCTCACTGCCACCACTGTCTGCTCTCCTGGGTGACGGTGCCTCTGCCACCCATCGGTCACCCAGGCAGGACGCTTGGGGTCAGCCTGAACTCTCGCCTTCCCACTCTCCCCAGCTCTGGGAGGTCCCCGCACCTGTCAATCCTCTCTCTCCCTCTTTCTCTATCTCTATCTTTATCTCTTTTGAATGTTACAGTTTTTTGTTGTGGTGGTGGTGATGGTGGTAAAATATAAGTAACAAAATTTACCATTTTAATCATTTAAGTGTGATTTTCTGCAGCATAAGTGCACTCATATTGTTGTGCTATCATCGCCACCAGCCACCCCCCCCCCAGCTGAAACTGTCCCCATTAAGCACTCACTCCTGTCCTCCTCCCCCCACTCTGGCCCACAGCAGCCACCATCCCCTCTCTGACTACCCTGCGTGCCTCATCATAGTGGGATCATACTTTGTCTTTTTGTGACTAGAATCCTATCTCTTTAACATCCTATGTATCTGCCTCTCCTCTCCCATTCCATGGTGCTTGCCTTTTTAAAAATCTACGTTATCTGCCTGACCTGTGGTGGTGCAGTGGATAAAGTGTCGACCTGGAAATGCTGAGGTCGCCAGTTCGAAACCCTGGGCTTGCCTGGTCAAGGCACATATGGGAGTTGATGCTTCCAGCTCCTTCCCCTTTCTATCTCTGTCTCTCCTCTCTCTCTCTCTCTGTGTCTCTCCCTCTCCTCTCTAAAATGAATGAATTTAAAAAAAAATTAAAAAAAAAATCTACGTTATCACAGCAGCTACCCAACTGGTCGCCCTGCCTCTGTTCTGCTACTGTCCCGTCCCACTAGACCCAGCCATGGGTCTTTGTGAAAATCAGTTCTGATGCTGCCCCCGAGCTGAGAGGCACCTTCAATAGCCGTGATGACAGACAGAGAGCAGACTCCCCAGCCTCGAATTTGAAACCAACCCAGCCACTCATCCCTGAGCACCCCTGAAATTTCTGTCCTCTGGGTCTGCTCATGCAGTCCTTTCAGCCTGGGCCTCCCCGGCCTCGCGCAGTCTGAAGTCAACAAGTAGCTCAGAGCACGGCCTCTGCACACGGCCTCGCGCAGTCTGAAGTCAACAAGTAGCTCAGAGCACGGCCTCTGCACACAGCAGCCTGCCTCTTTATCTGCAAAGGTGGCCACTCCACTGTCTCCTGAGCAGCCTGGGAATGCAGTGCTTGCTCGCCCTGCAGGGGAGACTGAGGATCCCACCCTTCCCACCCTTCTGGGCCCCCAGGCTGGGTGGGTGAGGGCAGCAATCACAGTGACCAGCTCCCCATCTCAGCACGCAGCCCTGGCCTGAATCCGAGTCAAGGCACCATGACGATGGATCAGCCAGGAATACAGTCAGGAGCAGGGGGACAACCATATTCTATCCCAGGCCAGTGACCTGCAAGATAAAATGATCACTGGCCCTGCATTGGGAAAGGGGGTGGGGTAGGTAGGGGGTGAACAGGGTAGACAGCAAGTAATGGAAGTTTTTTGTGGGTGGGGCTTTCTCAATGTTTATGTTTTAGAACTGAGTCATGAAATAAGACGCAATAATTATATTGATAACCACCCCAATGTGTAGAGAACTTTGCTGCTTATAAAACAACAACCACTTTCAGGACTGCAGATTTATGTCCCCTGTAGCCTGGGTGTGATGTCACCCATGATGCCAACCAGACAGACAGGGAGAGGGAGACAGCCGGACTGAGAGAGCCAAGCTCTCCCAGCCACCTGGTTCCCAGTGCCCTACCTTCTCGCATCCCCAGGGAGCCCCTGCCTGGGGCCTGGCGCCCTCCCCGCCCTGCCCTGCCCTGCCCCGCCCTGCCCCGCCCTGCTGCTCTCCGGGCATGGCTGGCTGCAGAATTGGCCAGGTCTAGTGCAAAATAAGACTGTGGGGTCTTTTGTTCAAAAATAGAAAAAGTGCCATTACAGGTACTGAGACATGAAGTTTTTCCTTTCTGTCATGGTCTCTCTCTTGTCATAGTGTTTTTAAAATGTATCATTTAATGTCACTATCTACACAGGTACCCGTGTGCTGCGGACTCTGAGCACGGAGTTTGCCTCCCCTGCCAGATGCAGGCCAGACATGCCTGCCCTGGCAGGGGGCCGAGCAGTTGGGCCAGGAATCTCCCCTTCCCAAAGGCCACTGCCCGACGCATGGAGATGGGCGGTCCTCAGGTACTACCATCTCTGTGCCAGGACACTAGGTGCCTGGATCGGGGTAGATGGGAGGTTGGCCCTGCTCAGTTGCCAGCAGAATGCACAGGGGGCAGCGAGCCCCAGTGGCAGCTGGGGAGGGTGGGGAGGGGAAACTGGTGGGACTTGGGGGTACCAGGAGGTAAGGCAGATGGAGACTAAGAACCCATCTGCAGGAAGAAAAGAGGCCGCAGGAGGTGAGACCCCCTGAGAGCAAAGGTTCCAAGCCCTGGTGCATACCACTGTGTCAATGGCAAGTCACTTAAAAATATAAACCCAAAGATAAAATTCATAAATTCAAGAAAGCCTCTGCAGAGCATTTAACCAAGCACAGGCCCCTGAGAAATGTCTGTGTGCACCTGCACAGCCTACAACCAGTTCCCAGCCCTCTTTCCAGAACACCTACCCTGAAGGCCCCAGGGCCAGGCTCAGCCTTGTCTCACCTGAGATTGTTCTTTTCCTCCCTAGTATCTTGCAAACCACTGGAATCTCTGGTCTCCAGGGTCTGCCATCAGGAAACAGAGGTAATGGTAGAAGGAACACTAAGATGGGAGTCAGGGGACCTGGTTACAAGTCCTGACTTTGGTTGAAGATGTTGCTGTGTGACCTTGAGCAAGTTGCTCTACCTCTCTGATCTCAGTTTTCACAATGTAATTCATTGAATTAGTATTTATTGAGGACCCATTTTGTGCAGTGTGGGCTTTTATAGGAGAAACAGAAATCAGTAAGAGAGTCCCCTGCTCTCAGGAAGAGTACAGGAAAGTTAGGAGGCTAAGACACACAGAGAAATCCTTGAGGTGATGTCACATACACTGTCCCTTCATCTACTACCCTCAGAGTGGGGGACAACCTGGGTCATTATTAGCCCCACTGTACGGGTATGAGCCTCCTGTCGGGTCAGCTTGATCAAAGGTGAAAGCTTGGACTAGGGTCATGCCAACCTGGGCTAAAATCCCCGCCCTGGCTCTCACTGGCTTGGCAGCTTCGGGCACATCACTTAGTGCCTCCTGGATTCATTTGTAAAGTGAGTGTACAACAGGGACCTCTCAGGGGGAGCTGTGAAGCGGAAGTGAGATAAAAGATGATGTGGTTCAGAATGCTGGTTTGTACACCCCTGCCCCAGTCCCACGAAGCACTGGCCCAACGAGCCCACCCCAGAAGCACTGGCTGCACTGAGCAGCCGTGAGAAAGGTCTGGGAGTTCTCAAGTGACTGTCCCCCCAACGTAAGTCAACAGTGTGAGGCATTGGTCCCAAAAGTCATGATGTTACTTCAGCTGCATTTATGAAATTTCAGTGGCTAAAGCAAGGTCTTGGTCTTGCTTGGCTTCATGCTGGAGCTCAGCTCTGGGCTCCCACTCTTTCATTGGGGAGATATTTTTCTTTTTTAAATAAGAAATTGCTTATATACAGTCAAGTGGGCAAATCTTAAGAGGACAGCTGACTGAATTTCCTCATATGCATACACATATGAAAACACCACTTTCTTATATACCTCCTTTCCAATCCCTCTCCCTAAAAGGTAACTACTATTCTGACTTTTAAAACCACGGATCAGCTTTGTCTGTTTTTGAACATCACATAAATGGAAAAGCACAGCGGATATGTGGCCACTAGGGAGTTGACAGGATGAGATTTTAGGCCCTTCAAGACCTGATTCTATTATGAAAAACATGTTTTTGGGGCCACTGAGTGGACAGGATGGGGACTCAGAGACCAGCAGTCTTTAAAGGATGGTTTGGCCTGTCGCGTTTGTTTTCCCTGGCTGATCTCACTCTCTCAGTCATATGGGAAAGTACCTTCTGCAAAATCAGAGAAACTAGACACAGGGACGCCATCACTCTCTGCAGTTGCTACAAGCTCTGTCCCAGGGCACACTGAGCCCTGAAGGTCCACAGGCCCATCAAAGTTGTCAAATGGTTTAAATGAGAAAGGCCCAGTGTGTGTTTTCATCTTGCATTTCTTGAGGTTATCATGGTGTCTGGGTCACTGCATAAATCGTTTTAAGCAACAGGGTTCCAGGAAAAGCCTGTGAAATCATCTCTCTGCCCCAATTGGCCTTTCTGACCACCTGCCCTGTAGACCATGCCCCTCTCCATCCTATGGCTTCTCCCCCGTCCCTTCAACTTCCCTAGTTCAGGCCACCGTGAGCACTCATCAACCTCTGTCTCTTCCATGTCATCTTTCTCCAGCCCAGCTTAAAAGGGTTCCAGCAACCAAGTGTCCTCATACAAATGGGAGAGGTCATCAGCGTTCTGCCATCAGACATCATCTTATTGGACCCCACCCCCGCTCCAAGATGGAAAGCTGCCAGAGGGCAGGTAACCCTGTCCCCCGTGGTCCAACACAAAGTCCTATACCTCTTAGGTGCTGAAGGCAGATGAGTTGAATAAATGGACAGAACCCTAGCAGGATTATTCATTCTGATAGTCACAAGTGAAAACCATTGACAGTTAAAAATTGGCTTGTAGAAAAACTTGTGGAGCTCACATCTACTTTTGTTCTCTGTTTCACAAACACAAACTTGATCCCTTTGCCTCCCAGCAGGTGTTAACATAAGCTATTCCTTTATGGAAAACCAATATGAAAATTAGCACTAACAATGCCAAAAGGTAGATGGCACATCAGGGAAAAACATCTGCTGCTCATTGAACAAAGGGCTAATTTGTTTAACAGACAAAGATAAAAGTCTGAGGCTTGCCAGTGTTCACAAGATGTGGGGAGACCAGCATTCTCACAGTGAAGAGCCACCTACATTGTACACCCTCTGTTAATACAAGTTCATTCACATCTATTCAAATGCATACACCCTCTCTTAAATTGAATTTACTGGGGTGGCCCTGATTAACACAATTACATAGGTCTCAGTCGCCCAATTCCATAACACACTTCTGTACAGCATATTGAATGTTCACCCCTCCAGGTCAAGTCTTTGTCCATCACCATTTATGCCGCTATGCCCTCCTTCTCCTCCTCCCTCCCTGCAATCACCACAGTGTTGTCCAATGCACACACCCTTGGACTCAGCAATTCCACTTCTATGAATTTATCCTGCCAGTTTACTCATTGACTTGTACAAATATACACACACACACACACACACAAATTATCTGGTTATTACCTATATTAATAAAAATATTGGAAACCACAAAAGTGTTCATCAGTAGGGTAATGGGTAAATAAATCTAGTGTAGATTTTAATAAAAACACTATCTTTCTTTTTTTTTAAAGATTATTATTTATTTATTTATTTACAGTGAGAGAGTCAGTGAGAGGGATAGACAGGGATAGACAGACAGGAACGGAGAGATGAGAAGCATCAATCATTAGTTTTTCGTTGTGCATTGTGACACTTTAGTTGTTTATTGAATGCTTTCTCATATGTGCCTTGACCGTGGGGCTACAGCAGACTGAGTAACCCCTTGCTCGAGCCAGCCGAAGACCGAGGTTCGAGACCCGGAGGTCACCAGCTTGAGCGAGGACTCATCTGGTTTGAGCAAAAAGCTCACCAGCTTGAGCCTAATGTCCCTGGCTCGAGCAAGAGGTTGCTCGGTCTGCCGAAGGCCCGCGGTCAAGGCACATAAAAAAAAAAAAAAAGTCTTTCTGCCTCAAGTCTTTTCTTCTGTGCTGCTGTTAAAGGATCTTTGTGAGACATAGCTATGACTGTGTTGTTCCTCTCCCTTCAGGGAATCCCCATTTCCTACCATATTCCTTAGCATTGAACACCAGGACCATCTAAGATCAGGCCCCAAGCCACTGCTCTAAAACCATCTCTTGGCACTTACACAAGTTCTTGTCATGGCACAAGCGTATACACGTTTATGCCTCTCTGCCTTTATCCCTGTTGTTTCTTCTCCCTGGATGCTGTTTTCTCCCTTCTGAACATGATGACTTAAAATTACCCTCTAAAGCAATGCTCTTATTGCCTCACCTGTGCTCCCACAGCCCTTTGAATGGGCTTCAGAGGACCACTATAGTGTGCGATAAATTCAATCATCCACCTACATCCTTATCTCTGACTAGACTGATATCTCCTTGGGTCCAAGGTGGTTAGTTTTTGCTCAAACCAGATGAGCCTGCACTCAAGTTGGCAACCTCGGGTCTCGAACCCGGGTCCTCCGCACCCCAGTCCGACGCTCTATCCACTGCGCCACCGCTTGGTCAGGCTAAAACACTATCTTAACGCAATGGCCAAGGGAAAACTTTGGGATACCTAGTGCTCATTTTGGTGCTCAAAGTGTGATCGTCTATGTATGCAGGATGAGCACACTATTATGTGTTTATTAGAGCTTATTAGGAATTATTAAGCATATTACCTAATAAGCTTATTAGAAACAAGAAGCTTATTAGAAATTCAGAATCTCAGGCCCCTCCAAAGCCTACTGAGCCAGACTCTGCATTTTTTCAACTAGATCCCAAGTTATTCCAGTGCTAGGGAAGCACTGATATAGAACACAGGAATCTCGTTTCTCAAGTTTACCAAACTCTGGAGAGCAATTTGGTTTTTCTAAAATAGACACACCCCAACTGGATGACCTGGACCAGTTCCTATTGGTGTCCACTGTCCTATCCACAAAAAAGGGAGTAATAAGACCTGCTCATTATAGGATTACTGAGAGTTTCAAATGAGCTCATGGATTTGTTCTATTTATTGTGATGGAGCTGACAGGGGCTGCGGAGTCAGTGGAGACTAGAGGAGGTGCAGTTTCTGCCCTCACTAGGCTGATGGTTTGTGGGATAGGGGGACATGTGTATAAACTGCTGGACGTTGTGTGACTGTCATGGTCATCACAAGGTTCTCCTATGCTTACTCTTTTACTCATTCATTCATTCATTCATTCAATGCAGTCATTTATTAAAACATAAAGTGGCTAAGCAGAAACAAATGAGCCATAAACTCTGTCCCCAAGGAGATATCAGTCTAGTCAGAGATAAGGATGTAGGTGGATGATTCGATTTAGAGCACACTATAGTGGTCCTCTGAAGCCCATTCAAAGGGCTGTGGGAGCACAGGTGAGGCAATAAGAGCATTGCTTTAGAGGGTAATTTTAAGTCATCATGTTCAGAAGGGAGAAAACAGCATCCAGGGAGAAGAAACAGCAGGGATAAAGGCAGAGAGGCATAAACGTGTGTATGCTTGCGCCATGACAAGAACTTGTGTAAGTGCCAAGAGATGGTTTTAGAGCAGTGGCTTGGGGCCTGATCTTAGATGGTCCCGGTGTTCAATGCTAAGGAATATGGTAGGAAATGGGGATTCCCTGAAGGGAGGGAAACAACACAGTCATAGCTATGTCTCACAAAGATCCTTTAACAGCAGCACAGAAGAAAAGACTTGAGGCAGAAAGACTTTAAAGAGGCTCTGACAGTAGCTCAGGGGAGAGATGGCAAAGCAATGGATTGGGGTAGTGATTGTGGGGACAGAAATGAATAGGAGAGATATTAAGGGAGGTAAAATTGGCAGGGCTCTTGACCAAATGAATTGGGTGGGAAAGGAAAGGGAGGTTTCTGGCCCAGTGTCTGGGTGAAGGGTGTTATTGTTGACCAAAATGAGGGATAGCAGAGAAGGATTGGGTGATGATGAGCCCCGCTCCGGGAGTACTGGTTGTGGGTGCCCTTGGGATGCCCTATTGGCTTTGTCCAGGAGTCACAGGAGGAGAGTAGTCCCGCCTGGACACGTGAGTTTGGGAGTTGTTAGTTTATAGGAATGCTTGGAGCCATGGGAATGAATGAGATTGTAGGAGGGGGCGCAGTGAAAAGAGAATAGGGTTGAGAGTGGCAGCCACATTTAAGGACTGGCAGGAGAAACGAGTCCATGTAGGAGGCTGAGTGAGGCCAAGAGGCATTTCTGCTTCCCCAGTTCCCAGGGGCATGGGCAGTGAACACCTCAGTGGCCACAACTCAGCATCCCACAGACTCATCTCCAGGAATGGCCCCAGGGTCACCACCCCAGGGGTCCCAGAGTGACTCGTGGCTCAAGCTAAGGACTTTGAGAAGAAAGACTGAGACAGGGACATGGGCTCGGCTTGCCCCCCTCTCCCTCCCATTTTCCTCCTCATGCACAGTAATGTCACAAATCTGCTTTTCTCTGAGAAAAAAACAAGAGGATGTAAGAAAAGGAGAAACAAAAGAAATGTTTGAGTTTAGTTTTTTTCCGTTTTGTTGTTTTTTATCAGACAAGGACCAGCGCCTCCCAACGTCGGATCAGACCTCCCAGACATGTCCTAGGTTGTCTCCAATGAACTCACTCTTTCATTACCATTAAGAGCAAAGACAGTCAGGTCCTATCATGAGTAACCAAAGGAGGATTTTACAAAACAAAGCAATAGAGAGAAAATGGCTCAGGAAGAATTATGCTATCTGATTCATGTGTTTTTTTTTTTTTTTTTTTTTTGTAGAAACAGATCTGTGCCTTTAAACTGATAATGGCTCCTCGCAGCCAAACAATTGATCTATTTGGTGTTCTGGCTTTAAGTAAAAAGTGAAATGGCCTCTTTAGAAATGTTGGCAGCCTGGCTGGTCCATTAGTAAGGCCAAAAAATCAAAACATTGACGGGAAAAGGCCATTATGACTGGGCTCGGCAGGAGTCATCAATAGATGATGTCATTTCAGAAATCAGCAAGCCGAGGTCACGAGGCCCTTGGGCAGAGTCAAACTGCCCTTCATGGCCCATCATCACCCTCCTTTGCAGATACTGAAGTCTGCCAAGGGGACACAGGAATCTGAGCCAGGACGGGCCTCATTTTATCCTCTCTTTGCTCAGCCTTATTCTAGGGGAATGTAGTTCTAGAGCCTGTGACATCTGGCAGGTTATTCAGGAAGGCCCTCAGTCCTCCCATGTGCACAGCCCTTCTATTCTCTTTTCATCCCCTTCCCCTCTCCTGGTCCTTCTCTGCCGCTTCCCACACACCTCATCGCAGAAACACCTGCCTCCCCTCTGTGCCCTGTCTCCATCTCCTGGTACCTTCCCTCCCCTTTCCTTTCTCATCCAAGCTTCTAGAAAGAGTCATATGCTGTCTCCACTTCTTCAGCTGCCATTAGTTTCTGCCTCTTCCCCTCACTAACACTAATGATATAATCGCAGGTACCAAGCACTGGGCTGAGGGTTTTGCCTGCATCATCACCCTCAATCCCCACAGCAACCCCTATGAAACGGGTGCCGTCATCCTCCCATTGTACAGAGGAAAAACCTGAGGCTCAGAGGGACAGGCAGGCTCACTAGCCCCACTAAGGCAGTAGCAGATCCCATTTTTGAACCTTTTGAAATGCTCTGGCCAAAGTCACCTGTGACTCCTTGCCAGTCCTGGTGGCCCCTGCCCAGTCAGTCCTCATCCCCTCTTTGTGCAGCAACTGGCACTGCCACCCTCTCTCCTACCTCGGCTGTTGGGAAGTTACTTTCTCCTACTCTTTCCCTCCTCTTCACAGAATGAGTTCCGCCAGCTTTCATTCCTGGCACCTCACTTTTCTCATACTGGAATGTCTTTCAGGAAACTCCAAGCCCTTTTGATTCCAGGTCCACTGGAGACCTTCTTGCCCACCCCTCCTGGCTCATGGTCACTCTAAGCGGGCGGCAGAGATGGGGCTGGAGCCAGGTGTCTGAATCTACAGGCGAGTCTGCTTTTTCTTACTCAGAGCTGCCACCATTACTTATTCCCTATTTTTGTGTTTCTGCTGAGCAGTAGGAAGCAGCCCTACCCTGGAGGAGGGAGAAGGTGTGAGACCCTGATAAGGTGGGCGGAGGCTATTTTTAGAGAACACCCGCTTTCCACCATGGCTGGGAGGAACTCAAAAGCCAGGCAGTCAAAACAGGGGTTCCATTCTCTGCCTGTTGGTTGCATGACTAGAATTGATGAGAACTTTACTATTTGTCTCCATTTCCCCTTAATTCTATCTGTGAGGCTTTGAGATGACATTAGAGAAAATACATAACAGAAAGTAAAGTAGAAACAAAAACGAAACTTCAGGATGAGGGTGCTATTGTCTGAGCAAGGGGAAAGTCTTAGACAACAGCAGATCAAAGAAGAGGGGGCACTGGTGGGTGCTCACTGATCCCCAACACCTGCCTTAGCAGCAGGAAGGGTGGGGAAAAGAAAGGAGAAGGGCTGGTAGAGACTGCAGACCTCCTGGTGTGTCCAGCAGCATGTGACCTTGAGCAGGGGGCTCTGGGACCCTTCATGGAGAACAAAATGGCTGTCACCCCTGGGAGAATTCTAGATGGGGATTTCTATGGTGCTCCCGCTGAGAGCCCAGAAATTAGAGTAGGGTCTGGTTCTGTGATTCAGGCGCAGAAAAGCTTTGGCCAGATCATCTCCAAAAGTCTAAAAGGGTGAAGGTCCAGGCCAAGTGCAGGGTCGGTGATAGCAGAAGGGGTGGGGTGTGGGGGTGTACCTGCACCGCTTGGAGGCTGCCTCATAATTACTGTATGGGAGGGGAAATGAAAGCCAAGGGGCAGCTGGACTGCAGCCTCTGGCCCTGCCTAGTTCTTTGGGTCTAAGGCTTTTGAGTCACAGTCTGCTTTGTAAAGGTGATGGCGGCTACCTGGCATGATACCCTCATTACCGCAGAGCGCGCTCCCTGGAGGTGTACGGCCCAGGCTAGAGGGTCCTATCAGGTCCCAGAATCCGATCTGAGTCGGAGACATCGCCCAAGTGTCTGGTTTCCGCGCCCGCTGCCATGTGCGCCGCTGTGTCCCCCGCATCCCGGCTGGAGCAGGTGAACAGGTCGGGAGCATGGCCTGCTGCTCTCAAGGCCAGGCTCCTAGCTTTGTCCCGGGAACCGAACCCCGTCCCAACAATGGAGAAACTGAGTCCCAGAGAACGGAGAGGGCTTGCCAACCCTGTGAGTTGGCCACAACCAGGGGGCTACAGGCTCCTTCCCGCTCCACCGTGGTGCGGAAGGTGTGTATCGTGGACTTTAAATCTCCTCATTTCCCTCAGTTTGGAAAACTTTTCCTGCCACATACAGGCGCAGCCCAGCCCCGGTTCCACGCCCACCCAAGCACGTACGCCCCCACTGCTGCCCCCAAACTCGCAGAAGCCGGAGGGGCGGGCGCACATCGGTGCGGGCTGCGGCGGGCACCTGATCCCAGCGGAGCCCAGCACGCCGGAGCCAGCAGGGGAGACCCCCAGCCCGGCGTGGCGCTCCTCTCCCGGTTACAGACGCGGCGCCGCGGTCCAGAGCGGAGGGCGCCCGAGTCAGGGCCACACGTGCCCAGGGGCGCAGACCCGAGCGTCTGACTCCGGACCCCGAGACCCGGCTCCCCGGCCCCGGAGGCAACCCGAGGCGGCAGCTATTTATAGAGGGAGCCACGCTCAGTCCCTTTCGGCGGCGGCGACAGCTGAATATTTTGCCCAGATATGGCTGGGGTCCCGGCGCTGGGGCAGGGAGCCCCGCGAGCGCGAGGGGGACCCCCGGCCGGGAGGGGAGCTTACCGGGTTGTAGAACCGCAGGGGCCGACACGGGTGCGCGCGAGCGGACGAGCGGAGCGCGGGGCTGGATGAGCTCCGGTGCGGCCGCAGGCGGACGAGCGCTGTGGGCTCCGGGGGTGGACCGCAGGGGCGGGCCCGCTCCGAGCTGTCACCGCGCCCCGCCCCGCCCGCCGCTCTCTCTCTCCGTATCTCTCCCTCCACTCGGGGGCGCCGGGGTTCAGCGCGTGGTCCTCAGCCCGGGAGCTACACCCGCAGGGGGCAGCGCGGGACAGGGGCCGGGACGCCCCGAAGCTTAGCTCTGCCGACAAGTGGGTGCAGGTCGCTCCTCAGTCTCGGGTTCCCCGCTTGTACCAGGAGTTAAAGCGATGGTAGTTATGTGGGAAAAGGTGGGTAGATTCTTATTCTTGAGGGTCTTGAATGGTGCAAAGCCAGCCAAGCAGCTGCTGCACCTTTACTTGATTGAAGTTTCTTCTATGGAACCAGCGAGGTCTGGTATGAGCCGAAGCTTGAATAACCATCCTTTTGTGAACATGTGGTTTCAACAGAGCCGAGTGCATTGTACTGAGAGAAAGCAGTGTCCAAAATAACTACCTAAAAGAAGTCTCAATTTCTTAAAAGGCTAATATATTTTCCAAAACAAACCACTTGAACCCAAACAAACTTTAAGTGATTTAAGTTTTAAAATGGCTCATAAAAAGAAACAATTGGTATGGACAGAAGGTACAGAAGGTAAGGTCTCTTTGGATTATTATGGGAAAGTTTCTGGTAGGGACAAATAATACCAGCTCTTTTTAATTCTGGTGGTATAATTACTACTGAGAAACACTCATGTGTCTGTTTTTTAATCTCGTTTTCCACTAAAATATATTTCTACATTACAAAAGAGTTGTAAGAGGATGCTCTTCTCAAGGTGTTGATGCCATATATTTTAAAATAAAGCAATGATTTAACAGTTCAGATTTTTAAAGTTTAAAACCATTTGCTGTGGAATCTAACATTTAAGAAAAGTGCATACAAGGCAGGTGTGCAAGTCCACAAGAATTTGTATCTCTGAAACATCTGTTGCAACCACCATTCATTCAGTCAAGAAACAACTTGGCCAGCAAGCCCCACAGCTTATGCCCTTCAGGTCACAACTCCCTCCTAAAGATGATTCCCTTCTTGACTCTTAATGGAATCATTTCCCGGCTTCTCTTCCCTCCACATTTGTCTTTATTTGTTCTACTCTATGTTGTGAAATTATTTTGTTTCATATGGCTGTCGTTTCCTCTCATTGCTGTAGAGGCTTCCACTGTACACCACAGTTCTTCAGCATCCATCTTACTGTTAACGGAGAGTGAGGTTGTTTGCAGGTTTCAGCTATTACAACTAGTGCAGCTGCAAACAGTCTATGCCAGCATCCTCCTGCACAAGTGGCACACATCAACAGCCCTTGGAATGAACAAAAATGGAAACATTTTCACCATTTCTGGTGCATGAGCTGTGGTATCTCACTGAGGGTTGAATTTGTATTTTCCTGTGTCTTACTGCCTTTTCATGTTTGTTGGCCAGTTAGATTTTCTCTTTTGTAAAGTGTTTGTTCAAATGTATTGCCCATTTTGCTTCTGGATAGTCTTGTTGACTGAAAATATTCAATATATTTTCTCACTACATATGTACAAGATGGGACCAAAGGGTTTTCAGATGTTTGTATGGAAAATGATACAATAATAAATAATAATATAATAAAATGTTTCACATACACTGTAAACCTACTTTGGTCCCACCCTGTATAGTATATATATTCCTCCATTCTGCTTTGCCTTTTCTTTAAGAATTTATTCATTTCAGAGAGAGAGAGTGTGTGTGTGGGGGGGGAGCTGGAAGCATCAACTCCCATATGTGCCTTGACCTGGCAAGCCAAGGGTTTTGAACTGGCAACCTCAGCATTCTAGGTTGATGCTTTACCCACTGAGGCACCACCACAGGTCAGGCAAATTGTAGAAAAAAATTTTTATTGATTGATTTTAGCAAGAGAGAAAGGGAGAGACAGAAACATCAATCTGTTCCTGTTTGTGCCCTGACCAGCGTTCGAACCAACAACCTCTATACCTCAGGACGATGCTCTGAGCTACCTGGGCAGGGCTGCTTTGCCTTTTCATTTCATAGTAGTCTTTGATAAATAGCTGTTCTTCATTTTAATACAGTCTTTTCCTTCATTGTTAGCACTTTGTGTGTCCTGTTTAAGACATCTTTCCTACTCCTGGATGATAAAGGTATTTTCCCGTGTTATTATTATTTTTTTTGTATTTTTCTGAAGCTGGAAACGGGGAGAGACAGTCAGACAGACTCCCGCATGCGCCCGACCTAGGCGATGCTCTGCCCTTCCGGGGCGTCGCTCTGCCGCGACCAGAGCCACTCTAGCGCCTGGGGCAGAGGCCAAGGAGCCATCCCCAGCGCCCGGGCCATCTTTGCTCCAATGGAGCCTCGGCTGCGGGAAGGGAAGAGAGAGACAGAGAGGAAGGAGGGGGGGTGGAGAAGCAAATGGGTGCTTCTCCTATGTGCCCTGGCCGGGAATCGAACCCGGGTCCCCCACACGCCAGGCCGACACTCTACCGCTGAGCCAACCGGCCAGGGCCCTGTGTTATCTTCTTACATTAGCCTTTCAGGCCCAGGCTCAGACCCACCTGGAATCGGCTTGAATATGGTATGAGGTCCAGGTCAGGTTTCCTTTGTCTGGTCTCTCAGGCTGTCCCAGCACCAGATTAATCTTTCCAGTTACATCAACAACACAATTTATTGTTTTATTTAAAAAAGTAATAGAAACATTCCTAAAGTCAGTGAAATAGAAACTACCTCTTCCTTATCTGTGGACAATTTGAGAATTTTTTTTTTTGGGGGGGGTAGCTATTATAAAAACTTACTTTATTTATTTTATTTTATTTTATTTTTCTGAAGCTAGAAATGAGGAGAGACAGTCAGACAGACTCCCACATGCGCCTGACCGGGATCCACCTGGCACGCCCACCAGGGGGTGATGCTCTGCCCCTCCCGGGCGTCGCTCTGCTGCGACCAGAGCCATTCTAGCACCTAGGGCAGAGGCCAAGGAGCCATCCCCAGCGCCCAGCCATCTTTGCTCCAATGGAGCCTCGCTGCGGGAGGGGAAGAGAGAGACAGAGAGGAAGGAGAGGGGGAGGGGTGGAGAAGCAGATGGGCGCCTCTCCTGTGTGCCCTGACTGGGAATCGAACCGGGGACTTCTGCACGCCAGGCCGACGCTCTACCACTGAGCCAACCGGCCAGGGCCAAAACTTACTTTATTTTATGTAAACATTTATGTCATTTTTTTTTATTCTATCACAAATAATTATTTCAATCACTGGCATAAGCATTCCTGAACTTTTAATCACTTCAATTATAAATATTAAATATAAAATGTAAAAAGCTAGAAAGATCATTTTAACGTTTTACATGAAAAACTTAAAACATCTGCTCTGTAACTTCTTTCTGTTCTCACTTTTCCTAGATTTTCTCACGTAAAAATAAGCAAATGACTTTCAAGTGTTTTCTCTTCAGCCTGGTCTTCTCCCTGAAATCCACTCCACACTACCAATAGTTCATGCATATCCTCACACAGAGGTCTATCAGCTTAAACACATTATGTTCAAAATCAAAATTTTAAGCTTCCCAAAGTGAGGGTCATCATCTTAGCCACACAGGCCTTAAGACCTGGCATCACTCTTTGACACCTCCTTTTCCTTATCTTCTATATCCAAGATGTCATTTCTAATAATTCTAACCAAAAACTTCAAAAAGCCTTTAGTATTTTTTCTTTAGTCTCATTGCTCCACTCTTAGTTCAGGGCCTCCCCTCCCCACCTTAGGCCACTGCAAAGGCCTCTAATCTCTCCCCATTGACCTATTCCGCCCATTTGTTATCAAGCACATACCATTATATGTGCCTGATACATGCAAGGTCTCATTCTGTCTGCTGGGAAGGATTCAGGCAGTGGTGTGCTGCAGTCCACTGGCAGGCTTTGCAAATGCCACTTGGGCGCATCTCCTCCCGACTCCACATTCAGTGATGTCACACTGTTAGCTGGAACTGAACAGTGCAGGGAGTATTTACTACATGGGAATCATCAGACTCTACAAATCAAGGCTCACTCCCCCCACACATGCCCACTAGAACCAGTTGTCAAACATTTACCAGTATATCACTATAGTTTGGGAGGGGGGAAGCAAGGCTTGCTTGAGAATACCAGGAATCCTGATGAACATGCACAGGGTTCAGGGACCAGATAAAGGTCTAGTGTGACTAGGACAGGGAATGGTGGACAATGAGGCTGGGTAGCGAGATTGTAGAAGGCCTGGGTCTTCATATGGATTCCCTGGGCAATGAGAAGCCATGCAAGATTGGGGGGAGAGACGTGTTGGTTTGCCTGGCTGTTCCTCCCGCAGTGCCACAGGCAATGCCGATGTGCTAAAGTCTCAGGACAGTCCACACAGTGTGGTGACTTGGGGACACAGCACTACACATCAGGGTAAAGTAATGAGATTCCCAGTCTAACAGGAGGAGAACCCAGCGCCGCAAGGAAGGCAACATGAATAGAAAGGGAAAATCTTCATCTGAAGATCATAAAGCCTAGAAATTATGAGGTAGTCAGTTTTTATATTGATAAACATTTTTATTCTAATACAGTAATAATTTAAGTACAATTTTCTTTGAAAAGTCAACTGTTAAACACAACTTAAATATTTCCCATCGAACATAACATACTCTTTTCAATCCTCACAGCAGTCAGAGCCATGTAGCAGAGAGAAGATTTTTTAAGTCTACTACTACATTTTGTTATTGCTAGAAAATCTGAATTAGTTGTCAAGGTCTCAGAGGCAGTGATTAATTAACTTTTGAAAGCTCTACCAGATATTCTGACATGAAATCATGAATCCAGATGTCTGTGTCTGGCAGCGACGTGTCCACTAAGTAGACCACTACTTTCTGGTCCCAAGGGTGAGCACTTTCTGTGACTGTCTGCACCAGCGCCACCAGAGCTTTCTTCTCCACATGATTTCGAAACACCATCGAAGCCTCCTCAGACCACTGGCTGCACTTCACTCCTAGGAGAGAGCAGAGCAGTGAGGGGCAGATGAGCCTTTCTTTGATCCGTTAAAATGGAAATATATTTAGTCAATTCCCAAGTAGCTTAAACATGCCAGGTTAGACTTGCCTGACTGAAAAAACAGTTTCTGAACAATCTTGAAACAGTCCAGCATATAGTTTTTCTATCCTAAACAGGGTTACTTCTGTAAGCTTTTACCTACAGACAGTTTTGGGATTTAATGCTGTGTTATAAATGAAGGTACAGTCACTACTGCCCATTCCTCTACACACAGTATATGAAAACTTAAACAGATAATGGAGATAAATAGGGGGAATAAAACATCAGTGATATTGACGACATTTCTCTTATTTATAGATTCCCCCCCTTGATGAACCAGATATAGTAAAAAAAATTAAGATACTGATTTTTCAAAATTATTATCTACGACATCATGGGAAAAGCACTGGACTGAAATCTGGAGACTCAGTTACTGTTTCTGGCTCCTCCTCTATCAAGTGGTCCGATCTGGAGCAATTCAGTGCATTTCCCAGGCCTCGGTCTCCTTCTGAAATAAACTGGTTGGGCCTAATGAGTTTTAAGTCCCAGGTTTTTCTAACTCCCCATGACTTTTTAAAGTTGAGAGCTCAAGTTAGAGAATTCTAAATCAGGTTTGAAAACAAAATTGAGACAATATGTATTTTTCAAGAAATACTGTTAAGCTAACAAATTAAGCTCACATATATACTGCTCACAAAAATTAGGGGATATTTCAAAATGAATATGAAGTGATTAAAAAAAGATGCAAAACCAACCTTTATTTCATTGGTGAAAATGTACTATACAAAAGGCTAAAACTACTGGAGTTATCGGCTTGTTCCCTGATCCCCTAATTTTTCTGAGCAGTGTACTGGGAATATAGTAAACTATATTTATAGTAAACTATAAATTATGTCCCCTAGTGATAAAGGTCCAAGAGTTTCATATGTAATTTAACTATTTTTATTTTATTTTTTTGTATTTTTTCTGAAGTTGGAAAAGGGGAGGCAGTCAGACAGACTCCCGCATGCACCCGACCGGGATCCACCCGGCACGCCCACTAGGGGGCGATGCTCTGCCCATCTGGGGTGTTGCTCTGCGCAATCAGAGCCATTCTAGCGCCTGAGGCAGAGGCCACAGAGCCATCCTCAGCGCCCGGGCAAACTTTGCTCCAATGGAGCCTTGGCTGAGGGAGGGGAAGAGAGAGACAGAGGAAGGGGAGGGGAAGGGGTGGAGAAGCAGATGGGCACTTCTCCTGTGTGCCCTGGCCAGGAATCGAACCTGGAATTCGCGCACACCAGGCTGACACTCTACCACTGAGCCAACCGGCCAGGGCCACTTTCATATGTAATTTAAAAGATTTACTATCTATATAGTGAATGGGCTAAATTTTTCGACTATTATGCATTTTCCACAAGAGAAGCCTAGAATAGTTTCTAAGTTGCTGTTTCCTGATCTGTATAATAGTCATCCTGACAGGACCTGACCTTCTGCTGTGGGGGGATTTTAATGAAAGGAAGCGGCTGGTAGAGCCCCATGCCCACAGTGAGTACCAGAGACGGCAGCCATGACGCGGGTGTGGGGATAGCAGTGTTTTGGGGAATCCTTCTCCAGACAGTTTGATTATCATGTTTCACAAAATGTATTGTTAACAAAATGTGAACATCAGGAAGTAAGATGAAAAACCTATCCATAAAATCTGAAAACCATTTAGCGGTTTGAGTTCAACGCTGAGCAGGGGTAGCCATGCCATTGGTAAAATGCCATTTTGGGTTTATATCCAACTACCACGGGAGTTCCTCTGAATCTGAGTAGGAGACACAAAGAAACTGGCAAATACTTCAAAAATAAGGCAGACTATACCTGGCCAATAAAAGCTGGTCAGTAATAATTACAAGAAAACCCCACATACAGAATCGCTTTCATTTCTGAGGTCAAATCACTTCTGCCATGTACTAAGTGTGTGGAGTGAGCAGGGCTGAGGACTCAGGTGGCATGATGTGGTCACAGCTCCCCACAGCCAGCCTAGAAGGACACAGAGAGCCCAGACAACTGCAAGTGTCTGTGCCCCCTGCCCTTGCGGCTGCCACACCCTCTGCAAATGCCAACACGCCTCAAGGCGAGCTGCATCTGAGTGCTCAAGCGCCCTACGGGTACAGTGCATGCAGAGAAGCCACCAGGGTTTGGACCGCTCTTACAAAAGAGAGGACAGAAGTCTCAAACACAATATTACATGTAAATACCACTGTATATCTATTAAGTTAGTACCTCAAATTTTAATGATAGTTAATAGGCTGGTGGGAATATGAAATCAGACACTTGTGTGCTGTTAGTTGCAATGAGACTGGAAACTCAGTTGACCACGACAATGGTCATAGTCTATGACTCAGGAATGTTTTATAATTGTGAACATCTATCATGTAGATTATAATTTATGCAATAAATTATGAAATATTTAATTGTGAGATGTTCTTCTCCTATTGGTTATTTAGGTTGTCTCTGTGTGTGTTTGTTTTGGCTAGTATACATAGCAGCAGTTTTTTTTCTTAATGCTACAATAGTATAGACAAGAACCTAAACATTTAACAATAGGGAAATATGATTAAACAGAATATTTTGCAGCTATTATAAATCATTATCAAGACCACCAAACAGCCACCCCAAAATTAGGGAAAAAATGCTAAATGTAAAAAGCAGATTGCAATATTGTACCTGTGCTAAGATTACAGCTTTAGAAATAAACTCATACATGAAACCAGAGAGAAAGGAATGTGGAGAAACAGAAATAGCAGATACAGGGCATGATACAGACACAGCAGATACAGATAGCAGCTGGAGGGCATGACTGGGAAAGATCATTAAAAATTATCTCCATTACGGTCAGGAAGTTGTTCGTGCAAAAAGAAAAAAAAGTGAAAGTTACCTCAATGGGCCAATGATTCTGTACTCCCTAAGTACCCAGGACAAAATGACAATATAAACTATGTTGGGGAATGAGTTCGAATTCCACAGAAATCACCTGCTAGTTGAGCCGTGACTGCTTGGAACGGCAGCTTTCGGAACATGTCCACCAGGGGCTGCACCTTTCTTATGTTGACCAACTCATGCTTGCCATAGTCCAGCTCATACACGGATACCAATCCATTCGTCAGGATTCCCTTTAAAAGCACCCTGTACCACCTACATGTGCACAGGATTGAAAAGGAAGAAGAAACACACAAAGTCAACATCTGCTTAAGGATACCATTTTATGATAAAAAGAAAAATTAATATGAGTGACATTATCAAAATATAAAACTATATTATCATAGAAGTTTTTAAAGAGATTGCTGCTGCTTTTTCTGAAGGTTACTACTCTCGGCTTCATTACCGGCCCGTTTGATGGAACTGGCTCACCTCCACCACTTTCCTCAGGCCTCATGGAGCTAAAGGAGAATGAGACATAATCTACCAAGCATCACAACGCCGAAAGAAACAGATGCCATGGAGGATGGTCAGGACAAGGCTAGTGGATCCCTTCATTCTGTTGGGCGGACAGGGATGGCCATACCTTTGGGACAAGGTACATGTGTAAGAAGATGGGCAGAGGGAGGCAAGCAGGACCAGGCCAGGGTAAAGACACACCTGGGAAAAAAGCCCAGAAGTCTACAGGGCCTGGTGGTTTGGAGCGGAGCAAACACTAAAGGACAGCTGGGAGGTGGAATGGGGGGGGGGGGGGGGAGGTGGAATGGAGGAGAAAGTCAGACTGGGAAGGGAGGTTGGGAAGAGATTACAAAAAGTAATGTAAAGTTGACAATTTTAATTATGCCAAGGAAGATATTAAAAAATAAAATAAAAAATCTAACCTACCACTTCAAGAACCTGGAAAAGGTAGGGGAGTATGGGGGAAGATCCAGTGTTTGAGGTGCCAGAAAGTCACACAATATACAGATGTACATCGGGCCTACAGTGTTAAAATGAGGAAAACCTAGGCTTGCAAACTCAGGAATGAAGGGCCATTTGAAGGTCCTATCATCCTGATGACATGATTACACTAAGGCAGGGACGATTGTTCACGATGTCTAACAGGAAGTGTCTATGGAGGCGCTCTCTGCTCCTCTGAATGGTGTGGGTTGGGCTCTGCCTCAGGGGGCAGACCCGAACACCCTCTGAAACAGGTTGATTAGGAGCAAGCCCAGCGGAACAGGAAAGCAGTCCCACACTCTGCTGGGCTGGGGCTGGCCACACTGGACTGATGCCCTAGCCAGCTCACACCTGGTGGAGAATGGGTACAGGACACTTACATGGCTGCTCTCAGGTGAACTGCAGTAAGAAGCTACAGAGTGGCCAGCTCTAACCCTGTATGTCATGGGGGGCTTCTGAGGGAAACTCTAGAAACCTTCAAATTAGGCAAAAGCACAGCAGGGAAAAATCCATGAGTTGCAGAGATAGCAGGGACACAAAAAGGTACCAAAGTAAGTACATCAGAGCTTTGGGGGCCAAACTCCTGGGCGGAGTCCCACCTGCGCTGGGCCATTGTCCAGTTAGGTGACCCTGGGCTCATCATTTATTCTCTGAGTCTTGTTATCTCATGGGTAATATTTAATTTTAATTTTAATTCACTTGCAGAAATAATATATACAAAGTGCCTAGCACTTTATTTATTTGGCATACTAGGCACTTGGCAAATGGTAGCCATCATTATCAGTATAATTAGTATTAAAATAAAGATAAGAACTTCAGGCCAAATTCAAGAGAAATTTTCATATGTGGAAATGCTAGTTTGGTGCATGTCGCTAATTTATTTAAGTGTAAAAGGAGATGAAAACCTTTGGTTTCTACCAGCAGCAATGTCTTTAAATTGTACAGGGCAATGATGGCAGTCTGTGCTTTGAGTCACTCAATAAGAAGGACAGAGCAGTGGGCAGAGAGCCATCAGTGAACTTGAGTGTTGCACCCTGTATTTCTCCTCAGCTTTCAATTTTCAAAACAGCTTAATATACAGGCTTGGTTTCCAATTTCAGTACAAGGCTGCTTGTGTATCACCTGATCCTGGGGTTCCACCCCCAGAGATTTTGATGCAGGGTGTCTGGAGTGAGGAAGGAAAATCTCTATTTCAACAGGTATTCCAGGCCAGTCTTAGCCAATATAGATTTGGAAACCACTGTGATAAAAAATGTATCCAGCACTACTATGTCTTAACTAACCATAGGGGGGAATAAGGTTTAGTAGACAGTTCTGGGTTGTAAGCAAGATAGAAACTCTAACCATTTTACATGCATTCAGTTCATAGAGTTTAAAAAAATATCAGGTAATCTGTTCTTGTCTACAAAACATCCCTTGCTTATCTGGGGACAGATGAATCCGTTAAAGCTCAAAGGCCCTGCGGTAGATCTGCCGGCCACATGGGGTGGGGAAGAGTCTGAAGTCCTAGACTATAGGTCTCCAGCTTGTGGGCGCTCCTCCTCCACACAACACTTGCCCCCATGTAGAACACCCCACCCCCAGCTGAGTATCATTAATCTGCCCCTCAGACAACAGGTAACATTAGTTTGATTTTAACAGCAATTAAATTATCTTGCAAAGAATTCTGATTGAAGCAAAGTTATACCAATAATGTTCCTGTACTGAATTCAACCCATTTATGCTTATGGTTATAAATAACCTGACACAGTGAAAATGCTATTTTGAAGATGAAAAGCTTGCACCATAGAAGTTGGATGCTTTTTTGGAATGAGAGCTACTATATTTCTCACTTTTAAGATTTAAAAATTGGTATTTTTCTCCGATGAAAATAATAAAACTTTATCAATTCCTACACTTCCTATCATAAGAAAGAATGAAAATATTTTTTAGAAAAAAAAATCAGTTTGACCTTTGAAATTGAGTTGGGCGTGTATGTATGTGTGTTTGTGTGTGTTGATGTGTTTCGGGGCAAGAAGGAGATACAATTCCTTGTTTTCAGCATCATCAAAAAAGTTTGGTCATTTTCTATAAGAAAGCTGGCTAAGGGAATGGGACAAGGGGCAGTTGTGCCATTTTCCAAGGCTCCTGGGGCCTGTGTGCAGAGTTTAGGGCTTGGGCCTCACTGGGTTGGAACTAGCCCGTACTTCAGGAAAGGGCTCCAGGAAAGGAGGAGCTGGATTCAAGTTTGAAAAGAAAAAAAGGAGACCAAAGTGCTAAACAAATGTCAGGAACTGTGGTTCTCACTGTCCAATGGCCAGAGTAATGAAACGCAATGCATCGCTGCACCTTACAAAAGGTGGCGCACACGCTCTAGGAAGCAACTGACAACACATATGAAGAATCCTTAATCGAACAAGTATTCTCTCTTCTACAAACCTATCCCATAAATAATTAGATATGTGAACAAAGATTTATGTTCAACATTATTTATAATAGTAAAAAATTTGGGAGAAAAAATCCTATAATTTGATGACTATTATTCAGCCATTAAAAATGTTTGTAAAGCAATTTTATCACATGAAACACTGTTCACAGGATTGTGTCAGGTAAAATCGTTAAGTACAAAATTATACGTAACAATAATCCAACTGTGTAATATGTATAGGAAAAATTAGATTTATGTAAGTAGTTGAACAAAGAGAATGTCTAATTGGCTGATTTTAATTTTGTATATATTTTTGTATTTTTAAGTTTTTCTACAATAAACATTTTTAAAATTAAAAGGTTATTAAAAACATTTTCTGAAAAAAATTTTTTTCTAACAGAAAAGTAGAAAAAAATGTAAACCTTCAGTTCAGATATGATTAGGTTTTAACAGGAATATGGTCACTAGAGTTTTAGATACAGGACATCATTTTAAATATTAGAAAACTGCACAATTCATTAATCTAATTTCACATTCAAAATTTCCATTCATCAATTCAACGTCCCCCTGCAGGGCTCAAGGACTGCTGGTATCACTCTCTATATCTTTCTCAGGACTAGAATAAAACGCCTTGTCCAAGGACCTACTTATTCTCCACTTTGGCCGCGTACACTTGGTCTTTCTCCACTGCGACGTGGCGCACCTCAGACACACTGTAATACAGGATCATCTCTTCCATCAGAACTTCTAGCTTGTGAATCTCTTGCCACGGCTGGATGACAAAGTAGCCTGGGTGACAGGCCACAGGCACGTACACATCCATGTGCTCCCCTGGCCTTGACAAGGGGACAGGCGGAGGCAGAGGGGGCAGTTCCTCCATGGGGAAAGAACAGCTGCGCTCCCCCATGAACTTCTTGTTGACGTCCTGGAGGCTCTTTCTGACGTTCGTTGCGGGGCTGCCCGCGCCAGGGGTGTTCCCGGCTTTGCTGCCGGGAGAGCTGGCACCACCGGGGATGGCGCTCAGAAACACATCCTTCTGATGCTTCCACAAATCTGCATTCATGATCTGACGGTTGATACTGCGGTGAGGGTCAGGGAAATTCTTAGGAGTGAATAAGTAAACATATGCGATCCCTCGTGTTTCGTCCACTTTTGTAACCTTTGGGAAACATGAAAAACCAATTCAAGACATTCAGGTTTACACTGAATCCTGAGAGGTGGTTATAATATTAACTTTAATATTAAAATAGTATTTTGCAGAATACAAAGCCAAAAAACCCAACTTGCTCAGAGTCATTTTAGTTAAGGTCAGATGAATTATCTATCATGGCTGTAGCAATGAATAAGCTCATAACTAGGCCAGAAACCAGCAGCTTATGGAAACGAAAAATTTACTAACTTCTAAAACCTCTGAGAACACCTTATAACTTGCTAGAGGGCATGATCACTGGAAGGAAGTGATTCTATATATCATGATTCAAAATTTTTTTATTAATGATATTTTAAAACACTCAAAATAAAGAACAGTAGGACAAGTCCCCATGTGCTTAGCACCCAACCTCAACAACGACAAACAATCACAACAATGGCAAAATGCCTTCTGAGCACTGTGCTTAAGGCTGGCGTACCTCAGACTGGGAGGGAGGAGAGGCTCTGACATTCACCATACCCTCTGGGACCTCTGGTCTGATTTCCTTATTTGTCCTACTATCTGTCCTCACTCCTCACCCCTTCCCCAGCTATAGGAGAGAAGAGGGGGCTTGGAAGTAAAAGAGGGAGAAAGCTCCAGGCCAAAACTGCAGTTCTGCACATTTTTTCCAGGAGACCCTTGGCTTCCTGGCTGTTTCTTCTTGTCAGATCATCATACATCGATAACTGGGACTGTACTGCTGTGGTTCCCAAAAGGCTAGGGGACTGTAAGTCACCTCACCAGCTCCTTTGGTTTAGCTCAGAAATGACAAAAATGAGATCCTTCTAGCCACATCTATTTTTTTAAAAAAATCACATTAGGCTAGAAACAAAAGGTAGAGACACAGGCATGAAGACAGGGAGACACCTGCAAGGGGATCCTTCCACAATACTTAAAAAGGTCTTTCCTAGCAAGATAACTCTATTTAAATTCATCATTTGGAGTGCTAATGAAGTACTACCTGCTAATTCATTTTAACACTTACAATACAGAAGTACCATTTCAAAAATCAACCATTAAAAATAGTTTTATTGAATACCCACTGCCCTGGTTTTAGGAGCTGAAAAAGTAGCCAAGAATACAATAGTAATTATCATGCATCAATTAAAGAATATAAAATGGTACATGATTAAGTGTGTAACTGTACATTATAAACCCAAAAAGTGTGAAGATAGGAAAATCGGTGTGGGCTAGAATAATTTAGGTATCTTCACGAAGGTATTTCTCAAGGACATTTCATCGTTAAATTTTTATATAAAATGATAAGAGTATATGCATCAGTTAAAACAGAAGAATGTCATTTTACATTTCTATTCTTAAAAATATGAGCAATTTCTTGATGTGAAGATGCAAAGTGAAGGACAAAAAGCTAGTGAAATAAAATAAAACAGTGTAAATAATTTGTTTATAAGTTATTATACTTTAGAAAAAACAAATAGCGAACTTAAAAGATTTGTGAAAACATTTATCAAGAGATATATGGTGGTCCCTCTCTTGGGGACTTAATGCCTTATCCCAGTACAAACTGGGAGCAGAGAACGATGTCTGCTACCTTAATAATAATGGGAAAATTTTATAAAGGATGTAAAAATAGTACTGGAGATACAGAATAAATTCTTAAATAAAATTTAAGCCATGAAGTATCTTCTCCCTACATACGTAACCAATCTCTTGACTATAAAAATGTGTCAGATGTGAAATCATCAGTTCACAGTAACATAAAATTCTTTCACAAAAACCAAGTGAACCCTTCCAGGTGACAGCTCCCTTTCTAAATGTATCAGACCAATAAGATAACTAACCTTAATGCTACAGTCCGAGCAGTTCAAAACAGAATCTCTTAACCAAAGCACAGCATCTGGCGTCCACATGCCGACAGATTGTGGAATATCTGCTAAACAGCACTTGATGGCCTGAAAAGAAAACAGGATGGAAAAGTGAATACACTACCTTAAAATAGGTACTTTTGAGTAATGTTGACATGCTGTTCCCACAGTCAGAGGTTGCCAAGATAAAAAGCAAGCAATGGCAAGCCCTGGCCAGTTGGCGCAGTCACAGAGGTGGACCTGACTTGTGAAAGTCCTGGGTTCAATTCCCTGTCATGGCACACAGGAGAAACACCCACCCTTCCCTATCTACTTCCTCTCTATCTCTCTCTTCCCCTCCCGCAGCCAAGGCTCCAATGGAGCAAAGTTGGAAAAATACAAAAAGAAAAAAAAAAGCAACAGCAGTAGCTAATAATGACAATGACAGCACTCGGGCTGGAGCACCTGCTTTGTTCCTGGCTCTGTTACATTAAGACTATTGTCGTTACTCCTATTATGAGCCAGGACTTACACCAGGTGCTTCAGGTCCTTCTCACCCTACAATTTTCTGTTTGGCAGGCCAGCATCACGCCCCATTATACAGATGGTGGAATGGACGCAGAGAGACGGTTAGATCACAATACTGAGAAGACAGGATTGGGGCTCATATCTAAGACTTCTCTCTAAATCCAACTGAAAAATGAAGTGTCACTTGGATGAAAACTGACTCCTGTTGCAAAAAATTTTTGGAGGCTTATGTGCTTCATTCAGCATTTTCTGAGTGCCTTGTGGGCGCCAGGCCTTTGTGTTCACCTTTGGAAGGATGTGGTAATGATGAGAATTAAAAACTGGAATCCACAGATAGCTAGCTAAAAAGCCTCATTTTCCCCAGTGCTTTCTGCCTTCCACTGTCACTGCACAAGCGTTTGTAGAATGGCTCCAGCAGGGAGTAAACGGTGACCTCAGGGACCCCCTTCAGTCTTGTGGGAGTCTTTCAATTGACGGAGGCAATTCTATGAAGGGAAGGAAGCCTACTTCCAGGCTTCCTGGATTCCTTCCTTCCTCTCTGAGCCCCACCCTCCCCATCTAACCCCCCTCCCTCCTTGGGGGTTCCCCGTCTCTCACTGTGCCCCTGGGAGAGGCCGCAAACTCTAATACCTGCAGGGCCATGCAGGTCAAGAGGGAGTGAGGTGGCCAGGCGAGGCCAGCGCACTGGACAGCATGGCCCTGCAGGGGAGCTGCCACTTCCCAAGTGCCCACAGAGTACTGGCCCAAAAAGGAGAATGCTTAATATTGTCAGATTTTCTACTTTGTCAAGAAAAGCTAGAAGTAGGGATTTTGGTGGGAAATTACTTGATTTTTAAATCCTGGCATCCAATCCACATTTTAAAACACTGTAAGAGCCAAGAGCCCAAACTCAGTTTCATGGGTCATGAATACTTTGCAATATTCATGCAAGTCATAACGGCCAACAGGTCATCAGTTTGTGGCTCTGACTTAGATATTTTGGGGAGATGCTGTTAGAGGCATGGCCTTGCTGGCTTTTAAAGTTCCCCCAAGGCCCTGGCTGGTTGGCTCAGTGGTAGAGCGTCGGCCTGGCGTGTAGGAGTCCCGGGTTCGATTCCCGGCCAGGGCACATAGGAGAAGCACCCATATGCTTCTCCACCCCACCCCCTCTACTTCCTCTGTCTCTCTCTTCCCCTCCCGCAGCCAAAGCTCCACTGGAGCAAAAGATGGCCCGGGCGCTGGGGATGGCTTCTTGGCCTCTGCCCCGGTGCTAGAGTGGCTCTGGTCGCGACAGAGTGACCCCCCCCCATGGGCAGAGCATCGCCCCCTGGTGGGCGTGCCGGGTGGATCCTGGTCGGGCGCATGTGGGAGTCTGTCTGACTGCCTCCCCGTTTCCAGCTTCAGAAAAGTACAAAAAAGAAAAAAAAAAAAAAGTAAAGTTTCCCCAAATTCACAGCTATTAAACAATGAATCTACACAAAATTCAAAGAAAAAAATTTGTCAGGGCTTTTAATGCTGTAGCACAAAGAAGGCACTCTGGGTGCCTTTCAGTCAGTCGGGCAGTGGGATGGAGCTCCGTCCTCCCCCCACGGTCCAAGGGACTTTTCTAGGTAGGGCTGGTCCTTGGAGGCTCTAGCAAGGACAGAGGCCAGAGGTGCTATCAAGTGAAAGGAGCACTTACAGTCTAACCGTCTTCAACATATGGCTGAGCAACAACAAAAGTGATTTTGAAAACTGGCTTGATCACAAGTTAGTTTCTCTGTAATAGTAATTTTACTATAAGCAATGGTGAGAGGAGTGAGAGAGTTATAAAAGCCTGCTAATTATGGTCAAGTGCTTTTTCTTCACTGAGTTTCAATGGCACCAGATACCTTCTGACACATATAAATCAAGAAGTCTTTTAAAATTACAGAATGCCAAATAGTTTTAATTTCAAAAAATGATTAATTTTCATAAAAAAATCCTCTACTTTTCCTAAAGGTGGAAATAGTTCATAACAATTTTAATTAATTCAAAATAATTCAAAATTCGAGTCATTTTTACCAATAGAGGAGGAACAGGCTGAGGTTAATCTTTTTACTAAAATCTATGGGGGAAACATTATACAAGAAAATGATTGAATAAAAACAGATTTCCAAAGAGAATGGTTACTTAATTAAACTAAGAACTCTGGAGGTAAATACAGAAAATACCCTGAAGCTGCGTAGAAGTCAGCATTGACTAAATTATTAAGGTGGGACTTTTAACTGCACTACATAGCCTAATGACTCGACATACTTGAAAACAAACATGTATCAAACAGTGTTCTGTAAGTCTGACTGGTCTTCTTGTCCAAGTCAGTTGAATTTTACATCTGAAAACCAGTGAACAACCCCATTTGGATCATTTCCAACCTTGCTACGGACTCAGACTTTGATCATTCCCAAGATCAGAACGAAGAGGGCACCTCACGCCACGACTACACGCATATTCAAGTCTCTTCCAGCAAATCTCCCGGCCTCTAACACACAGTACCTGAGAGGGTATCGCAATCACTTCCTGTAGAAACCGTGGGGGAATTTCCCTGAGCTCAGATACTTTTATGGAGGTCACCGTGCCAGAGTCCAGGAATTGAACGTCTAGAGTCCGGCTGCTGTGAACGTTCATGATCTGCAATGAGACAAGTGTCAGCTAATTTATTAGCACCTCCAAACAGCCAAATGGTTCTGGGCCATTTTGTTGATATCTAAACTGCATACAAAAGCAACAAAGACTTCTGTTATTAAATTTTTTCTTATTTTAAAATGTACTTATAGTTATTCTTTCAGAGTAGAATTGATTGCAACATCTAGTTGTTCATTTATTTAATCAGTAACGATCACTAAACAATTACTAAACACTTTTTAATCAGTAAAAATCACTAAACTAGTAATAATTAGTAAAATTAATAAATATAGTAATATTTACTATGTTTGAAATTCTAGGGCACTATTACTTGTAAAATAATTTGATACATTATATATTGCTGTTTATAATATACAATCTATTCTCCAAAATATTAAAATGTGAGAAAAAGCTATTGTATCTTAGCAATGAGGAAATAAAAAATAGAATTAAGAGACAGAATTTTACTTATAGCAAATAAATACTAAACATTTTTATATCATAATGTATTTTGGTATTTACAGCTTTGTCAGAAAACCCAATGATAATTATTATAATTTGTCCTAACTAAAAATTTGAAACTCAGAAAGTGAGAGAGGTAAAATAAGGTCAAATTATTAATTCAAAAATGGGAAAAATTACACATTGAGTTGAGACAATAATTACTTATTTGTGATCAAATGGCAACATCACAATGTAAGATACTGGGTGCATCTTTAAACACCCATAATTTCTCTTAATAAGCCATTGTGGTATTTGCCATCACTGGATATAGTCACACTGGCCAAATACAGCCCCACGGGGACAGCTATGGGCAGGGACTTCATCTTGCCTACAGCTGCATGGACGGCCACTGTGAGAATGGCGGTGCTTCAATCTGGTTACTGTTAAGAAGAACTGGACCACTCTTGAGGTGGGAGTCAGTTACCAAAAGTAAAGCCTTTCCTACTGCTCCAGAAAATATTTTATTAATTAAAATATCTCTTAAGACATAATAAACAAATAGTAGTATGGGGCAATATTTTTAAATGTATGTATTTAGTCAAACATATATACTGCACATATATATTAGTATGGATGGCATACATTGACTAATGTATCCAGGCATAACTGGGCCATGGAGACATACTTTCCCATCTCTAAGAGTTCCCAGTCTCATGAGAGATGACACATATATAACCATAATACAATGGAGTAAGGACAATAATTAAGTTATGCGTGGGGTACTATGAAGTGCAATTGGAACATAGAGGATGGGTAGCTGACCCAGCCAGGAAGTGATGTTAGAACAAGCTTTCAGAGGAAGAAAATGCCTAGAATTGGTGCTTTTCTTTAAAAGGATTTTTTTTCTTATTTTAGTAAAATGCCTCCATTGTAGAAAATTTAGATACTTAAAAGAAACACATAAAAATCACTTGTAATCTATAGAGTATAATTAACCTTCTAGTCTTTTATCCATGCTTTTTACAAAAAAAAATGATTTAAAAAATGAGAACATGCTATAGTGGAGAAAGTGAATGCAGACCATTCAGGATATGTTTGGAGGAAGAGTGAGTGATGGCCACGGCATACAGTTGGCTGGATACATGGAATAATTTCAAAATGTATCAGTACTAAGTAGTATATACTATTTAATAACTGACTACCTTTCACTCAATGTCTCAAAAATATTTCACATCATTAGTCTTCCACATCTTTTTTTTTTTTTTTTTTTTGTATTTTTCTGAAGCTGGAAACGGGGAGAGACAGTCAGACAGACTCCCGCATGTGCCCGACCGGGATCCACCCGGCACGCCCACCAGGGGCGATGCTCTGCCCACCAGGGGGCGATGCTCTGCCCCTCTGGGGCGTCGCTCTATTGCGACCAGAGCCACTCTAGTGCCTGGGGCAGAGGCGAAGGAGCCACCCCCAGCGCCCGGGCCATCTTTGCTCCAATGGAGCCTTGGCTGCGGGAGGGGAAGAGAGAGACAGAGAAGTAGGGGGGGGGGTGGAGAAGCAAATGGGTGCTTCTCCTATGTGCCTTGGCTGGGAATCGAACCCGGGTCCCCCGCACGCCAGGCCGACGCTCTACTGCTGAGCCAACCAGCCAGGGCCTTCCACATCATTTTAATGTTGCATAAATCTATATAGATACACGGTGACTTACCTAACAAAACTTTTGGCTGGATAATTTAAATTGTGTAAATTTCTGTTCCTTTAAGAAATAATCATATTTATTGGACATTTGTATTTTTTTCACAAATTAGAATAATTTTCACAAATTTATATCTTTTCAGAGCTGGACCTTAAATTATGAATGGGAGTAAACCCAGTTAGAAGAAGTCTAGTTCGGGAATAATCTGGACATTTCAAACACAGGGGAGAGGACAGGCAAGACACACAGGTATTTATTATGTGTGGGGTCCATAAGCATCTTGGTTATGTTGGAACATAAAGTGAGAGGAAGGGCAAGACAAAAGATGAGGCTGAGAGACAGGCAAACAGGCAAAGGCAAGGTCTTGGAGAGCCAGATATATGTCTTAAAGAACTTAGATTTGCCCTTCTAGATGAGACGCCGACGTGGAGTGTTAAGTGGAAGAATGAGATGGCTTTAGAAGAAGCCCTGTATTGTTGATAGTGAGACTGGGTGAGGGTTTTACAATCAGATAGATTTGATTTTAAAGTTCAGCTCTACCACTTTCTAGCCAAATTACTTTCTCTTGTTATTAAGAATGGGGATAGCCCTGGCCGGTTGGCTCAGCGGTAGAGCGTCGGCCTAGCGTGCGGAGGACCCGGGTTCGATTCCCGGCCAGGGCACACAGGAGAAGCGCCCATTTGCTTCTCCACCCCTCCGCCACGCTTTCCTCTCTGTCTCTCTCTTCCCCTCCCGCAGCCGAGGCTCCATTGGAGCAAAGATGGCCCGGGCGCTGGGCATGGCTCTGTGGCCTCTGCCTCAGGCGCTAGAGTGGCGCTGGTCGCAATATGGCGACGCCCAGGATGGGCAGAGCATCGCCCCCTGAGGGGCAGAGCACCGCCCCTGGTGGGCGTGCCGGGTGGATCCCGGTTGGGCGCATGTGGGAGTCTGTCTGACTGTCTCTCCCTGTTTCCAGCTTCAGAAAAATGAAAAGAAAAAAAAAAAAAAGAATGGGGATAAAAGGGTTTTGTGAAGATTAAATGAGATCAGTCATGTTTAAAAAAAAACAAACATTTAGTGTCTGGGAAATTGTAAGCCACATTAAACATTGGATGCACTATAATTTGTTATTTTCATTTTGGTTTGCTCATTCTAGTGGTATGGAGCTTGATTAGAGAGAGACAGAGTGAAGGCAGAGGAGACAGCTGGCGTGGTGTCGCAGGGATCCAGGCAAGAAATGACAACGCTATCCAATTGGCAGGGTTTGGTGACTAGTTGCACTGAGGGCTGAGAAAGGTACACAAATTAAAGATAATGATTAAGGAACAGTTTGAATGGCTACATGAATGGAGGTACCACCAAGATACAGACATAGTTGGGAAGACAAGAATGAGAAAAGACAATTTTGGTTTCAGACACGTAGAGCTTGAGTTTTTGAGATGGACAATTTCAGTTGGCTTTTCGCCTAAATGTGAAGCTCGTCAAGGGCTGGAAAACTAATTTGGGAGACATTAGGACCAAGACAGTAACAGAAACTATGAGATGGAATTGCCCAAAAGGATGAAGAGGCTGAGAAGAGTGGTGAGCGGGACAGAACTGGGAGATGCTGACACTTCAGCCATGGGGGTGGGTGAGGCAGTTAGGCTGAAAATGAGAGAAGGAATCATTAAAACATCATGAGGAAAATTAGGAGGATTTGATAACATGGTAGCCTAGTGAGAAGAAAACTTCAAATTCAACACTGTTAGATGCAGCAGAGAGGTCTGGTAAAGTAAGAGCTGGCCGGTAATAATCAGATTGTGCAACAAAGGCTCTGGCATCATGCAGACAAAGGTCACACAGCAGCAGCAGCAGCAGCAGCAGCAGCAGCCGAGGACTAACTGGAAGGTGGTGTAGAAAGTGAATGCAGACCGGGCAGGGTGTGTCTGGAGGAAGAGTGATGGTGGGAGAGGGATAACCATAAAATAGAGTTGGCGGCATGTAGAGAATAGAATAGTTCCAGGTGCACAGGCACTAAATAAAGCTGAGACACTGGATCTTGACACAGGGATGATGTTGTGTCAAGAACAAATACATCATTAAAACACAGGATCTACATTTCATTAATCATTTTTCCTTCCTGAATATGTAGATATCTCAAAGGTAGACAATACACAATTTGAGAGTATTAAAAATAATACTGGATAATTATCTAAAGCATCTGAGCATCCCCTGAAAAGTTATTTTTGCCAAAAAGGCATAACCTGATTCTACACATGAGGAAACTCAAGTTGAGAGATACTCTACAAATAATGCGATCCTTTAGAAGGCCACGGACGACCAAGAGAGACAGAGCAACTGCCAGGCTGGAGAGAACTGTGAAGATGTGACTACTGACTACAACCTGGGATTCTGGACCAGAAAAAGGACATTTGAGGGACAATCTAGGAAATGTCAGTAAGTTCCAAAGATTCATTAATAATAATTTATCAATGTTAATTTCCTGGTTTTGATGATGGTTATGCAAGATGATAACATTTAGAAATGGTTTGGTAAGGGACATATAGGATCTCTGAGCTATTTTTGCAACTCTCTGAAAGTTTGAAATTATTTCAAAATAAAAGTTTTTAAAAATTAAGTATTTCTGCATTTTCATATTATACACTAAACCTTACAGAGCTTTAAAATTCAAATAATGCTGTGTTCTTTTTAATGAGTTATGTTTTTGAAGTTTAAAGCTAAGCACAAAATTCTTGTTCATATAATCCCAGACCTTGGCCTTCTGACACAAATTCGCATTGATGACAATAATTACTTCAAAATTACTGCTTTCATTAATGTACCCATGACCAAGTTTTATTTAACTAAAAAGAAAATCAATATATGTAGTTATCAAAATGTTTCTATACAACATTAAAAAATCAATAAAGCTATGGTTCTTAACTGTTAGGGTTGGTTTATTTGAGACTCTTCTGATAATTATGGCTATTTCCCCCCCCAAAATACATAATAAACACACATAAAAAGACACAATTTGCAAGAACCCCTGAAAGTAGAGGTCCTCCCACCTATACCTCTATAACAAAATAAATAAATTAAATAAAATCAAGCCCAAATTTGCCACTTCAGCAATTGGGCAAACTAGATTTAAAAAAAAAAAAAGAAGTAAAGAAAGAAATAGCACAAAAATAAAAACTCACATTTGAAAAATATATAAAAAAATATAACAAACCTTTCAAATTAGTATCTGAGTTTACAAGCAAATAAGAATCATTAAGGACTGGAAATAGAGGAGTGTGTGGACATTGAAGCCAAAGCCATCTTGGGCAAGAGAGAGGGAGGATCTGAGACTCCTGGAAGAAGTCAGAAGTCTCAAAGGGCCGCAGCTTCAATGGAAGGGTGACTTTGGAGAGCAATTAGACAATGTCTAGTGAAGTTGAAGATATGCATTTCCTATACCCAGAAATTTCATTCCTACATTTGTACCCTGGGGGATATACATAGGAAGGTTCATTTTAACATTGTTTATAGCAAAAAAATGAGAGACAATCTAAATATCCATCATCAGGAGAATGGAATGATAACGCTGGCATATTCGTATCCTGTTACATCACACGACACTGAAAAGTGAACTGGAGCGGCACACGTTCACATGGTTGGAGCTCAGTGAAATAAAGAATGAAATGTATGTTTCAGAAGAACCAATACATTTTCCTATTTTTATATATTTTTAAAACATATTCATATAGTTATGCTGTATTATTCATTTTTTACTATATTTTATATACATATTCATTTCTTTATTTCTACTACCTATATATGAAAATATGTACAGACTAAAAGTATGTATATGGATACAAATATAGTAAAAGTATAAAGAAACGAACAGGAACGAGAAATACTGAATTCAGCGGGCAGCCTGCCAGTGGTGGGAGTAGGGGAGAGAGGGATGGAGACAGGAGCATTGGCCAGGTTGGTCACATCTTATTTCTTAAACTGCTTTTTCCATTAAAAAAAACCCCACCTTTTTATATGTCTGAAATATTTCATAATAAGTCCAAAAAAAAGAGTCAAGTGACAGGTTTTACCTCTACTCGTAACCATTTTCCTTTGCAGTGGAAGAGGCAGATTTTCCCACAGAAGGGTAAGGAAACGAAGTACTCTGAAGTCATGTGCTGCAAAACAGAAGTGCATGACACCTTACTACTCTTAGCAAAGAGCTCATCGCTACGCCATTAGGGACACTTCATGTGGCACAGGCTGACTGCTCCACCCACATGTAATCAGGGGACGCAGCACATATCCAGGGGCTTATGGAACTCTGCCTTCTCTGCATTTGCTGATGGCATGATCTACGCTCCTTCCTTGCACGAGGCTCGTAAATCAGCCCTGTTAATATGTCTAAAAGCGTTAGTACGGGAGGTCAGCATGATTCACTCAGGCGCCAGCGCCTCAGTGGGACATGGAGAGAGAGGAAGGATGAATCTGACAATGGGGAGAGCTGCTTGGATGCAAAGTGAGGAGGCTGGGTTTGCTCTCAATGAGGTCTCTTTCTTTCCATATTTTAACATTTAGATTCAAAGATAGGATTTTAATTCCAAAACAAAACAAACAAGGGGTCAGCGCCAGTGAAACGCCCACACCAGCGTCCTGGCTGCAGGTCTCCTCCTCCGCTTCCGCTGCAGCTTGAAGCTGGGAAGCTGGGGCCTGCCTGGTCTCCTTCCTTCAGGGGACGCACTCTTCCCCACATGTACCATCTCCACCTGGGTTACCAGAGAACTAGGGGAGATTAAGAGTGCCTTTTACCACCGCAGGTCACAAGCATGTGCATGCAAATGAGATGCTGGAGTCAGCCTCTCTGAGTGTCTCAAATTTCTCCAAACAGACTAGCAAACTAAACCCAGGTAATGACCTTGAGATACATCTAAAACATCTGTAACACAAAAGAGGTAAAGGTATAGATCTAATGCCTTAATTCTAGGCTGTAGTCTGAATATAGGCTTAACGTGATGCAGCAAAACCTCTGGCTAGAATCCCTATTCTCTGTAAAACACTGGATTAGGTACCGTGGTACCTGAATGAATTAGGGGCTTACCAGTAAAGTGCAGTCTCTGCCCTTGAGAAGCCTACACTCTATTGAGACAAATACCCAAGTAGCTGACAGACAGCATTGCATCAGAGCCACGAGGCACTCAGTGTGCTCTGTAGCTTAGTGATCAGGGGTCACTTCCAGGGGCAAGGGGTCAGGGTTGAAGTGGCACTAGAGTCAGTCACTTGGAAACCACAGCACATTCTGGATTATGACTATAATGTCCTAACGGAGGTAAGGAAACCGCCTTAGAGCCTACATATCCTCATTCAGAAAAGACTACTGGATTGAAAGGTTAAGGATCTTATTAATAAATTTAAACTGCAGAACCACATTTACTAAGGTGGTAAGTTCTCAGAGACCATAAATAGCTTGGGGAGTGATGCCTTAGAAGTTCTAATCTCCTCAATTCTATGGTTTCATCTTTACACAAGGCAGAGGGGGGCCAGCTGGCTCCAGCAGAGACACAGGCAGCTGCATTGCAGGGTCATCACTTGCACCTTCTAAGCAACAAATCTAGCAGGTGTTGAGCACTGACTGTGAGCCAGGCACTGCTAAGTAAGCAGGCTTGCAACTTGTTCTCATGAGTCCTCTGGGTGCATACTACTATTCCCCTCATTTTACAGTGCAGAAACCAGTGAGGGGAGGCATTGTTTTAAATTATTCAGTCTGTGACTCTCACCCACTATTCTAGAAATTCTACCTCCAACTATGCTAATGTTAGTCATACAAATTTAGTGACCACTCACTCTTACTTGTGATTTTAGGACTAATTTTAGAGGTGGACGATGCGCTGCCATACCTTACAATAGAAGTAGTCCTCTATCTTCTGCAGAAGGTCATTGAGCTTGTTCAGACCCTTACAAGGCACCTGGCAGTAGAGTGTGCCGTCAGAGCAAATATTAGTCACTCTGACATTTGTGTACATGGCGTCAACCTGGAACAAACAAAGGGCATGCCAGGAGGCTTGAGAACAGAACCTAGCTCTTACCTATCTCGGCTTCTACCTAAACCTCATTAAAACTCTTTGCATTTTAAAATCTTCTAAGTTGAAGGATGGGAAAGAATGAAATTCATAACTTAAATGTGAAAAACTAATTTGATACCACTCTTTCCAAAAGGAGTATCTGATAGCATTTGTATGAGGCACAAAGTAAACTCTGCATACATTAACATACTAATATTTCCCATTGTCTCAAAAGCTGAGACTATCCTTAACTCTAGTTTATATCTCCCCATTAATTTAGAAAATAAATTATAACATAAAACAAATTTTTGCAACATTAACAGAAATGAAAATAAGAAGCTCTCACCAAATCAATCCCATTATCAGCTTACTTTCTAATCTATATCCATAGATCACATAAATTTTAGTCATTAAAAAAATTTTAATCATAGTAAAGGTTTAATTTTAGCCTTCTTTAGTCAATCATACTATATAAAAATAATTCACTGTTGATCTACTTATTAAAAAAATATTACCCCAGTGTTGCTATGAAACCTTTAAAATGATCATTTTTAACATCTCATCCTAGTCTTTAAATAAGTTATAGAATAATTTAATAATCTATTCCTCTTTGTGGACATCTATACTGTTTACATTATAAAAGTGTTAAAGCTAATAATTTAATAAACATCTTTACTGATATACTTTTCCCTCTCTTTATATTATCCTCCCCTATCATCTTTGCAAAATAACTATATGAAATTAACACATGCTTATTTAGAAGTTGGAAAATAAAACAAAAATCCAATTCCTAATAATTACCACATAGGTTTTGGCATTTTCCCCACTTCTGGTCCCCCTTCCCCTTTTTCTCAATACATACATAATCTGCCACTATCTAGTGTTAGCTTAAAATTTATAACATTCTGCCCTATCATATGTGTAACAGATGACAACAGTAGTCACAGTGGTACCTGAAGGTGAACCTTTAGTGACTTGTCACACATGGCCTTTAAGCAGGTGGCATTAATATTGATATCATCTTCTCCTGAGGTATCGTACAGAACAACAAGTGGAACGTCAGCTTTTTCAAGAATTTCCACTGCAAAGATCTTTCCACAAGTTAAAGATTCAACCACCTTCACTAAACCAGGATCATCACTTAGAGCTTCCAACCCTGAAAAATATTGAATATTTTAATTTCCACTTAATTAGTGGAATCATTTTAAGATAGGTAAATTGATCGTGTTTGTTTTGTTTATTCATTTTAGAGAGGAGGGGGAGAGAGGGAGATAGAGAGAAAGAGATAGAGAGAGAGAGAAGGGGGAGGAGCAGGAAGCATCAACTCCCATATGTGCCTTGACCAGGCAAGCCCAGGGTTTTGAACTGGCAACCTCAGTGTTTCCAGGTTGACACTTTATCCACTGCGCTACCACAGGTCAGGCTGATCATGTTTGTTTTGGATACTTACTACAGGTATGAATCTACTACAAAATTCTTAAATCTTATAGGAAAGATTTGTTTTACAATCTCTTTTACATGACCTACCCTTAGGTTTTAAGGTACATATTATAATGCGAATGCCTTTTTGAATGATCACACTAAGGCAGGTAATTTAAAACAAAAAGAAAAATGATGGTCAATCAGGATTTTTACCTTAGGAGAAACAGCCTTCACTTATATAAGGTCTACCGGAAAGTTCTGTCCGTTTTTGGAATAAAACAAAATACAAATTTTTCTTACTGTCAATAAACTTTATTTTTTTTTTTTTTATATTTTATTTATTCATTTTTAGAGAGGAGAGAGAGAGAGAGATAGAGAGAAAGAAGGGGGGAGGAGCTGGAAGCATCAACTCCCATATGTGCCTTGACCAGGTAAGCCCAGGGTTTCGAACCGGCGACCTCAGCATTTCCAGGTCGACGCTTTATCCACTGCGCCACCACAGGTCAGGCAATAAACTTTATTAAATAATATAATTGCCATTATTAATGATTTCTTGCCATCGTGAGGGCAATGTGTATATCCCATTTTTGAAAAATGTTTTATCTTTTGATGCGAAAAATTGAACCAGTGCTTGTTTGATATCTTCTTCATCTTTGAATTTTTTGCCCTTCAAAATATTTTGTAAGGACAAAAACAAGTGATAGTCAGAGGGTGCTAAGTCCGAGGAATACGGTGGATGCAACAGACATGCTTCTGTAGCATTTCTTCCTTGTTGAAATTCGTAAAAATTATAGTGGCGTAAATGAACTTTATCAGTAGCTGTGGGTACACTATCGCTTCACACATAAGACTAACGTGAATCAACTTTGTTTTAGTTAATTTGCTAAGTCAGTATGTATACATTAAGTGATAAAAATGGAGAGGCACACATGCGCCAAATAAACATGTGCTTACGTGTTGAAACTTGTAATAAAAACGGACAGAACTTTCCGGTAGACCTTATATAAACACATATTTAAAACAAAAAGTCTAATACATAAAAGAAGCTATCAATTATGTCTGCTGGTCATATATTTGTAATGTTCTTCCTAAAATGATACCCTTGACTTCTTTCATTTTTCTAATTAAATATATACAATTCTTTCTTTCTTATAAAATAAAATGCATTTGTTGGAAATTAATAGTGTTTAACATGGTATAAATATAGGTGAATTTTATTTTAGTTTAATTACTCTAAGTTCTTTGAAAATTATAATTCCATGTTTATCATACATATGACAAGTTGTTAATATATTAGACTCATTAAAATTAGCTTATCACTTCCCCTATGGTACTAGAATGTCTAGTTCTATATTTAGCCCCTTTAGGTCCACAAACAAAAGAGTACAGACCCCTCTGAGCTACCTTTCTCTCATTTTGTTCTGTTCTCCAGACACACAACTTGCTCTTATCAAACCTTTGATTATAGCATCCTAAATTTTGTCCTTGTTAGTTCTTTTCAAAAATAACTCCCACAGGTTTGTAACAGGCTTTTAAAATAAAAGCGAGATTTATCTCACAGATAGAGCCAAACCCAGCTCCTCTGACATACAGCTTTATCCTTGCTGGGGAGGTGGGATTTCTTCACAGGGCTAATTTTCATGAAAGAATTTTGATCACTTTCTGAATAGCTCAGGCTCTTGGCATGCTGCATACATATTTCAGTGCCTCTCTTCATCACTGACATGGCCCCTGTATCGTCCACACTTCCGGGTCATCCCTACAATGTCACTGTCGCACACATGCATTCCTCTATGCTTCCTTTCAGAGGAAAGAAAAGAATGGTGACACGTGACTGTGCCAGAGACCGCGTGTGACCCACAGCCAAGCTGGAGGACGGGCACATGGGGGTAGGCTACTGGGTAAGCAGCACCAGAGTCCATCTCATTGGGGATGAGGTTGGGAGTCATCTCAAAACAGGTTGAACAACACGTTTTAAACTGATCAAATTCCATGACGTAGGGCCTCTAGCAATTAGAACAACAAAACCCTTTAAGATGAGCAATAGACATGTTTATAATAAAATAAATGTTAAATATAACGAAATACAATAAAACCTAACATTTTTATAATAATAATCACATCTTACAAAGGTAATAAACATGAATTTGTTTATATCTGTCAAGAAATAACACCTTATAATAGATACCTAGTGCATTTTAGCATTTAACCACAAAGTACAATGGTAATAATGCATCAAAACGAAAAGAGCTTTCTTTTTTTTGGTATTTTTCTGAAGTTGGAAACGGGGAAGCAGTCAGACAGACTCCCACATGCGCTCAACCAGGATCCACCTGGCACGCCCACCAGGGGGCGATGCTCCGCCCATCTGGGGCGTCGCTCTGCTGCAACCAGAGCCATTTTAGCGCCTAAGGCAGAGGCCACAGAGCCATCCTCAGCGCCCGGGCAAACTTTGCTCCAATGGAGCCTTGGCTGCGGGAGGGGAAGAGAGAGGAAGAGAGAGGAAGAGAGAGACAGAGAGGAAGGAGAGGGGGAGGGGTGGAGAAGCAGATGGGCACTTCTCCTGTGTGCCCTGGCTGGGAATCGAACCCGGGACTCCTGCATGCCAGGCCGACACTCTACCACTGAGCAAACCGGCCAGGGCGAAAAGAGCTTTCAAAAAGGTTTCTCTTACCTGCTAGCTTACACTTTGTAGCTTGGAATGAGAGTGAACAGAATTTGGGGCTCAATCTGCATGCTTTGCTCATTTCCATATTTTCACTAAATCCATAGTCCACATAGCATACCTAATGATAACAAGAACAAGGTTCAGGCTCAAATAAAATTCTTTATTTTCATTTCTTAAAAAAGTCACTTGAAAAAAAAAAAAAAAAGTCACTTGATACACTTAACTGGTTCTATTTTATTCCGTAATTACCATCTATGAGAGGTGCCCCATCTTAGCCCAGAAGAGAAAGGCGGGGGCTGGGACCAGGGAAGATAGGGTCCTGACTTGGGGCTGCACTCCTCCACTGTGCCTTCCGCCTTCGGGCAGGGAGGGGGGTCTGCTCATCCCCAACGTCTGCTATGGCCAGCTTCTCTGCAGCACCCCCCCTGGTTCTGCCAGCTCTGACCGCCCAGCCTCTCATTAACATCATAATGCTTCTTTCACCTGATTCCTTCTTGATTTACACACGTCTTGATAACTGGACGTCCACTAAGTATCTGTGTCCCTGGGCAGCAGTGTTTGTTTCTAGAGAGGGAGTGGCTCAGGTAGTATTTATCAGATTCTAAATCCACGAGGCAGCTTTCACAAGGACTGCTCTCGGCCATTATGCTTCCAGGACCCGGAAGCTTTCTGTCCATGACGACAGTGCTGTCGTGGCTGGAGAACACTGAATTCTACATTGTAAAAACAGATACCTTCCCCACCCCCTCACCCCCACAGTATGAAGCCTGGGTAGGCCTTCCTGCAGCTCAGCAAAAAGGTTCCAAGTCTGGACAGTTTTGTGTCCGCAGAAACCCACATGACACTTCCTCACCATTACTGCAGATCATTAGGAGTCTGAATATTATTTTTAGAGTATTAATAAAACTCTCTGCTGAGAAGGACTCTATAAACAAAGCCTTTCTTTGGAGAAAAATAAAATCTAGAAACATTAAGCTGTGGTTTAGAATGATAACTAGAATGATAAGGATCTGTGGGGAAGTGTTGAAAACCTATTATGCGTCTGCAGTTAAAGCAGATGATTGTTACTACAAAAACAAAACAGAACAAAACAAAACCCAGGGCAAAGAAAGACTAAGCAACAGAGAGTTTTCCTTTCTGCAGCAAACTAAAGTTCACAGCCTCTGAGTACCTACATTAGGGCACTAAACACACAAAACAAAAGTTCTTCCCAGCAGAGAATCTAAGGAAAAGAAGAAGAATGGAGAGAGCACTGAGGCCTCTCCCGGGGCGCCTGATAACTGGACCAGCGGGGCCTGGGCATCCGCATACCGAGGGGTCCTCTAGGAGTCCATATCCTGACCCGATGCTCCCGCAGGCCCAGATCCCCTCCCTGCCAGGGCCCCCACTTCAGGCCGCCAGCCCAGGCAGTGGGCTGGTCCACTTCTCCAGCCTCAAATTAGCACCTGTTCTTTCTTCCCACAGATGCGAGGGCTCAGGCAGCTTTGTTTCCTTTAATAGCTGCCACCTCCTGCAGCTTGGATTCTGCTCTTCCCAGACCTAAACTGTAGATAACATGACCCGACAGTGGGACATAACATGTGAAATCACGATTCTTGGGAAATTTAGAATATATCTCTAGCACCAACAGACTAAAAAATAACTGCTCTAAAGTCTTCAGAGTTTCTGTAATGTTTAGACTTTGATTTCTTCTTCTTTCTTTCTTTTTTTGAACACGATGCCATGTATTTGTATGGCAGCTGAAGTTTATAAGACGTTTGGCCAGGGACTTCCCAGTTTGACTCTCCATACTCTGCCCTGTGTCCTTCGCTCTGTGAGAGGCAGTCAGTAGTGTTTCTCTCTCTAATGCTCTGGGATCAGCACAAGCAGGCTCATAATCCTGCCATCAGGCCCCAGTTCATTCCTGGTTCTGTGGAGCCATCTGGCGGCCAAAGATCTTACAGCACCACTTGAGTAATAACTAGGAGACATCCTCCAGGTGTGGTCTGGGTCAGGCCAAACTGGCACCAACCTCAAGGTTGACTGCATGTTCCTGTTTCTCATACTCACCAAGGTCTGTGGAAAGCAAGGAGGGACTGAGTACTCACGGTCAGGAACAGTACAGTTCAAGAGAAACAAGACTTCCTAAGTAGCTGGGGTTTCTCCTGATAAAGGGAAACATTCATCTCTATTGGATGTGGAGATGTGGGAAACAAGACCTGGCCAGAACTGCTGTACCTACTGCTGTCTTAAAACCTGACCACTGTACACTATGCCAAGGCACCTTTTTAACTCCTAAGGCCAGTGCACACGCCTCAGCAGCAGTGTTGCAGGTGGTCGCTCCCTCCTCTGTAAGATGCTTTCTTGTCCTGGCTGCCCTGACACAGGCCCTCTTGGTTTTCCTCCTTCTTTGTCTATTCTGCCTTAAGTCCATTGCCTAAATGCTGACATGTTTCAGAGCCTGGTTCTAGACCCCATTCTCTTCTCTACGGGCATTCTCTCTCTGGATGATCTCACCCAGACCCTGACTGCAAGCAGCTCCTATATGCTGATGCCTCCCAACCAGACATAGCTCCATTCTGACTTCCCTCTGAGCTCCAAGTTCACCCATGTGAAACCTGGTAGCTATTCTCAAACCTGACAGTCCAACAAAATTCCTGGTTCTCCTCCCCACTGGTTCTCCTCCCTGACTTCACAATCAATAAATGGCACCACCGGCCACCTAGTCACTCAAGTCCCAAACCCAGCGGCCACCCTGAATCTTCTCTTTTCTTACCTTTCAAACCCAATGAGTTAGTATCTTATCAGTTTTACCTCCAAACGTATCCTGTTACTGCCATCTGCACTAATGCCACCCTAATTCAAGTTACAGTTTGCTGGCTAGTGCAATAGCTACCGGGTCTTACTTTCCTTCTGTGCCCTACGATAACCACCCTCACACACGGACTGGAACAATACTGGAGGCAAATGAACCAGATCCCATCTCCCTGCTTATCCCTTCTTCCTTGCTATCACAGCTCCTGGATTATCTCCCTCACTGCACTCCAACTGTCTCCTGCATGTATCATACACTGGCTCTTATATCTGTCCCTTTTCCCTAAAATATAAGCTTCTTGAGAAAAAAGGCTTGTCCATCTTGTCCTCCAACCCAGAACAGTGGAGGAGGGGGGGGATGAAAAGTCTATCAAGCAGATAGCATGATGACACTATCTGATTTTACAGGAAAGGAATCAGAGAAGTTAGATATCTTTGCCAAGTTCACACAGCTAGAAATGGCAGAGCTGAGACTCAGATTAAACTCGCTCCAGAGCTCAGACTCCCATAGTGGACGTAAGGGAGGGAGGCCCAAGTGATTTCTGCCTGCCAGATTTCAGAATGGGAGAGACACCCTTGTGAGTTCTGCATTACTTATTGAAATGCGGTTGAACTGCTAATGTGACACTAGGCTTTGTGTGTGGTTCACCTCTTCATAAGCTATCTCTATGCTTTCAAGTAGCTAAGGGCAGGAAAACGGTCAGGAAGTTGAAGTTTATCTAGGAACATTTAGGGAAGTTACTCAACTAGAGGTCACTCAAGTTTCTCATTTAGCTGAAAGCAGTGATGGGGTCCCACCAACTGGGGTCCTGGCCACCCGGACTTCTGTCCCTTGCTGTGTTAAGGTTTCTGAGATGTGCTAGCCCTCCGCCCACCCAGCACCCTTCTCCTCCAGGGGTCTGGCTGTGGTGCTGGTACTCTCTCCCACACATTCCCCACCCCCACTCTTCTCCACACACCTGTGTTCAAGGCCAACCCTCTGTGGCTGTCTTTCCCAGAGGAGATGTCAGGGAAGACAGGGGCCCTCTATTGGAGTATTTTCACGCATGTGCCAGCCCCAGGGGAGAATATGCCACATACAGCCAAGGGACAGCTAAAAAGAGTCCTTGGGGACCAAGAGTTCAGACTCCAAATCACTTAGTCCAATGCCTTTGCTTTGTAGGCCCAGGGGCATGGGGAGCTTGACCAAGGGCACTCAACAATTCACAGGCACAGTTGGGACTAGTGTCTAAGCTGCTAATCACACCGTGCTTTCTGTTGGTCATTATCATCTGGTCCTTAGCTTTTTCCAGGTATTTTCCAAATTTCATCCAAGTATAATTTACACTGAAAAAGAATGCCCATTTAAAGTCGAGTGTGATGGGTTTTGATAAATGTAATTATCACTTCAATCAAGATAATAGACCACATCTGCCACTCCAAAAAGTTCTCTCTTTCTCCTTTGCAATTAACGCCCCCTCCCGTCCCAGGCAACCACTGATCTGATTTCTACCAGACTTCATGATCTGGAGTCACTCAGTGTAACTCTGTCAGGCTTCTTACCCATGATAGTGTGTGTTTTCATCCATGTGACTGTGCTTTCAGCACTTCCTTCCTTCTTATTGTTGAGTAGTACTCTATCCTATGGATAAACCATGGTTTATTTATATACATATGTTCACCTGCTGGTGAACACCAGGGCTGTTTCCAGTTTAAGACCAGGAATAATGAAGCTGCTATAAGCATTGTGTGCAAGCCTTTGTGTGGACCTGTGTTTCCTCTGGTGTAAATACTGAAGGGTCATATGCTAAGTATTTCACTTTTAAGAAACTGCTAGAATTTTCAGACTTTAAAAGTCAGGTCAAATTGTTTTAAAGTTTTATTTTGGTAGATTTGGTTAAAGAATTTCCTAAATTTCTCTGTGAATGGCAAAAAGTGGCTGGGCGGTCAAGGCCTCTGCTATGAAACAAACAGGCAAGCAGCAGCAGCCCTCCGGCTGACAGTGGGTGTGAAGGCAGGCTCGGGGGAGAGGGCCTGATGGACCGAAGCCTGGCTTCCGGAGTGGGGTCTGCATTTGGTGACACAAAAGGGGTTATTTCCCAGGGGTCGGCTCTGGCACAACAAACTGTTTTTATTTTAATTTTTTTACATTTATTTTTCAATTATAGCTGACATATACTATTACATTAGCTTTAGGGACAGAGGACACAGAGTGGAGGTGTATTTTTGCACTTGTAGGGTCCAGACAAGACTGTGCCCTCAGGGTGAGAGAGTTCCCCTCCCTGGTCCCCGCCCTGAGGGACAGAAGCGACTATGGGGAAGAGGTGGACCACCCAGAGTAAGGCCCAGACCTGAAGCCTTGGACCGGCTGAGGGAAGAGACTGATAAAACAGTCCTCTGGCCTTTCCAAGATGACCCAGAGGGCAAGACTCAGAAAATGTCCCAAGCCCTATTTGGGGTCCTCCGCTGACTGCAGAACAGGGGAGAGAAGAGTGTAGTATCCTCAGGACTGAACAGTCTCCCTCACTCCCAAGCACCGACTGGAGCAGAGCCCGCAGGTCCCATCAACACGTCCCTTCCTCCCGGGAGTGGCAACAAAGGGCGCTTCCCCATTACGTCATGGTACAGACACTTCCGTGGAGGAGGATTTTCTTCTGGGCGTTATTTTTTCACTAAAACTTTGAGATAATATAACTACCGCTGACTTATCAGTGATTCTCTTTAATAGACTATCTTTCTAATTTCTGGAGAGAACTAGCGTATTTACTGTGTCTTTAAGAGACACTAGTAGAAGCAGCCTTTTCAGGTGAAAATGTGTGTGTTTGTCCTCACAATGCTATGACAAAGTAAACTGCGCTTGCCTTTACTTTGTTGCCCTCCGTTGAGATGATCTGGGCCCGTAACCACGCGTCCTCCTCGGCATTGACAGCCAGCAGCTGCCCGACGTGCACAGTCTGAACTGGTGCGATTTGAGGGTTCTTACTGTAAAACTCCTTCATTTCATCTTCCATCAGCTCCTGAGCTGCGGAGTAGTCTTTGCCCACATACCTGAGTCAGATAAAGGAACAGAACACAAATGAAGCAACACAGGAGGAGGCAATCCATAAGAACTCATTAGTACTACTGTTTTCTACATGGAAAATGGAGACTCCAGTGAAGGCCAGATGGCAGGGCGGACGTAGACTGAGGCTGCCTGCAGTCTCTGCAGGTTACTGGGAGAATCTCGTTGACAGTTCTGCCCTAACTAAGGGTGAGTCTAAGCAAGGCTCAAGCTCTGAAAACCAGTGAAATCTGGCTAGAGAAAAAAAAAGAGCCTTAAACACACTAAACACAAACCATGTGACAACCCCTCCCCAACTTAATGAACACATTGCAACAGAATGTTGAGTTCTGATACCATTAGAAGAGATTAAGATGCCTCGGAGAGTGTTTGCTTTCTAAGAAGTATTTTTTTCGGGGTATGTTACTATTTCCTTCTACAATTTTCTGTTTTGACAACTGCGGTCACCTGGTACCAGTTCATGTTAGGAAAACGCTCTATTTGCCTTCGGCCACAAACAGGCTGCCACATTTCTGCCCTCCAGTCCTAAGAGACGATTCCATCAGAGATCTCCTTCCAGGAAGTGAAACCGGTGAATCAAGTGTGGCTTCTGTACCAGACGCTGTCCTAGCCGCATGATGGAGGCTGTTCAGCTAGGCTATGCCCTCGCTTGGCCAGGAAGATATGCCGTAGTGCATTGCTCTCTGCATTGTCCTGACTTTTACCTAGGCCCAAGTGGTCCTGCTGAGCACTTGAGACTACTCCTTTAGGAGTGTTTTCTTGTATTCTTGGTCATTATCAGCAGAGCAGAAGGCATCACAGTTAATCTATTCATTACCAGCAAAAAAAAAGCTTTAAAAAGTCCTACACAAAATGGAAAGAATGCCTCCTTTGAGGCAATGGCCATTTTTAAAACCAATGATTAGGTCTCCTAGGACCCGCGGAAGCAAGATGGTGGGCTTGCGGTGAGCAGCTGTCAAGGGATGAAAATAGATGACTATAATTGCAAAGTAGAGCTTGTTTTGACATCTGATAGCCGGACAATAGTTTGCCACCATCCTTCTGTGGACATTCCATATGAACACACAAAACCTATCCCTCGGCCAGATCCTGTGCATAATTATGAAGAAACACAGGATCAAGTACTGAAAACCAGATTAGAAGAAAAAGATGAACCCTTTGAGCCAGGACCCATGATAGAACAACTTAGCAAAATGTTTTTTATTACTAAGCATCGTTGGTATCCTTGTGGACAGTATCATAGACGTCGTGAGAAACTGAATCTGCCAAAAGACAGATAATATTGAGGTTTACAGTAATCAAAGAAAGATGTTATCCTGTGTGTCTCATTTGCCATTTGAGAAAATGCTATCAGATATATTCACTACTATGTTATATTGCAAAATAATAATAAAATGTCTTTTCACCTAAAAATAAATAACTAAATAAAACCAATGATTACATGCATATTATTCACTCCAGAAACAGCCACAGGAGCTTCGTCAAACTCTATCATATAAGTTTATTAAGCTTTACAAATGTTAAGGGACTGCCTGGAATACAGCTGCACTCTTAGCTCTAAGGTCTCCTAGAAGGTCTGTAATTCTGCCTAAGTGCCCATTTCCTGGGGCCTGGAGTCTCAGGGGGCCTCTGTGTAGGACTCTACAGCCCTGGGAGCTTGGCCGGCAGGGGCTGGGAGAGCCCGCGGGTCTGCACAGGCTCCTGCCCAGGAGGGAGAAGGTGAGCAACAGCAGGAGATGTGCAGGCAGCTCTGCTCTCTGCAGCACCCAGCGCAGGCCCATGGCTCACAGCACAGGTGGAGTGAGGGGATGACGCTACAGCTGGTGTGAGAGTGGTTAGTAGCAAGAATGAGGTCACACATGTTGTCCCCAAATTACCTGAGCTATGGGCAAAGAATACATGTAGGACAGTGTAGGTACATCATAAGTACAAAGTTTTACAAAGCTAATTTTTGAGACCGAGACAACAGATTCCCATACGTGACCTGAGGGTCCTGCTCCGGCACCTATCCAGGCCCTTTACACATCACAGGCCTAGTTTCCAGAGCTCAGAGAACAGGTCTCAGCCTGGCTGGGATCTGCTAAGTCTTCAGGGCAGTGGGGGATGCCAGTGATCTCAGGTCAACCTTCTGGCAGACATTACCCATCTGCTGAAATGTACAATGCTAGCTCCTGGCTTCACGTTTACACTGGCATCTCAGTAATCTGAGGCCCTGGGCCTAGCAATCCGGGAATAGATTGGAACCACCCTAATGAAGTCCTGGAACTGATCCAGATTCCTGCCAACCCTTTGGTAAGAATACCAGAAATCACATGACTGATCCAGCCTTGTGCTTGGCCTCTGACAATGTCACCAATGACTATTGGTAACATAACAAAGCATCCTGCCAAACAGGCAGATTTTGATTTTTAAAATAATGTCAAATGGTAAAAGTTAGTAATGTACTCCTCAACATCCATCCTTCATCTCCATTTATTAGCGAACCAGAATGGAACCCCTAACCTTTAGCTACCTATTTATATCTCCAGACCAGACCACATCTTTGAATAAAAGCTTTAGATGTTTATTCCTCCTATATAAAAAGACTGCTCTAAAGTTTCTATACAGTTTTCTAGTTTGAGCATCCCAAGAAACTTAATTCTCACTTCATTATCCATTCAGACTTAGTTTATTCAAATAGAAGAGCTTTCATATTTTTGATCTACCCTTTCGTTGAAGAACTTTATTTTTTGTGGCCTTCCTTTCGGCCTCCCAGCTCAGCTATGATTCTCGGGAGGAGAAACAGGCCAAGCCATAAGGACAGTTTTGTTGAAGATGGCTGGATTCTGTTCTGTCGGCCTTCTCATTGGTCCAGCCACAGACACACCCGGAAGCTGGTATCTCCAGACACCCGGCTACACTGGCTTCCATTATTTATCGCGAGTCAGAAACTGCAAATTAGTATTTCAATATTTTCTTTTGTATTCTATATTTTCCCCAAAACTCCATGCCAAGGGCCTGGAGCTGGACTGCTTTTTGTGATTCCAATGATCCCTGGCCACTCAGGTGATGACGTCTCTTCGCAGGCAGTAATATCAAAAGGCTCAAGACCCAGAGTGCCCTTGGGTCCAAGGTCTGATCTGATGCATTATAGTCAGAAGGTCATGTTTAGCTCTTTGGCTTTTAAGAAATGTCACAGAGTCCCAGATTAAATAATATTAACTACCTAGTGGGCAACCCGCTCTTTTTATGGACTAGGTATTGCTTTTGACGCAGAATTTTTCAAGTTCAGACCACGATATCTTTCCAATTATTAAAACTGCTAGTGATCTTTTCTCACAACAATGGCTGCATATTTGGAACATCTTTTTTTTTTTTTGTATTTTTCTGAAGCTGGAAACGGGGAGAGACAGTCAGACAGACTCCCGCATGCGCCCGACCGGGATCCACCTGGCACGCCCACCAGGGGGCGACACTCTGCCCACCAGGGGGCGATGCTCTGCCCCTCCGGGGCGTCGCTCTGCCGCGACCAGAGCCATTCTAGCGCCTGGGGCAGAGGCCAAGGAGCCATCCCCAGCGCCCGGGCCATCTTTGCTCCAATGGAGCCTTGGCTGCGGGAGGGGAAGAGAGAGACAGAGAGGAAGGAGAAGGGGAGGGGTGAAGAAGCAGATGGGCGCTTCTCCTGTGTGCCCTGGCCGGGAATCGAACCCGGGACTTCTGCACACCAGGCCGACATTCTACCACTGAGCCAACCGGCCAGGGCCTATTTGGAACATTTTAAAAATATTAAAAATATATGTAGAGATTAATTTTTAAGTACTTTGATTTTAAGATGCTTACCATCTACTGAGTGAGACAAATGTACTTACATAACCACATGTAGAGGAAATAAAAATTAAGTCTCCTAAGAGACACAAACAAAATAAAGTTTGAGCAGTTGAGAGAAATGTGCAAGATATAAAGATAAAGAGAAAATGTTATTGTTCATTATAACTCTGGAGAACTTAGAACATATCATTCTTCCTCAACCCCCAGCAGCCATGTGAAGAAGTAACAACTATACACCAGGATCCTGAAAAATTAGCGAATGAAACTTGCCTGATAACCACTTCATTTGTGTTGCTCAGTTCAACCACCAATACAGAGGGGGACGCCTCAGTTGGAATGACTAGAGGAGGAACTGTTACATTCTCCATAATGGTATCGTCACTTTCAATAATGCTCCTTTCTATCCTCAAGTATTCTTGTTCAATCATAGCCTTGCTGGTATAGTCGCCATGTGCTCGCCCTGCATCCCTCAGGATTTTGTCAGTGGGCAACGGAAGTTTAGCATAGAGAATGGCCTTCTGGGGGTTCCCAGAAATGTAGTCTATGGTGCAGACGTCAGAGAGCAAGGCAAGATTTTTTAAGGCATCCTTGGGTAATTTTACTCTGTACGTGTCCTCAAATGCTTTAGGAAGTGCACTGGCCCAAAGACCATTTGAGTATTTCACCAGCAGCCCAGCAATTTTCTCTTTGAAGTCTCCTGGCATAACTGCTGGACACCCTTTTAACGGTGGTGCTTGCTTTGGAGCAGGTAGGGGAGGCGGGGCTCCTTTCTCCGTGTCCAGGTCACTGGTCTTTCTTTCAGGCTGCTTTCTCTTAGCTGGATAAAGAAGCAAATCTTGACTACCATTGTAAGGTTTTTCCACCTGAAATTTTTAAATAAAGCAAATGATAGATAATGTAATGACTATTAACAATCTGAAAACACATTAGTGCATTTTAAATTTGAGAACACTTAAAATTAATCAAGAGAACACAAAAGTGTATGTTTTACTCAGCTACTTAGACTTGAATGTATTGCCTTCACCTGCAAATAGCACCATGAGCCACGTTTCAGAAATAAACAGAAATAAAATGGCATTAATTTCCCTTGAGAAGCATCTGGCCTCCCACAGCCCTAGGCCAGCACGTGTGGTTCTGCCCGGTGCACCACGTATCTCACTCAGCGCTCCCTGCCAGCTCCGAGGCCACAGCCTACAGACGGGGCTGAACACAGGTGGAGCGAAGCTGTGAGGAGGTGCCAGGCTGTCAGATCTAAACCACTGGGAGGAAAGGTAGGAAGTACTTAGATGAGACTGACGTGCTGTCTCTCTTCTTCCTGCAATAGCTTGAGAAAATCCTCAGCTTTCCATTATTTAGAAAAAGACACTCCAGAGGGAAGGTACCATTTTTACAACCACTGCAGTCAAAAGTTAGCTGAACATGTTGTCCCTCCAATAAACAAGAGTTTAAAATGCCTGGCATGTGTATGTCACCCCATCTCTAATTCTATCTGCACAACATTCGGGAGAGGCATGGCACAATGGTGCATCTGTATGTATGAGAAGAGAGGGGAGGGCAGGGGACGGGAGAAACTGATGTACAGGCCATTTCTTCCCAAGTCGAAGCCTTTCTGCTACCAGACCAGGGGGCAAAAACTCCAGGTCCCAGTTCAGTGCAGCTCATCACCTGCTTTTGCAAAACCCATGAGCTAAGAATGATTTTTATATTTTAAATGGTTGAACAAAAAACCAAAAAATTACTTCATGATGTGAAAATTATATGAAAGTCAGTGTTCGTAAAGCTTGTTTTGGAGCCCAGTGCGCTCACTTGTTTACCTCCTGTTCTTCACTGAGATAGTAGGGTCCAGGAGCTGTGCCGGGCTGGGGGGTGACAGTCACACAGCTCTGGGCCTGCAAAGTCTCAAAAATTTACTATCTGGCCTTTTACAATAAAGTTTCTCGACTTCTGATTAGACTGAAGTTAGAATTTACAGCCTTCTTCAATGTTCCTATTTTGTCAGATTCTGTTCAGCTATTCCTTCACTACAATGTAAGCCTTTAGGAGAGTCTTCCCACCACACAGGCAATAAAGCAAGCTTGCAAGAAGTTCTCTTTCCTAAGAAGAATAGAATATTAAATTATGCTAGGCGGACAGCTTGATAGTAAAGAATATTTACTTCATTTATTTTTATTTTTTTATTGAGAGGTGAGGAGGCAGAGACACACACTCCCATATGTGCCCTGACAGGGATCCACCCAGCCTTTTACTGGAGGATGCTCTGTGCATCCGGCCGCTGCTCCATTGCTCAGCAACTGGATTAGTTTAGTGCCTGAAGTGAGGCCATGAAGCCATCCTCAGTGCCCGGGCCAACTTTGCTCGAACCATTCAAGCCATGGCTGTGAGAGGGGAAGACAGAGAGAAAGAGAGAGAGAGAGAGAGAGAGAGAGAGAGAGAGAGAAGGGGGAGGGGTGGAGAACAGATGGTTGCTTCTCCTGTATGCCCTGACCATGAATTGAATCTGGAATTTCCACACGCCAGGCCAACACTCTACTGCTGAGCCAAGTGGCCAGGGCTTACTTCATTTTTAAAACATTGAGGAAGAGAATACATATACGTACATATATATAATATATGTAAAGAAGATATTGTCTTGTTACCAGAGATGAGATTTAATAAGTCAAAGACATAGTTAATTTAACATTAAGAGAGATTCCTTTAGTCCAGGGGTCCCCAAACTGCGGCCCCCTGAGGCCATTTATCCGGCCCCTGCCGCACTTCCGGAAGGGGCACCTCTTTCATTGGTGGTCAGTGAGAGGAGCATAGTTCCCATTGAAATACTGGTCAGTTTGTTGATTTAAATTTACTTGTTCTTTATTTTAAATGTTGTATTTGTTCCTGTTTTTTTTTGTTTTTGTATTTTTTTGTTGTTGTTTTTTTTTTTTGCTTTAAAATAAGATATGTGCAGTGTGCATAGGGATTTGTTCATAGTTTTTTTTTATAGTCCGGCCCTCCAATGGTCTGAGGGACAGTGAGCTGGCCCCCTGTGTAAAAAGTTTGGGGACCCCTGCTTTAGTCTGAATATATATTCTAGATAATATGTGGGGAGGATATTAATATAGGTATAAAACATTAGGTTTTCCTTCTCCTAGTCTTCTGCCAATATGTGCTGCTTAAATTTTGAAGACTGAAGAAAAATTCCTTGCGTGAAAAACCTGAAGCATCAATGAGAGCAGAGTAATTCCTAGAGACAGGTGACTGGGTCTGTGAGCAGCACCAGCGGCCATCCCTGTCATCACTGGTGGACTCCTGCTGACACCTACTGGCTCTCTGAATGCTGCATTAAATGACAGTCACAACTTATGCCCTTAATTTTCAGCCTTAGGGATGCAAATATTTAAAACTCCTCATTTTGCTCTCAATGGTTAGTCTACCTCTCTAGAGACTCATGTTTTCTAGGTCAGGAATCTTAAAATGCCAATCTTCACTGTGCTTTAAGATATTTAATAAGATTGGGTATCCAGAGAAGGTTTGAGAAACATAGTTTTGGAGCAAATAAAAAAAAATAAAACAATTCTACGTGAACTGTTCACTTGTCATATAAAACCACAATTAAGGTAAGCTTAGATTTAGACATGGCAGTTCTCCAAATCCAAAGCCGGCTGAGCCTCTGGGTCCATCCTAAACCCTTCTTCAGTTCTCCCCTACCAACCTCTTCTTAATTTCAGTGGGTCAGTGCACTGTCTACGGGCCCTCACCTTCACCTCCTCACAGGAGCTACAGGCAGGAACATAAAAGATGAACTCCCTACACCATGGATGGTGATCAGCAGATGATTCTGGTACCTAATGTGCCTTACACTTTCTATTCCCATGAGTTCATATATTTAGCTCGATTTTGGCCTCTTTCAGAATCACAACTTCAATGAGATACTTGTCATACTTCTCTGGGTTCTGTAAGGTTGGAGTAGACAGATTAGATTTGATACAGGTGAGACTTAAGGACTTAAAACATCAACTTGTTCAGGAACTCTGTATGTTCAAACAAATCAAAGTCTCCATCCTATATACCCAGAAACACTCTTCTCCTTAATTCAGAGAGGCCTTAACTTCTCTTTTAATTTACCTGTGCTATAAAAAAATTCTTTTTTCATATAAAGATATTTTCTTTATTCCTTCAAATTTATTGTTAACCAGGAGTGACTGAAATAAAAAACAGAATTGAGCCCCATCATCAACATGGAAATGGCTTTAAGAGAAAACTGGTCAGATGAATATTATTGCTTCCATTTTCAACCAGCAAATAGTTGTCATTGATAAATAGCCAACAGTCTGTCAAGAATGCTCAAGTTATGTGACATAATACAACATGCCTGTTCTCAGTGGCAGGGGAGGGAAGACTAGGAAATAACTTAGGTGAACTTCTTGATTTCATCATACAAAACAAGCACAAAAGCACCACCCAAGCCTCTGAGAACATTGGACCATGCACCCTTGAAGAAAGCTTTGCCTCCTTCATCACGAGCAATCTTCCTCCAGCAGTCGAGTGTGCCTGTGTACATGATATCAGTTCCTTTGCGCCCCGACTGCATCATCATGCGGCGACGAACAGTGTCCAGTGGATAGGAAATCAACCCAGCCACCACAGAGACGGCCTGTGCGATCATGCAGCTGATGAAGATGTGAGTATTCTTAGGATCTGGAAGCATTCCTTTGGCAGTATCATAGATACCGAAGTAGGCAGCTCGGTAGATGATAATACCCTGCACAGACACATTAAAGCCTTGGTACAGGCCCCTAATCCCATCAGATTTGTAGATCTTAGCCAGGCAGTCACCAAGGCCTTTGAATTCCCTTTCAGCTTCAGCTTTGCCCACATCAGCTGCTAGACGGGTACGGGCAAAATCAAGAGAATACACAAAACACAAGGAGGTGGCCCCAGCGGCACCACCTGATGCCAGATTCCCTGCAAAATAGCGCCAAAACTGGGTTCTCTTGTCCACACCACCCAGGAAGATCTGCTTGTATTTATCTTTGAAGGCAAAGTTGAGAGCCTGGGTGGGGAAGTATCTGATGACGTTGGCCAGGTTACCACGCCAGAAGGACAGGACTCCCTGCTCCTTGGGGATACGAACCACGCAGTCTATAATGCCCTTGTATTGCTTATCTGCGGTGATCTGCTTGCTGGCATCCTGCACCTGTAGTAGCAGCTTGACCCGCTCAATGGGCGCTACTGCTGTCTTGGAGACGGCTGCAGCCACTCCACCTGCCAGGAAGTCCTTGGCGAAGGACACAGTGGCATCTGTCATGTTGAAAGAAAAGAAGAAGCAGGCAACTGCGAAACTGAGCAAATAACTGGCCGGGACTCCGGGGCTGTCAAAAAAAATTCTTGAAGTCAACTCCTCTGAGCCCAGGAAGGCCCACCTGCTGCACGGCTCGGGTACAACTTACTGTCGCTATGGAATCAGAATTCCCTGGGATTCTAAAACAGAATTGACATTGTTCGCTTAAGTCAGAGTTTTCTGAAACAGAGGTATGGTTCCATTGAGCCCCAGTTTCATTTCCATTGGGTAGGGGTTCTTTGTGTTGAAGCTCTAAATTGAGTTCTAAATTTCATTTTATACGGTCATCACCCAATCCAGCCTGACACAGTACAGCCCCTCTGTGCCACTTACTGACACTAGAGATACTTAGCCCCAGAGAGTCACAAAGGGTTATAATTTTTTAACTGTTTCTTTTAAGGATAAAGTATAACTGTTCATGGCATATGGCACAGAGATTTAACCAAAGGTAATGGCAGAGATTCCTGGTAGAGGATAACTCCTGTTTACAAGTCATCTACCCAGGAAGACTCTTCCTCCACGTCTTAGAGAAGTAGTTTTACATACTCTATATCTTTCAAGGCCCGGACTCTTTTTCACAGCCAACCCTTTGCCTAGAAGGACTTTTCACTGATGCTGACTGCAAATATTTGTACTGGGATAAACTTCAAGTCGCTTTCTTTCAGCATGGCCCAAGGTCAGGGTCTTGCTCACGGGTCTCTTCAGGAAAACAATGGAGTTTTCTCCCAGTTAAAGATGTGCAGAGCTTTGGGGGTGACCCTGCTGCCAGCTGTGGCTTTCATGTGCACTCCTGGCCGAGCGGGAAGGCAAGACACTATGCTCTCATCACCTTTGGCCGTGGGCAGGGTGATCCCTTCCTCTAAGATGGCAGAAACCCACCTCATCTTGGAGTTTCAATTCTTTTGACTTCAGTTATTCACTATTCCTTTTATTTTTTCTTTCAATGTAGACTTCTGTTCTTTCCCTGTAGCGTTTCCTGTTTTCATTGAGAGAAGCTCCTTTGGAGAGCTTGCAGGGCATGTCTCTGGTTTACCAGTGGGTTGTAACCTGCTTCAATTCAAGCCAGGATGTTCAAAAAACAGCAGCAGCCTTTTCCCAAACAATGTTATGGTTCTGATACTGCACTGGCAGCTGTTTTTTATACTTGGTCTCGTTAATTCTAACAATCCTATGAAATGTTTAGAAATAGTCATACTCTAGAATAGAGTGAAGCCCTGAGCAGATGATTTGTACCCTGAACATAATACAGCCAAGAAATGGCCAAGGCAAAAATCTTACTCCAAAGGCCAAACTCTTTCTACTGTATGCTATGGCCTCTGGGTATCTGCTCTATATCAAATTCCAGAACAACAATATCACATTACTCCCCACCTTCTCTATTCTGATTTGCCACCGTGCCCTTCTATTTTTCCACTATTCAGATGGTCGCTGGAATTAAATTTAAAAACTGTTCCAATGTGTTCACTGAATACTTCTTTTTATTGGTGGAAAAAAAAAATCAGAAAAGAACTTGGACTCCAATGAGATACTATGACTGTACTTCCCAGTCCTCAGTTCACTTTTCACTGCCCTGTCTGCTGGCACTACTGCCTAGAAGGTTCCCATATCAGTAAGCCTGGGGATGCACCACCACTGTTTAGATGCCCTTCCTTAGAAGTTTAACATCAAGAGGTGTTGCCGTCCTTCAAGAACCCAATGGGAACTCAGATTCCAGTATCCATGGCCTGTAGGCTCACTGTCTTGGGCTCTTTGTGTTTTCATAAAATGGCATTCTGCACAATTGCCATTTCCCTCACAAGCTGTCTAAGAACACTGTGAAACTGGTACATCATCGTTACTATGACTTTATATTTTCTTTAGCTTCCAAAACTCTCAGTCCACATTTTGCTGTTGGAGAGCTCTGAAAGGTTGAGAACAACAGTTAAGCATCCTTCTGTTTGTATCCAAGTGGCACTGGGCATCCTTGTGATGTGTCAACATATAGCTGATTAGAACCTCTAGGAAGGTAAAATTTCAGAGCTGCTATTTGGTCCCTGAAGCTGATTCTCCTCACTCTGATACTCAAATGGAGATCCCTGCAAGTGGTTATCTCTGGGTGGTAGGACAATAGGTAATTCTCATTTTTTTATAACTTTATTTTTCAAATTTTTTTAATGTAGGATATTTTATATGACTTGGGGGAAAATAGTTTTTTTTAAAGAAAGAAATACAATGGTACCTTGAGATACGAGCAGACCAACATACTAAATATATATATATTTTTTAGATACAAGCTGCAACTTGGTTCGTATTTTTGTTCGAGATCCGAGCGAAATTCTGAGATGCAAGTCATGATTTGGGAAGCTGCCGCTAGTTGGCGCATTGGTGCACGGGTCCAGTATCGGCAGCACACTACCAGCATCTTGTTCTTTCTCACGTGTTACCCACAGAATCAAGTTGAATCTCATGCACTGTACTTGTTCTTGCATCATTTTTGCACTTTTTACTAACTTTTTTGTGTGCTATCATGGGGCTGAAGAAAGTGAATGTAAAGGACAGTGGTGAGAAGAAGAAAATGATGTCAATAGAAGCAAGAAATAATAGAAAAGCATGAGCATGGTGTACGAGTGATTGAATTGGCAAGGCTGTACAACCGCAATACATCTACAATTTGTACCATCCTTAAACAAAAGGATGCCATCAAAAGTGCAAATTCAGAGAAAGGAACTACAATTCTGTTCCAATTAAGGACAAATATCCATGAAGAAATGGAGAAGCTTCTGCTGGTGTGGGTGAAAGAGAAAGAGCTGGCAGGAGATACAGTGATGGAGACTGTAATATGCGAAAAGGCACGTGTTATTTACGGTGACTTGAAGAAAGAATTTAAGGCAAGTCACGGCTGGTTTGAAAATTTCAAGAAGAGATCTGGTATCCACTCAGTGGTGAGGATGGTGAAGCTGCGAGTGCTGATGTTAAGGCAGCTAAGGAGTACATTGCACGTTTTGCTGTGCCTATCACAAAGGAAGGCTACATCCCACATCCCCCAATAAGTGTTCAACTGTGATGAAACAGGATTGTTTTGGAAAAAAATGCCCCGGAGGACTTTCATCACCGCAGAGGAGATGAAGCTGCCAGGCCATAAACCCATGAAGGACTGTCTGACCCTTGCATTGTGTGCAAATGCTAGTGGTAACAGTAAAGTAAAGCCACTGCTAGTGTATCATTCTGAAAATCCTCGAGCCTTTAAGACTCACAAGATTATTAAAGAAAAACTGCAGGTTAAGTGGCTGCCAATGCTAGGGCATGGGTTATGCAGCAGTTTTTTTATTGAATGGGTAAATTTCATCTTTGGTCCTGCAGTGAAGAAATATCTTCAAGAAAATAAACTCCTAGGCCCTGGCCGGTTGGCTCAGTGGTAGAGCGTTGGCCTGGCGTGCAGGAGTCCCGGGTTTGATTCCCGGCCAGGGCACACAGGAGAAGCGCCCATCTGCTTCTCCACCCCTCCCCCTCTCTTTCCTCTCTGTCTCTCTCTTCCCCTCCCGCAACGAGGCTCCACTGGAGCAAAGATGGCCCGGGCACTGGGGATGGCTCCTTGGCCTCTGAACCAAGCGCTGAAGTGGCTCTGGTCGCAAAAGAGCGACGCCCCGGAGGGGCAGAGCATCGCCCCCTGGTGGGCAGAGCGTCGCCCCCTGGTGGTCGTGCCGGGTGAATCCCGGTCGGGCGCATGTGGGAGTCTGTCTGTCTCTCCCAGTTTCCAGCTTCAGAAAAATACAAAAAAAAAGAAAAGAAAAGAAAAGAAACTCCTGATGAAAGCATTACTAATCCTTGAAAATGCTCCAGCCCACCCACTTGGTCTTTAAGGTGACATTCTCGATGAGTTCAAATTCATGAAAGTCCTCTATCTCCCACCCAACACGATTTCAATCTTGCAACCTATGGATCAGCAGGTCATTTCCAACTTTAAAAAGCTTTACACAAAGCACTTGTTCCGCTGCTGCTTTGAAGTGACTGAGAATACAAATCTAACCCTTCAAGAGTTTTGGAAAGATCACTACAACATCGTGATATATTTATGCATTATTGACTTGGCATGGCAAGAGGTTACAAGAAGAACCTTGAACTCAGCATGGAAAAAGTTATGGCGTGGTGATGTTGTAGACAGGGACTTCGAAGGAGTCGAACCAGAGACCGAAACTGAGGTAGAAGTGTTGGAGGAGACTGTGTCCCTTGGAAAGTCAATGGGTCTAGAGGTAGATGAGGGTGATGTAAACGAGCTCGTCGAGAAACATGAGGAGGAACTCTCAACTGAGGAGTTGAAGGAGCTACAGATGATGCAACATACGGAGCTTCTGTAAGAGATTAGTAGTGAGGAGGAGGCAGAGTCGGAGAAAGTGAATTCTATAAGTGAAATTAAAGACATGCTGGCAATGTGGGAGAAGCTTTCAAGTTTCATTGAAAAGAAACACCCAGAAAAAGTTTCAACTGGTTGTGCTTCAGCACTTTTTAATGACACTTGTTTGTCACATTTCTGTAACATTTTAAAAGGCAGGCATAAGCAAACCTCTTTGAATAGATTTTTACTCAAAAGTCCTGCAAATTCCCGGCCAGGGCACACAGGAGAAGCGTCCATTTGCTTCTCCACCCCTCCGCCGCGCTTTCCTCTCTGTCTCTCTCTTCCCCTCCTGCAGCCAAGGCTCCATTGGAGCAAAGATGGCCCGGGCGCTGGGGATGGCTCCTTGGCCTCTGCCCCAGGCGCTAGAGTGGCTCTGGTCGCAATATGGCGACGCCCAGGATGGGCAGAGCATCGCCCCCTGGTGGGCAGAGCGTCGCCCCTGGTGGGCATGCTGGGTGGATCCCGGTCGGGCGCATGCGGGAGTCTGTCTGACTGTCTCTCCCTGTTTCCAGCTTCAGAAAAATGAAAAAAAAAAAAAAAAGTTAAAAAAAAAAAAAGTCCTGCAAGTGAAAGTGCCGAAAGTGCAGCCAAAAAGGCAAAAACAGGTGATGATTAGATGAAAAATACGTGATGTTAAGCTTAGGTTAAGTTTAAAGTTAAGAAAGTGCATTTTTACTTAAGCTTTTGTGGTTTAATTTTAAGTAAAGAAAGTGCAGTTTTAGTTTTGTTTAAAGTAAAGAAAATGCAGTTTTAGTTTACATTTAGTGTTGAGAAAGTGTTTTAGTTTATACGTGTCCACAGTGCCTGCATCCCTTCCTCCCTCCCTCCTCCTCCGCCATTCACCTCTGTTAGCCACACTCATCTGTCTCCAAGGTAAGAATACAGTACTAAATAACACTTTTTTCTTTTATTTCATATAATTTTTTATGCATTGGTAAAGTATACATGTGTTTCTTAATTTAAAAACATGCTTTTATCATAATTTAGGATGGTTTGGGGATGTTTCACAGGGCTGGAACAGATTAAATCTATTTCAATTATTTTAAATGGGAGAAATTTGTTTGATATATGAGTTGACTGACTTAAGAGCTCGGTTACAGAACGAATTAAACTCGTATCTCAAGGTACCACTGTACACTGCACTTGGATTTCTTCTTCAGTTACATAACAAGCCATTTAAAGAGATAAACAGTACTAAGTCTTTTTTTTTCTTATCCTGAATTTTTTGTACTGTGCTTAAGGCTGTCTGACCTTGGTCATAGAAGCATCAGTCTGGGCATGATATCAGCACTTCTGTTTTTCCAAATCAGACAAAGAAAAAATAACCATGGTACAACTGTTTAAAAGTGTTTACTTTTACTAGTAGGCTTTAAAAAAATATTCAGAGGTTAAAGTTAAAAAAAATTAGTAGATGTCAATAAGATTGGCAGTTTTTGGCATCCTAGACACAAATGCTCATACTTAATGACTGATGATGACTGCATCTAAACAGTCCTCCTCAAAGTCGAGAGACACAGAGTATCAATAAAAAGGTGTATTATATTTCTGTTTTATGTTCCACCCTTACTGGTATGCAGGAAGTGATCAAGCAACAGTGATGAATTTAAGAGCTGAAAAAAGCAACCAAAAACACAAAGTCTGTTGTTTCTGCACCTGAAATTTAGTAGGAAACCACTCATTTTGGGTAAAGTTTTAACATCAAAGAGGTACTTTCTCACCTAAAATCCTAGCAAAAAAAATTCTGGGGTTTTGTAGATATGTGGAGTAGCAAGAATAAAAAATTTTCATCAAAGGCCATAAATTAAGGCACACCAATAGTAATTATCATGGATATAAAACAACCAGAAATATAATACATTAAGAAGAAACTGTGAATTAAAAAATTTTTATTCCAAAGATCCCTTCTTTATCAAAACTTAGTAATGAGTTATATATATATCCTGATAATAAAAAAGGCTCTAAGTTTGCTGAAGATATGCTATAAGAACATGACTGTCCCCTGATCAGGCAGTGATGCAGTGGATACAGTGTCGGACTGGGATGCAGAGGATCCAGGTTTGAAACCCCAAGATCACTGGCTTGAGCATGGGTTCATATGGCTTGAACGTGGGCTCACCAGCTTGAGTCCAGGGATCATAGACATGACCCCATGGTCACTGGCTTGAGCCCAAAGGTTGCTGGCTTGAACCCAAGGTTGCTGTCTTGAGCAAGGGGTCTCTTGTAGCCCCCAAGGGGCTGTAGCCCCCCAGCCAAGGCACATAATCGAAAGCAATTGATAAACAACTAAGGTGCTGCAACGAAGAACTGATGCTTTTCATCTCTCTCCCTTCCTGTCTGTCTGTCCCTATCTGTCCCTCTGATTCTCTCTCTCTCTCTCTGTCAAAAGAAAATAAAAGAACATGACTGTCTATGCATTTAAAAAATGAAACCATATTCATTCCAAGAAGTAGCTCTAGACCATGAACCTTCAAATTGAGCATCCTTGGTAAAAACTCAAAAGTCCTCCTCAAGATTGGGGAAGTCTGAGGGGGTAGGTACATCGATGCTCCTAAGCCTGCATCCAGTGAGAAGATCCTTCCCAGAAAGGAGTAAAAACGAAATGAAGAGCAACCTTGGGAATTCTCATCATAAGAATAAACTCCACATTCCACATAAATCAGGGGTAACATTCTTATGATTGTTAAGTATTCTGACTTTATAACTAGGGAGACAGCCATATTTCCAGAGTTTGACACTTCACACTATATAGTCTAACACATCAGGTTGTCCTACAGTGTTCTGAGCAACAAAGGAGTGACTAGCATCTGCAGGCACATGGTAAAGTGGTGTCTGAACAAACAGGATGGATGGATGAGTGAATAAATCTTGCTTGGACAACTTTTGGGACTTGAGCCGGTGTCAGTGGCCTGGAGGAAAAAGCAGCTACAAAAACAGATGCTGTCTTTAGGCCAGGTGTTTATGAAGAGGGAGTGGCCTACACTTTGCCCAAGAGGATTCAAAGCCAAAATATATATTAAATTAAATAAATAAAAGCCTTCTATCAAACACTAATCATCATGCATTATTTGATTCTACAAGCTTAGAAGCAACAGCAGCAATGCTATTGCTATCATTTAAAATAGTTACATTTTTTAACCTATTCTGTGTAATTAAACCTTAAGAAACATCTAAAAGTTACTTTGGTTTAAGAATCTAGTCATCTTTATGTCTGAACTAAGATTTCTAATAAACGATTCTCATCCATCATTTTATAATAGACTCTCAGTAATAATATGTATGATAAATGATGTAAACTTACTTTTCAATTTTTTTCCTCTAAAGAAGTTAGTAAAAATTTTAAATCTGAACCCTATATTAAAAATTTTAAATAGAGTGACATCAGAGAGGAGCGCTACCGACAAATCTCCCCAAAATTTCAACAAGTTCATCAACCAGAGACAGAAAAATCTATCCTTGGAGCATCCGGGAGTTCCACATACTGAAGGCAAAGTGCTATCAACAAGACCACTCTCAGATGCCATTAAGAAAAAGAAAATCAAATATCATGGATACAAAAGATAGAGAAGTAACACAGATGTGGAAAAATCTATGGAGAAAAAATTTAATATATTGGAAACCTTGGAGCTAAATGACAGAGAATTTAAAATAGAAATCTTAAAAATCCTCCGAGATATACAAGAAAACACAGAAAGGCAATTTAGGGAGCTCAGAAAACAACTCAAAGAACACAAAGAATATATTACGAAGGAAACTGAAACTATAAAAACAAATCAAACAGAAAAGAAAAACTCAATTCATGAACTGAAAAACGAGGTAACAAGCTTAGCTAATAGAACAGGCCAGATAGAAGGTAGGATTAATGACATAAAAGACAGCAACTTCAGGCACACCCGAGAGAAGAAGAGAGAGACTCAAAAATTAAAAAAAATGAGAAAGCCCTACAGGAATTGTCTGACTCCATCAAAAAGAATAACATAAGAAAAATAGGTATATCAGAGGGAGAAGAGAGAGAAAATGGAATGGAAAATATATTCAAAGAAATAATAGACGAGAACTTCCCAAGACTGTGGAAAGAACTAAAGCTTCAAATTCAAGAAGCAAACAGAACACCAAGGCACATCATAATGAAAATGGCACAAACCAACGACAAAGAAAAAATTCTCAAGGCAGCCAGAGAAAAGAAGAATACAACATATAAAGGAAGGCCTATTAGATTATCATCAGATTTTTCAGCAGAAACTCTACAAGCTAGAAGAGAGTGAACCCCAATATTTAAAGCCCTGAAAGAGAGAAACTTTCAGCCAAAAATACTATACCCATCAAAGCTATCCTTCAAGTACGAAGGAGAAATAAAAACATTCACAAATACAGAAAAGATGAGGGAATTTATCATCAGAAAACCCCCACTCCAGGAAATACAAAAGGGGGTTTTCCAACCAGATCCAAAGAACAAAACAAAACAAAACCACAAGTAAAGCTCCACCAAGAACACAATAAAACCAAACTTAACTGTGACAACAAAAGCAAAAAAAATGGGGGAGAGAATGGAGATTAACAGTAGCAAAGGATGATGAAGTGCAGAAACACTCACAAGATAGGGTACTACAATGAATATGGTAGGTACCCTTTTCATTACTTAATGGTAACCACCCTTGAAAAAACCACCACAGAAGCACATGACTTAAAAAAGGTAGCAACAGAAGAAAGAAGTATGGAATACAAACAAACAAAAACAAAGGATAGAAAAACAAAAGAGAAGAATCAAACAAGATACAAAACTAACAGAAAGCAATTTATAAAATGGCAATAGGAAATCCACAAGTGTCAATAATTACACTAAATGTAAATGGATTAAACTCACCAATAAAAAGACAGAGTAGCAGAATGGATTAAAAAAGAAAATCCAACTGTATGCTGCCTACAAGAAACACATCTAAGCAACAAGGATAAAAACAAATTCAAAGTGAAAGGCTGGAAAACAATACTCCAAGCAAATAGCATCCAAAAAAAGCAGGTGTAGCAATACTCATATCTAATAATGCTGACTACAAGACAGCAAAAGTACTCAGAGACAAAAATGGTCATTTCGTAATGATTAAGGGGACACTGAATCAAGAAGACATAACAATCCTTAATATATATGCACCAAACCAAGGAGCACCAAAATATATAAGACAGCTACTTACTGACCTAAACAAAAACTGATGCCTGACCTGTGGTGGCGCAGTGGATAAAGCATTGACCTGGAAATGCTGAGGTCGCCGGTTCGAAACCCTGGGCTTGCCTGGTCAAGGCACATATGGGAGTTGATGCTTCCAGCTCCTCCCCCCTTCTCTCTCTCCTCTCTCTCCCTTTCTGTCTGTCTCTCTCTCCTCTCTAAAAATGAATAAATAAAATAAAAATAAAATTTATAAAAAAAAAAAACTGACAAAAATACAATCATACTTGGAGACCTCAATACACCACTGACGGCTCTAGATCGGTCATCCAAACAGAGAATCAATAAAGATATATTGGCCTTAAACGAAACACGAGAGCACCTGGATATGATAGACATCTACAGGACACTTCATCCCAAAGCGACAGAGTATACATTTTTCTCTAGTGTATATGGAACATTCTCAAGAACTGACCATATGTTGGGCCACAAAAATAACATCAGCAAATTCAGAAAAATTGAAATTGTACCAAGCATATTTTCTGATCATAAAGCCTTGAAACTAGAATTCAACTGCAAAAAAGAAGAAAAAAAACCCCACAAAAATGTGGAAACTAAACAACATACTTTTAAAAAATAAGTGGGTCAAAGAAGAAATAAGCACAGAGATCAAAAGGTATATACAGACAAATGAAAATGAAAATACGACATATCAGAATCTCTGGGATGCAGCAAAAGCAGTAATAAGAGGGAAGTTCATATCACTTCAGGCCCATATGAACAAACAAGAGAGAGCCCAAGTGAACCACTTAACTTCACACCTTAAGGAACTAGAAAAAGAAGAACAAAGACAACCCAAAACCAGCCGAAGAAAGCAAATAATAAAAATCAGAGCAGAAATAAATGAAATAGAGAACAGAAAAACTATAGAAAAAAATTAATAAAACAAGGAGCTGGTTCTTTGAAAAGATCAACAAAATTCACAAAACCCTTGGCAAGACTCACCAAGGAAAAAAGAGAAAGGACTCATATAAACAAAATCCAAAATGAAAGAGGAGAAATCACCACAGACATCATAGATATACAAAGAATTATTGTAGAATACTATGATAAATTATATTCCACCAAATTCAACAATCTAGAAGAAATGGATAAATTCCTAGAACAATACAACCTTCCTAGACTGAGTCATGAAGAAGCAGAAAGCCTAAACAGATGGATTAGCAGGGAGGAAATAGAAAAAACTATTAAAAACCTCCCCAAGGCCCTGGCCTGTTGGCTCAGTGGTAGAGCGTTGGCCTGGCGTGTGGAAGTCCTGGGTTCGATTCCTGGCCAGGGCACACAGGAGAGGCGCCCATCTGCTTCTCCACCCCTCCCCCTCTCCTTCCTCTCTGTCTCTCTCTTCCCCTCCCGCAGCCGAGGCTCCATTGGAGCAAAAGATGGCCCGGGTGCTGGGGATGGCTCCTTGGCCTCTGCCCCAGGAGCTAGAGTGGCTCTGGTCGCGACAGAGCAAGGCCCTGAATGGGCAGAGCATCGCCCCCTGGTGGGCGTGCCAGGTGGATCCTGGTCGGGCGCATGTGGGAGTCTGACTGCCTCCCCGTTTCCAGCTTCAGAAAAATACAAAAAAAAAAAAAAACCTCCCCAAAAATAAAAGTCCAGGCCCAGACGGTTATACTAGCAAATTCTATCAAACATTCAAAGAAGACTTGGTTTCTATTCTACTCAAAATCTTCCAAAAAATTGAAGAAGCAATACTTCCAAACACATTTTATGAGGCCAACATAACCCTCATACCGAAACCTGGCAAGGATGGCACAAAAAAAGAAAACTACAGACCAGTATCTCTAATGAATACAGATGCTAAAATACTAAACAAAATACTGGCAAATCGAATACAACAACATATTAAAAAAATAATATATCATAATCAAGTGGGATTCATCCCAGAATCTCAAGGATGGTTCAACATACGTAAAACGGTTAATGTAATACACCATATCAACAAAACAAAAGAACAAAGACCACATGATCTTATCAATAAATGCAGAAAAGGCATTCGATAAAATACAACACAACTTGAAGACACTCAACAAAATGGGTATAGAAAGGAAAATATCTCAAATGATAAAGGCTATATATGATAAACCATCAGCCAAATCATATTAAATGGCATAAAACTGAGGACTTTCCACCTTAAATCAGGAACAAGACAGGGTTGTCCACTCTCTTCACTCTTATTTAACGTGGTACTAGAAGTTCTGGCCAGAGCAATCAGACAAGAGAAAGAAATAAAAGGCATTCATATTGGAAAAGAAGAAGAAAAGGTATCACTTTTTGCAGACGATATGATCCTATACATCAAAAACCCCAAAGACTCCACAAAAAGATTACTAGAAACAATAAACCAATACAGTAAGGTCGCAGGATACAAAACTAACATATAAAAGTCCATAACCTCTCTATATGCCAACAATGAAATATTAGAAAACAAACTCAAAAAAATAATCCCCTTCGGCCCTGGCTGGTTGGCTCAGTGGCAGAGCGTCGGCCTGGCGTGCAGAAGTCCCAGGTTCGATTCCCGGCCAGGGCACACAGGAGAAGCGCCCATCTGCTTCTCCACCCCTCCCCTTCTCCTTCCTCTCTGTCTCTCTCTTCCCCTCCCGCAACGAGGCTCCATTGGAGCAAAGATGGCCCGGGCGCTGGGGATGGCTCCTTGGCCTCTGCCCCAGGCGCTGGAGTGGCTCTGGTCGCAACAGAGCAACCCCCGGATTGGCAGAACATCGCCCTCTAGTGGGCAGAGTGTCGCCCCCTGGTGGGTGTGCCGGGTGGATCCCAGTCGGGCGCATGCGGGAGTCTGACTGTCTCTCCCCGTTTCCAACTTCAGAAATAATAATAATAATAATAATAATAATAATAATCCCCTTCACGATTGCAACAACAACAACAAAAATACCTAGGAATAAACATAACAAAAAATATAAAGGACCTATATAACAAAAACTTCAAAGCATTGTTAAGGGAAATCGAAAAAGATACAATGAGATGGAAAAATATTCCTTGTTCGTGGATAGAAATAATAAATATAATCAAAATGGCCATATTACCCAATGCAATCTATAAATTTAATGCAATTCCCATCAAAATTCCTATGACATTCTTTAAAGAAATGGAACAAAAAATCATCAGATTTATATGGAACTATAAAAACCCCAATTAGCCAAAGCAATCCTAAGGAAAAAGAATGAAGCTGGGGGCATTACAATACCTGACTTCAAACTATATTATAGGGTCATGACAATCAAAACAGCATGGTATTGGCAGAAAAATAGACACTCAGACCAATGGAACAGAATAGAAAGTCCAGAATTAAAACCACATATATATGGTCAAATAATTTTTGATAAAGGGGCCAACAACACACAATGGAGAAAAGAAAGCCTCTTCAACAAATGGTGCTGGGAAAACTGGAAAGCCACATGCAAAAGAATGAAACTCGACTACAGTTTGTCCCCTTGTACTAAAATTAATTCAAAATGGACCAAGGACCTAAATATAAGACCTGAAACAATAAAGTACATAGAAGAAGACATAGGTACTAAACTCATGGACCTAGGTTTTAAAGAGTATTTTATGAATTTGACTCCAAAGGCAAGAGAAGTGAAGGCAAAGATAAATGAATGGGACTACATCAGACTAAAAAGTTTTTGCTCAGCAAGAGAAACTGACAACAAAATAAACAGCCAACTAAATGGGAAATGATATTTTCAAACAACAGCTCAGATAAGGGCCTAATATCCAAAATATACAAAGAACTCATAAAACTCAACAACAAACAAACAAACAATCCAATAAAAAAATGGGAAGAGGAAATGAACAGACACTTCTCCCAGGAAGAAATACAAATGGCCAACAGATATATGAAAAGATGCTCATCTTCATTAGTTATTAGAGAAATGCAAATCAAAACTACAATGAGATACCACCTCACACCTGTTAGATTAGCTATTATCAACAAGACAAGTAATAGCAAATGCTGGAGAGGCTGTGGAGAAAAAGTAACCCTCATTCACTGTTAGTGCGACTGTAAAGTAGTACAACCATTACGGAAGAAAGTATGGTGGTTCCTTAAAAAACTGAAAATAGAACTACCTTATGACCCAGCAATCCCTCTACTGGGTATATACCCCAAAAACTCAGAAACATTGATACGTAAAGACACATGTAACCCCATGTTCATTGCAGCATTGTTCACAGTGGCCAAGACATGGAAACAACCAAAAAGCCCTTCAATAGAAGACTGGATAAAGAAGATGTGGTATATACACACTATGGAATACTAAGCCATAAGAAATGATGACATCAGATCATTTACAACAAAATGGTGGGATCTTGATAACATTATACGAAGTGAAATAAGTAAATCAGAAAAAAACCAAGAACTACATGATTCCATACACTGGTGGGTCATAAAAACAAGACTAAGAGACATGGACAAGAGTGTGGTGGTTACCGGGGGTGGGGGGAGGGGGGGTGCAGGAGGGAAGGAGGGAGAGGGGAAGGGGAGGGGGAGGGGCACAAAGAAAACTAGATAGAGGGTGACAGAGGACAATCTGACTTTGGGTGATGGGTATGCAACATAATTGGATGACAAGAAAACCTGGACATGTTTTCTTTGAATATATGTACCCTGATTTATTGATGTTACCCCATTAACATTAATAAAAATTTATTTATAAAAAAATTAAAATTAAAATATTTTATAAATAATTAAAATAAATATATATTTAGGTATATATTAGCTATATTAATATAGTTATATATTATATATTAATTATTATATATACTAATAGTTATATTGGTTATATTAGTAATATGATATATATAACAAAATAACTAAAATTTGTTCAGCTGAATATCTTTAAAAATGCTTAGAAACAAGCATATACAATTTAAGGCTAATAAAAAAAGCTTTATTACCAGTAAGTTCATTATTAAAATGGCCAAGTTATCAGTATCTATTGGTAGCAACGCAATACAAAATGGTGTACCTATTATCATATATTAAATACATAAAAAATAATTTAAAACAAAATATATAAAAACAGCAATTATAACAGACACAGTCCTTGACCCTTAACATGCTTGTTCTATAAATAAGAACAGATATGTGTTAACCTCAGAGATAAAGATTAATGAAGCAACATTATGTAAAGTGCTTCTGGATACAAGGTGCTATGACTAATAACCCGACTCGGAAAGTAGAGGTGGCATCAGGAGGGAGAATAAGGAGAAACATACCGTGCAGACATGTGGCCAGTGTTCAAACTGTTGTAAAATTCCTTGATTAAGTTCTTCTTTATATAACTCTTTGTAAAAATGTGGAATCTTAGACATCCAAATGCCATTGTTATACTTGTTTAGCATTTCCTTTATGCGGTTTTGAACCTCATCCATTTTATAAGTGTAAGAGGCAGGAGGCGTGACATTTGGTTTTTCAACAGTCTGAATTAAGTTATCTTTAAATTAAAAAAATGATATAATTAACCAAAATGCTTAATTTAGATTATCCCCATCACCTAATAATTGTGTCTTTAGGCTTTGTTAAACTTCAGGCTTGTGGAGGTCAAGGGACTTACAGGGGAGCAGCATTAGGCAAAGCAGGACCATGACAACTGCATTTCAAGTTTTAACCCGGAAGTAACCAGCAGGGTCAACAGGCCCCACAGAGAGAACCTGGCCCCTTTATTTTGCAAGGGTACTTCATTTAATTTAAACAACAGAATAATTTTGCTTCATAAAGAATAATGAAATTCTATTTAATTTTCTAACTGCAACTAAGAAAGGATAAATTTTAGACAATAATGGTTATATGCAATGCTGAATTTAAAGCTATATTCCACAAGGCATGAGGGACAATGACTTAATAGAAGGATCAAAGAACATTTTATAAAAAGTAATAAATTGTCCAGGTTTACCATGTGATCAATTTTCCCCTTTATTAATGAAAAAAAAAATTTAACAACACACAGTTCAAAAAATGATCCATTTATAATCATCATCCTAGCCTTAGTTTATAAATATTAATAAAAGGTTTGAACCCACAGATAACAACTAATGATTTTTTACTTTCCCAATTTATATCATTTATCCTTCTAAGTGAATACTGACAAAGTGTTGACTAGCATTCTTATTCATTTTTTATTTAAAATTCAGAGTGCCTGACTTAACATCCTAAGACAATGAAAAAATTGGAGTGTTCACGACAGCTGACAGTCTTGGTAGTTTAAGAACTATGAAATGCATTCCAAATATCTTCTAAATTTCACTGAAATACAGATTAGAGTATTTTAAAAATTACCAACTACAAGCAAAATATGTTCATGTTTTTAATCATACAGGATTTCTGCGGGCACTCAACAATTTTAACTTTATTTTAAACAGCCCTTTATAGACACACAGACCAGTTTGGGGACACTGGCCTCTGAGGAGGCCGGAAAGTGAAAGGCGAGCTGCTCCTTGAGGACAGCCGGACGTGGACTGCTTTAGCCAGCACGGGTGCGAGACCTCACCTTGCTGAGACTGTTTGGCTCGGTGAACCAAAGGGCCCAGGATGCCCATCTAAAACTCCTACTGGAGGCAGAGCTAATTTATTTAAGTTCTTCTCAAATCATGATATAAAAATACCAGAAAAAAGATGAGTTTCTCAGAACTGGCCAGACCCACTTACAGAGAGACTGTGGGCAGCCGAGGCAGAGTTGGAGTCTCTGCAAATGCACCCGCTCCTGGGGCCTAGGTAGTCACCTACGCTGCTGCACCTTTTGTTACAAGTCAAGGAAGTAGTCTACTTCCTAAATCCTACCTGCAGTGGGCAGGTATAAGAGGCTGTGTGTAAGTGTGCACACAAGCTACTCGTGTCTCTTATCCCCTCTCACTCGTTAGAGGGTAAGATATAAAATACATAAATATGAAACTTAAACTCAAAAAATAGTTTCAGATACTCCACCATTTCAAAGCTGGGGCCTAAATTGTGTGCAATGACCACTAAGCATCTAAATATATGAATATAAATGATTCCTCGGGTTATAAACTCCAAAAGGTCTGTTAAGAAAACAAAAGACGTGTATCAGCTGCCAGGTGAACTGCAGTCCTCTTGAGTAAGTCCCTTTGGTTCCGCAGAAACGTTTGTTCTGATTTAAAAGGATTTACAACCTCTAACAGGTATACAAGTTTAATGAGTAGCCCATGTTTCGGAAAACGCGTTTATAAAAGTAATTGACATAAACAAAAATCATAGTTTAATTAATTTCTATAAGAAATACTGGAGATGTGTTCTTATGGAAAAAGTTATATCAATTCAGTAAGAATCACACTTAAAGCAGCAAGTCCTTTAAAATCATATTTGAATTTCATGCAACATAAGTACTAATTCTGAAAACATCATGGCCCTCAGGTAGAGCTTATTAGCAGGGGATTTAGACTCCATGGTTCGGTCAGTGGAGGAGACAAGATGACAGATGACAAGTAGGTACATTTCTAATCTTTAGAGTCTTTGACTTTATATTTTGTCTCCAATTCTTTTCTTAATAGCCCCTTTTGAATTTTATAACCCAAGGAATGATTTACATTCCTATTTAAATGCTTAGTAGTCCCTGCACACCGTTTAGGGTCCCAGCTTTTATTTTATTTTATTTTTTTAATTTTATTTATTTATTTTTTACAGAGACAGAGAGTGAGTCAGAGAGAGGGACAGACAGACAGGAACGGAGAGAGATGAGAAGCATCAATCATTAGTTTTTCATTGCACGTTGCAATACCTTAGTTGTTCATTGATTGCTCTCTCATATGTGCCTTGACCGTGGGCCTTCAGCAGACTGAGTAACCCCTTGCTGGAGCCAGCGACCTTGGGTTCAAGCTAGTGGGCTTTTTGCTCAAACCAGATGAGCCTGAGCTCAAGCTGGAGACCTCGGGGTCTTGAACCTGGGTCCTCTGCATCCCAGTCCAACACTCTATCCACTGCGCCACCGCCTGGTCAGGCGGGTCCCAGCTTTTAAATGACAGAGTATCTGATTGTATGAGTTTAGGTCCATATTGATGTACTTTAAATCTTACCCTTAATGGGTGAGAGGGTGACAAGGGACACAATACCTCTACAGGTGACACATGGAATTGAAACAGAATAGGTCTGGTGTGAGGAAGGTCTATCTTCTCTTTACATCACTTTAATTCACAACTCAAAGAAATTACTAAAGAGCAGGAGAGATATATTCCAAGCAGGAGAAGGTGAGAGCAAATATCACAAGCCACCCCTAGAGTTTTCCTGGGGCTCTGAGGCTCCAGAATCCAAAATGTATCATGAAATTAATGTTTAGGAAACATACCACTCATTTCCTTAATAGAGGGTCTTGAGAGATGCATCTGAAAAGGTGGTAGAAGGGATGCTTTTGGGATAAACCTAAGGTATAAAAAAAATAATAAATTAAAATTTAAATAGTGAAGTCTATACCAAGTTTTAAACACTACACTTTTCATTAAAGTCTCTGTGGCTTCGAGACCCTGAGGTCGCCAGCTTGAGTGCGGGCTCATCTGGTTTGAGCAAAAGCTCACCAGGTTCGACCCAAGGTCACTGGCTCGAGCAAGGGGTTACTCGGTCTGCTGAAGGCCCACGGTCAAGGCACATATGAGAAAGCAATGAACAACTAAGGTCTCACAATGAAAAACTGATGATTGATGCTTCTCATCTCTCTCCGTTCCTGTCTGTCTGTCCCTGACTATCCCTCTCTCTGCCTCTCTCTCTGTCCCTGTAAAAAAAATTAAAAAATAAATAAATAAAAGAAAAAAAAGTATCTGTGGCACTGAACAGTAAAACTAGTCATTAAAATATTTCAAAATGAGCTGAAATAAAAATATACCTCATTTGAGCTTTCATGTTTCATAGACACCCAGAGAAGATGTATTAAAAACTAAATTTAAACTAGGACTATAAAAGAACTTGGAGGTCAGATTTCCAATTAATCACCTTTAAGGAACTATTTAAGTATTAAATGCATGAAATAATAAACTAAAAAAAAACAAAAACAAAACAAAACAAAATTAAAAACAACAAAAATCTTGCAAAAAATAAGCAGTTGAACACAAAGACTATTTTGGAATATAACCAAAAACATGAAGGATTTGCATCACTATATATTAAAATGTATTATAATGTTACATTTAAAATAGTTGGACAGATACATGAAAGTTGTAGAGAGCTATGAAACACTCAATTTACATTATATGTTAGCACATGACAAAGGTGGCATTTCAAACAAGAGCGGGGATTGCTCAAATTACTTAGAAAAAATAAACAGATTTCCCACCTCATACTTCCACAAAAATAATTTTTATATGAATTATATTGTATATACAAACTATAGAAATGATCCCTGAAAGTATAGTCTTTTATATTGTATATAGAGCAAGATTCTTCCAAATAGCACAAATAAACAAACCACATGTAGAGACAGAAATAATTTGTATTCATGTCTGTCTTCCTCACTAGAGACTCCAAGTGTCTTAATTACCTGTGTTCCCAGTGCTTGGTACATACAAGGAAGAGTGAATGTTGTAGGAATAAAATGATATAAACTTTGTGGCTGACAGTTCTTTTATTTCCTTTCAGTACTAGAAAATCATGTCACTTTCTTCCTCCATGGTTGTGGATGAGAAATCCACTGTCATTAAAACTGGTATTCCCCTATAGGAGATGTGCTATTTCTCTCTGGCTGTTTTCAAGATGTTTTCTTTGTCTTTAGTTTTCAGAAATTTAATTATGAGATGTCCTTAGCCAAATCTGAGATATTTTCAGCCATTATGCCTTCAAATACTCATTCAAGATAAACTATTGTTCTATCTTCAAGTTTACTGATTCTTTCCTCTGTCACATTCATCCTGCTACTGAGCTTATCCAGAGCATTTTTTATTTTGGTGTTGCATTTTTCCATACTGTGCTTTACATTTGGTTCTTTTTCTCTATGTTCTATTTCTTTGGTGAATTTTCTTTTATTTTCATTTTTTTTTGAAAATCCTTGCCCTTGCTCGTGGAAATACTTTTATGACAGCTGCCTTAAAATCCTTGTCAGATAATTCTAACATTTGATTCATTTTGCTGTGTGTGCCTGTTGATTATCTATTCTCACTCAAGCTGTCATTTTCCTGCTTCTTTTTTTTTTTTTTTTTTTTTTTCTGAAGCTGGAAATGGGGAGAGACAGACAGACTCCCGCATGCGTCCGACCGGGATCCACCCAGCACGCCCACCAGGGGTGATGCTCTGCCCCTCCGGGGCATCGCTCTGCCGCAACCAGAGCCACTCTAGCGCCTGGGGCAGAGGCCAAGGAGCCATCCCCAGCGCCCAGGCCATCCTTGCTCCAATGGAGCCGTGGCTGCGGGAGGGGAAGAGAGAGACAGAGAGGAAGGAGGGGGTGGGGGTGGAGAAGCAAATGGGCGCCTCTCCCATGTGCCCTGGCCAGGAATCAAACCCGGGTCCCCCGCACGCCAGGCCAACGCTCTACCGCTGAGCCAACCAGCCAGGGCTTCCTGCTTCTTGGTGCAATGATTTTTTTTTTTTTTTTGGTATCCTGGACTTTAGGACATATGTTAGGAGACTGTTGATCATATTTAAATGTCTTATTTTAGCAGGTAGTTACTCTGTTTGGGTTTAGCACATAGCCCCTGACCCACTTTTACAGGACGCAGTTCCATTGATAACTTAGTTTAAGGGCCCTTATGATACTATTCTGGTGTGGTACATTCATCTGTTGCTGCTGGGGCTCCTGCCTGGTTTCTGCAGATGCTGCCCATGGGAGCCGAATGCCCTTGGCCTGGTGCGTCTAGGTGGGAGTGGTAAAGCACACTGGGCTGCAAGTCAGAGAGCACCAACTTGGGCCCACTATTTAGGCTGATGGCAGCACCCCCCCACACACACACACACCCTACCCACACTCAATCACTGCTGGTGCTACCTGCAGGGACGGAAGACACTTACTGGATTGCTCAGTGACACCAAGTGAGGGGTGGGAAACACCGATCATGGGGTCGAGAATGCTCCCGTGACCCCACAATCCAGGACTTGATTTTGCTATCATTTTATAGATCCAATTAAAAAATAGGACTTTGAAATTTGAAACTTAGGCATGCAACTAGAGGTGACAATCATACCTCAGTCATACACTGAACCCAACCAATGCTCTGGATCAAGATCCAACTTTTAATTATGTATTTACTTTCTAGACCTTACCAAAATTATAATAACCAAAATCATCATTATGGCAAATATTTAAGGGTTACTTTATAAATAGACACCATTATGGCAAATATTTAAGGGTTACTTTATAAAAAAACCAAAATACAAAAAAATTAAGACCCTTTTACCTAACTTTAAAAAATTATTTCTAAATATTCTATTACTGAGGTGGAAGGGTACCTGTATGTGGGGGAGAACTATGTGTGTGGGAGGAACTTACACAAAATGGAATTTTTAACACTAAATTAAAGAAATTTGATACAACAAAATTTGTTTTGTAAAGGCACAAACCGACGGGACAAAGTCATACTGACGCGTCTGTATCAGGAGTAGGCCAACTTTTTGTGTGAAGGTCCTTTAGTCCATACTCCAGACTTCCCAGGCCATACTCCCTCTGCACCACTCCTCAACTCTGCCGCTATGCAAAAGCTACCACAGATGCTGTAGAAACAACGGAATGTAGCTGTGTTCCTATAACACTTTCTTTACAGAAAACAGGCAATGGGCTAGATTTGGCCTATGGGTTGTAGTTTGCTTACCTGAGTGACTTCATACAACCATAAAATTTAAAGCCAGAAAAGAAATTTGAGATCACCTTGTTAACATTTTATTGGCCAAATGAGGACACCACAGCCCCAAAAGATACAATCATTTCACTAATTTCCCCTGGCTTGTGAACAGCAGCAACCAAACTAAGACTTCAAGGCTGTGTGATTATCGCCAGCGCAGTGTTCTGACGCACAGGTGTATTACCTTACTGTATTATTATGGATCGAGCACTGGAGCACAGTAGAGTGTGCAAATCAATCAGATTTTATTTAAAACTTACAAAATTAATTATAAGAAAGGTTTTCAAAAAAGTTGTAAATTATGCTGAAATAGCACCTTAGAACAACTTGGGAGAGTTCTTAAAATGAACTTCACAAGGAAAGGCAACCAAAAATGTGGAGAAAATATGAAATGGAGCTGTTCAGAGAGTAACAATCATGCAGCCCGGAAAAGCAGACTTACTAGTAACGCTGCATTTCTCTACTACAGTTGAACTTACAGTAGATAAAACAGAAAGCATTTTTTTCTTACCCTGAACATACATTTTTTAACTCTTATTACCCTGGGTTCACTACACATCTCTTTTTAGCCAGGCAAAGTGCAAATACCTGTTGTTGATCACATGCCTCTGCACTGGAACATCTTTGAATACTTCGCTTCCAACATTTGTATGTAATGCATAAGGCGGTATTTCAGCATCAGACTTAACTCCAAGAGAGTTTCCTCTGTCTCTTGACAGTGCTAAATTAGGCTTTTTGCTGACAGACAAATCTGAAGAAAATCCTGGTTGTCTGAGAGTTGCTTTTGGTTTTCCTATAAAGTCAGACATACAGAATGGAACCAATTAGCTTCCCAAGCCCTAGTTTCATTATGTCACTTCCCTGTCCAGATGTTTTCTATGGGTCTCTACTCTCAGAGCAGTGTGTAAGGACATGAGAAAGTTGCTATGTGAGTGTTGGTCAGTAGGGGAAGAGTAGATTGGTGAGACTAGCCAGTTACCTTACCTCTACTTACCAACTAACATACCAGCGGCGGCCACCTCACATTATTACAATGCAGCACACTCCACCCTGTCTCAGTCCTCCCATCTCTTCTCCATCAATTTAAGCTCTTCCACTCAAGGTTCAAGTCTCCTCTGCATCATAAAGCCCTCCATTGCCATTTTCACTCACCTGAAATGCTTGCTGTGGCATTTAGGCATTTTTTAAATGAAAATTATATTTAATGAGGTGACATTAATCAATAAGAGTACACAGGTTTCAAGTAAACATCTCTATAGCATTTTAACTGTGGATTGCTTTGTGTGACCATCACCAAAGTCAGATCATTTTCCATCACCATATATTTGCCCCTCTTTACTTCCCTTCCCCATCCTCTTCCCCCTGGTAGCCACTTCACTTTTATCTATGTCCATGAGTCTCAGTTCTATATCCCATCTATGTGTGAAATCATATAGTTCTTATGTTTTTCTGATTTACTTATTTCACTCGGTATGTATAATGTTCTCAAGGTTTATTCATATTGTCGTAAAAGCAATAGGTCATCATTTCTTATGGCTGGGTAGTATAGGCATTTACTCTTTTCTATTATCACTGCACTATTTCTTGAGAGTTTGGTTTTAGAACCGATTGTAAGCTCCCTGAGACGAGTGTTTAGTAAACACAGGCTGAGGTACCTATATAACACCTTTGTGTATTGTATAATTCACATTTGTTTTGTTTTTTAAATAGAGGATTTATATTAAAAGACAATATTTGCTAAATAAGACCTACAATTATAGGTTCTTGGTTCATCTAACACTCTGGATGAGGTTTTCCCTCAAATAACCTAAAAGATAATTAAAATATTTTAAATTAAAAAGATAATTTAAAAAGATTAAAAAATTAAAATCTACTCTGAGATATTTCATATTGAGTAAGGACTGCATTTAGTAAGTCATGCTCACCATATTCATTTAATTTCAAATGTAAATACTAGCTTCAGGATTTCACTGTTGACATATGAATGTTAACAAATACAAGTGTTTATCATGCATACAAGCAATATTTCCATAATTCCACATAATTCCATATGTCAGTGTATTCACAGATAGGCTTAAAATGTTTTAGCATGTCAAAAGATCTTACCTTCTAGGAAAAATGGCAGGGTTTTCTTGACTCTCATCTGACAGTTAACCTGCCGTCCAGTTTTCCTTTTTGAACTTCTCTGACGAGCCACAAGCTGAGCGATTCTCGCAGTTTCTGTGCAGGCCACAGCGTAACAGGTGATCTGCCCAGGTAAGGCAAAGTGAGAGGAGAGACATTTCTCAGGTACACCGGTGCTTAGAAGCCAATTTTTTTTTTATTGATTTAAATTTATTGTGCTTACATAGATTCAAGTGTCCCACCGAATACAGAGGCCAATTTTTAAAAGTGGATTTTAATGAGTTTACATGTCCCAAATCAAGCTGTATGAAAATATTTGTGCCTCTCTCTCTGACGTTAGAGCAAAATGATACTCTCTACAGAGAAATCAAGTACAGTCTAGCACATGGAATTATATTCTTTGCTTAAATTAAAAATTTCATTTATTCCTTAAACAGGTATTTATTAAGTAACTATAGGGCACTAGGTACTATGGAATTAACAAATAAACCAAAACAGACCTGTAAGCTACACATATTATCTCATATAATCTGTGAGATAAGTTTTATTCTGTTTTATACAATGGGAAAATAGAGGCTCAAGAAAGTTAGCAACCTCCCAAGTCACACAGCTAGGCTATGTCTTTGAATCCAAAGTAAGTCCTCATAACTGCTATGTTGCATTACCTTCCAAAGACCACTAACTCTAGTCTTGCCACTGTATAGATTAGTTGGGCGATTTAGGACGAATCAATTTACCTCCTTAATCTCAGTATTTACAGCTATAAAACAGGGTTTACATCTGGCGTTTTCCAACTGTTCAATGGAACCATAGGGTTCCACGGAGGTGCCTCAGAGCCTCACAGTGGCAAGGGTGCAAAGGTCAGGCAGGGCAAGTAGAGGCTGGGACCCTCTGCTCCTGCTTAAAGCACAACAACTTAGCTTTCCATCTTTTAAAAAACTGGTGTGACACATACAATATTTGAAAAATATCTGAAAAACGTATGTAGACTATTAGGACTAGATGATCTCTAAAGCCCCATCTAGCCTGTAAGTCTTTGATTCTAAGTTGAAATGAGGAGCAGGAAAGCAAAAACAAGCCAAAACATGTTTCTATTCTTTGGCTCAGTATTTCTATTCCAGAAAATATATTACAAAAATTCAAAAGAAGAAAAAGTTACATACTCAAATATGTGCAATAGGGGCTATTAGTAGTAAAAATCTGTAAACATTAAAAATGTCCAAAATAAGAAAATAAAGAGTAAATTCTAGTTTAGTAACTATATGAAGTATTATTAATTTATTAATTCATTCAGATATTTTATCATTTTATCATTCAGACATTCAACACATTTATTAAGCACCAACTAACTATTCGGGATGAAAACCAGTATCTCATCTTCAAGAAACGTATGAAGGAAAAAGAGAGAAACAAAGGGACTGGCTAGAAAACACTGTCAAGTAGTACGTTGGATGTATCACCAGGTGCCCAGTGGACCAAAAGGACGGCTTAAATCTCTCTGGGAGACTCCGGGATGCTGAAGAAAGCTTTATTATTAATATAATATTTAACTAACTTATACTTGCTCTTATAAAAATTATTACAGCTTAGGCGAAGCTCCCCTTTTAGACCATTCTCCTGATTCTGGGCCCCTGTTCCCTCCTCCACTCACTGCCTCCCCTAGTCACTGCAAGCAGAAGAGAAACTACTATAAATTTTGGTGAGAAATACTTCATACTTGTTCTATATATGTAAATATACCCAGAAAAATATACTGTTTTGGGGGTGGGTGTTCTTGCTTATCTTCCGGGTGACGGTTTTAATCCATATCTTTCATACTGTACCTTGGGCAGATACCAAGAAGTGCACCTCCTGGGTCGCAGGGTAAGGACAATAAAAATTTTACTTGCTAACAACAAGGTCCCCATGTTATACAAAAATATTCCTCCAGAGAATATAAATATGAATATATAATATTATTCTAGAGAAACTAAAGCATTTGAACTTATAGAACAACACGATCATACTGGCGTGAAGGCAAGACAAGACTAGAGAGAGACAAGACTAAAGACAGGGAGAGCAGTAGGGAGGGCCCTTTAACAATCCAATGCTAAATGACCGAGTAGAGACAGCAGGAATAGATATGAGTAAGGTCTAGCGATGAGAATTTAAACGGGTTTGTTAGTTTGGTAACAGGAGGTCATTAGCACTTTGAGTAGTGAATTTTTTTCATGCTTGCTGACCCCGGGAGTGAGTTTTTTTTTTTCAAAAAATGAAATTAGTTCCAGTTCCAGTTTTATTAACTTAAAATCATGTTTGTTTGATAACCAATTTATGGAAACAAGAAGAACATACATTTGCCTTTTTTTAATGTTGCCTTACACATTTTTAAAATAAAAATTTTGTACGATCTTACTCTGGATGGTCAGGAAGCACGAGGACGTACATGAGCATTTGCACTGCTAAAAGGGTTCGTCACCTGGGGAAACAGTTGCAGCAAGGTAGTAGTGGAGGGGGTGATATTTAGACAGTTAGGGTCTCCAGTACAGTTAATGTTTGGATGTTGAAACTGGGTAAATTTTAATTTTAAAACTTCTTATTTAATGTGGTTAACATCTTATTTTTACACGTAAAGAATCTGAGGGGTTAACCGAAGTAGCCAGAATCTGGGTGGCTGTGTGTGGATGCTGGTCTCTGTCACTACCAATCCCAAAGCACTCAGACTTCTGTCACAGGCAGGAGACTGAAAGTGCCGGGCAGGCAATGAAGGATTGGTCTGACTTTTCTGACGCGCACAAGTACCTCCTTACCTCACCAGACCTACTGGTCTCGATCCTGACAACTGTTGGCACGCTTCTCAGATAGGCTTCCAGTGTAGGGTAACCTAACTGCTTGAAGGGGATCCAGTCTCCGGTCAAGGATCTGTACTCTCCCTGCAGCCGAGGCAATGCTACTCCGTTCTTATGAGACTGCAGGACAGCTCGCAGCATTTTTGAAACCAGATCTGCTTCCAGCATCTTCACCTACAAGAGCACAATAGAAGATTACTGTGAGATGATCATTAGCCTGTGAATTCAGGTAGATTCCCAGAGCTCACACTTGTTAGAGTATTCCATCAACGGTTACTGGATAGTTTCTGTCCTATCACAATGCAGAGCAGTAACTGCTAGGGTAGAGAAAAGCACAGAATATTATGAGACCACAGGGGAAGTCAGAAAGGCATGAAGACTAGCCTGCAGACGGAAGATATCAGGGAATGTTTCCAGATGAGGGGAACCCCAAATGGAAACCTAAAGAACGAGAGGAAATCAGCCAGGCAAGGAGGAAAAGGGTGTGTGTGTGTGTGGGGGGGTGTAGATTGGAAGAGGTAACAGACGCAGGTAAAGGGAACAGGAAGTGCAAAAGACACAGTGGTAAGAGAGAAGCACGTAGTTGGTTCTGAAAATTCCAGGCAGTTAAGTGGCTGGACATGGCTGAACAAAGATTCCAAGCTAAGGACTGAAAGATAGGGATGGGAGAGGACGGAAGAGGCAAACCAGAAGAGATTATCACATTCCACTAATAAATTTGCATTTTTGCCAAAAGTAATGCAGTACTTTGAAGGGATTTTAAATGGGGGTGGAGATTTTAGGAATGGCATTATTCAGTAGCAGGGAAGAGAGATTAGAAGGAGAAAAACTAATAATGACTTCTAAGAATACTTAGAAATGTTAAAGGACCTAGGAACAGGGCCTTGGGAATAAACAAAAAAATCAACTAGAGAGGTAATTAGGAAGTGAAATCAACTAGAATTGATCAACTGGTTTAGATGATGAAGGAGGTTCTTATTGCAGAAGCATTTGGATAGTAATGACCCACACTGAGATGGGTTTGCAATAAAGGAAGAAAGGGACTTAATTTTGGACAGAGGTACTGGGGATGCTCACAGGGCAGCCACAGAGATATACTTACCAGGAACTTTAGTTAGAGGCCTGACCTCATTATAGATTGCTGGCCTTCAGCAATACCACATGGTATTTGGTGACTAGGGAGCCAAAAACAAAGTAAAGGATTGACCTCTGTAGACAACTGTCATTTAAAGAATGGGCAGAGGAAAAAGGACCTATAAAAGACTGAGTGAAAGGGACCAAAGAAATGGAAGTAGAAAAAAGGTAGAATCACAGTGTCAGAAAAACAAGTGGAAAGAACCAAGGAGAAGGCATGTTCAAAAGTGTCACAGCAGCAGATAAGTCAAGTGAGAGGGGAAAAAGGTGACTACTGAATTTTGGTACCTAGGAATTCCATGAGGACCCTGGCTAAGAATTTTCATTGATCAGTAATAGTTATGTTTCAAAATTAACCACTCAAATTTTCTTTACACTAATGGTAAGCAGAATGAAGGTACATTTGGAAAATGACATTAGTCATTTATTAAATGAAGGAGAAAGGGAAGCCATGGATAACTTGTTATATTTTTCTTCAACAGTGCTATCCAAAAGAATTTCTGTAATGACAAAAATGCTTTATATCTGTGCAGTCCAATGTGGTAGCCAATACCCACATGAACTACTAATAAGCACTTGAAATGTGGCCAACATGACTAAGGAACTGGATTTTAATTTAATTTAAATTAAATATAGCTATTAGATACCATATTGGACAGCAGAAAATTCTATCAATTTTCTCATTTGTCCTTTTGAAAAAGGAGACAAAATATCAGCTCAACATGGGTACTTTTCATTATAAATAATACTCGAATGACAGCAAGTTTTAAGTGGCAAATAACCTAAGTATTCATCTTGTACTTCCTTTCACTAGACATTAACTTTTTTCAAATTGTCACCACCAACACCAACATTTCATTAATACCACAATCTAGGAAAGCCCTATATTGGATCTATATTTTTATTCTCTCTGTAGGTAGATAGACAGACACATACACATGTATATACATACGTATTTATACATAGAAAAATCTTTCATTTAGGTGTAATTTACATAAAATAAAATTCAATCTTATGTGTAACATTTATTGAGTTTTGAAAAATATACACACTTATGCACTCATCATCACCACAATCAACATACAGACATGTCCATCATCAAAAAGTTGCCTCACGTGGGGTGCATAATTATGTGAAAGTAAAGTGTACAATAATAGCTCAGCGAGTGAGAGAGGAGAGCTAAGAGTATGCCACTGGAAGGTTCTTATGCTGTACATAAAGTAGTATAATATTATTTGAAAGTGGAATGTGATAAAGATGTAAATTGTGAACAATATGGCAACCACTATTTTTTTTTGACAGAGACAGAGAGAGGGACAGAAAGGGACAGACAGACAGGAAGGGAGAGAGATAAGAAGCATCAATTCCTCGTTGCAGCAGTTTAGTTGTTCATTGATTGCTTTCTCATATGTGCCTTGACCAGAGGGCTCCAGGTGAGCCAGTGAGCCCTTGCTCAAGCCAGCGACCTTGGGCTCAAGCTGGTGAGCCTGTGCTCAAGCTGGCGACCTTGGGGTTCAAACCTGGTCCTCCGCATCCTAGTCTGACGCTCTATCCACTGTGCCACTACCTGGTCAGGCATCACTAAATTTTTTTAAAGAGGTAAAACTAATAAACCAGTAGTAAAGATAAAACAGTAAAAAATTCAATAAAAAAAGCAGGCAAAAATAACAACAACAACAAAGAATAGATAGGGCAATTAGAAAACAGCTAGCAAAAGGGTAGATTTAAAACCAACCATACCAATAGTTATATTAAGTGTAAATGGCCAAAATATGACAATAAAAAGTTACAGATTGGCAGAGTGGCTATATAAAAAACCCATTTATATATAAATACATTAACCAAAAAAGGTTAATAAAAAGGGTTTTAAAGGTTAAAAGTAAAAAAAGACAGAAAAATATATACCATGCTAATACATGACTATATTATCAGTATACTATCAGAACACGAAATATTGCCAGGGATAAAGAGAGACATTATACAATAATTAAGGAGTTAATTCATCAGAAACACATAACCATCCTAAGTGAGACTGCACCTAACACCGGAACTTCAAAACACATGAAGCAAAACCAATAAAGCTCAAAGAATGAATAGACAGATTCATAGTTATGGTTGGAAACTTCACAACTCCTTTCTCAGTAACTGGTAGAGTCAGTAAACAAAATATCAGTAAGGATATGGAAGAGCTGAACAACTCTATCAACCAAACCAATCTAATTGACATTTACAGAATTCTCCACTCCAATGACAGAATACACATTCAAGAGCATATGGTACATTCATCAAGATGGAATATATCCTGAAACTTAAAACAATCCTTGACCAATTTAGAATACCTGAAATTACACAAAGGGTATATTACAACCAGAACAAAGTTAAATTAGGTATCAATAACATCAATATATATAGGCAAATTTAATGATACACTTTAAAAATTAACCAAGAATCAAAGAGGAAGGCTCCTCCAAGTCAGAACATACTTTTAAACAAATGAAGACACCATATATAAAAATTTACTTGTTGTAGTAAAAGCAGTATTTACAGAAAAATTTACAGCATTATACAGTTATACTAGAACAGAGTATCTGATCTAAATCATTAAATCACTATTAAATCACTGATCTAATCTACACTGTTGAGAAAAAAGAGCAAATTATGTAAGTAGAGGAAGGAAATAATAAACATGAGAGCAAAATAAATATTGAAGTGATGAAACAGATCTATAATAAATAGAAAAAAAAAGTAGAGAAAAAAATGAAAACAAAACTCATTTTTTTAAAACAAGAAAATCGATAAACTTCCAGGCAGATTAATCAAGGAAAAGAACACATAAATTGCCAATAATGGGATTGAAAAGGGGGCCATCAGTTTATCAGGAAGACATAACAATCCTATAGACATTTAAAAGAGAATATTATGATCAAGTTATGCCAATAAATTAGATACATTAATTGAAACACAAATTTAAAAGCTTATCCAAGAAGAAATGGATAATCTTAATATCCCTGTATCTATCAGAGAAACTGAATTTGTATCAATAGTTGAAAACCTTCGTATAAGGAAAACTTAAAGCCAAGAAGGCTTTATTGGTAAATTATACCTCACTCTTAAGGAAGAATTAATACCACTTCTACACACTTTCTTCCAGAAAATAGAGGGAAAGGCACCATTCCTGAACTGATTTTATGAGGCCAGCATTATGCTGACACCAAAACCAGGCAGGCATTACAAGAAAAGCACAGACCAGTATCCCTCATGAACATGAATGCAAACATTTCCTAACAAAATATTACTCCATCAAATCCAACGATATGTAAGAGGGGCAGCTTATGATGTTGGTTTGAAAGGGCAGGCCTAACCCTATCTTAGAAACTAATTAGAGGTTTGTCCTATGGGCTGCCCTACATGAAAGCCTCCTTCCACTCCTTCCACCCTCCGGAGGACAATTCTAGATCACTTTCTCAGAAATGCCCCCCTCTCTTATTTCTGCTCTGAAACATCTGCCAGCAGGGACCTCTCAAATGGGGCACTTAATAATTTGGGGTGTAGAGGGGAAGGCCCCAACTCCCCCCCCCACACACACACACACAGGCTGTCTGACTGCCTCTGAGTATATAGTAAAAGCTGGGAAGCTTTGCCCGATGCTTGGTTCCTTAATTCCACCCTCTTTAAATGTGTCTTTTTTTTGGGGACCTAGATTCTTCCAAGAGATGCCTTTTAGCCTGTATTCTAATAATCCTATCCTTCTGCCCCAACGCTCAGATATGTTTCATGTACATACAGCATATGGATTTACAGTGAACAACTGATAATAAAATTGAATAAATAAAAAACCAGTGCTAATATATGTAGCACAAAAGTGCTGATCCATATTTTTCACTTTTCCCATCTCCTGTAACCATGCGTTTGTCTAGCTTCCTTTAAGGGCAACTGGTGGATATTTTTTCCTAAATTATGCTTCTCAACCTGACCTGAGACAGGTTCATGCCATACACACATATGCCAGTTTCACTCTCTAATGTGCCTATCATCATAGTTAAAACCCAAATAAGTTTACTACTTCCTTGATTTAACTTCATTTGGGGGAGGACTAAGGGTTTGTACAAGGTTGTGCCTGTGCCTCCTCTTGCTTGTGACCCTAAATTCAATACCACTATGTAGAGGGCACTTATTTTCCTGGGACAAATCCCTTCTCCTGGGCCTTGGTCTCTCTATCTGTAAGAGGAAGGGGTTTGGTATTAGTGGTTCTCAACTTCCCACCAAAACCACCACATGATACAAGAATATAGACAGACTGGTGGACATCCACAATTCTGCCACTGCTCACCAGATCCACGGTGAACACCTCAATCCACTCTATGCCAGCGTCCTGGCTGGCATGGGGCACCTGCCTCCTAGCTGGTTTCTCTACTTCCACTTCACTTCCTAGAATCTGTTCTCCGTAACACAGCTAGAGTGATCCTTATATATCATACATCCTATCACATCATTTCTCTGCTCAAAACTCTCTAAGGGCTTCCTGACTTATTCAGACAAAGGCTAAAGTTTTCACAGGGCCATACACAACCCGTGCCCACCCCACTTCTCTGACCTCAATTCCTCCTTCCCTTTTTTTCACTCATTTCACTCCACCCAGGCCAGCCTCCTTCCTTCTCCTGGTACATGCCCTAGATAGATTCACATTAGGGCTTTTGTACTTGCCGTTCCCTCCGCGTGGCAAGTCCTTGCTCCAAGGTTTCACACAGTTCACCGCTGCCCCTTCGGGTATTTGCTCAAATGTCACCTTCTCAGTAAGGCCTCCCCTGGCCGCCCAATTCAAAGTCAGAGCTGTTATGCCTGCTGATCAGCTCTCCCTACTCCCCTTCCCTTAGCTCACTCCTTAGCACTTACACCATCACCAAATACTTGTCTTTATTTGACCTCACCACCTATCTCCCCAACCTGAATGTAAGCTCCAGGAAAGCAGGCATTTGTCAAGTTTTGGTCACTGCTGAATCTCTAGTGTCTAGCCCACAAAAAGAGCTCAATAAACAAAAACAAAATAAATGAGAAATTCTCCATATACCGAACACCACTGCTTTTCTCTCCTGCTCACTAAAATATATGCATGTGAACTTTTAAAGGAATAATCTTTATTTAAAGAATTGTTTGCAAATTTTAATGATTGTTATAAACTAAGACAGCCAACTGCGTCATGAAGCTGTCATTGAGAACTATCAGGAGGATTATTTCTGGGCCTTTCTACCCTGCAACAGTTCTCCCGGGCAGGCTCAGGTCAGGGCCCAGCGTCGCTGCAAGGAGTCACACATTCCGATGAGCAGTAGGCATTGCTTGAATACTGGTGTCTCATGTGTATTCCTGTTTTTCAAATAATGGGCAGATACCATTGGGATTCACAAACCCAAAGTGATACTGAATTCACAACAGCTTTGGGTAGTGATATATTTTATCAATCAATAGACACTAGTGTGTGAGGTTTCACAAAGTTTTTTACAAAGCTAACAACAAAGGGACCTTATACTTGAGAAGGCTGGGAAGCAATGCTTGACCACACAGCTGCAGTCTGAACTGAGTATCCCTCTGCTTCCACTCTCTACCCCCTGCCTTTTAAAAAATATGCTATTTTCATGGAATACTATAATTCTCTATTTGCAAACAACTTTTTGGAGAGAAGGAAAGTTTCTTCGACTGTAAAGGCTGAGAATCTCAAAGCTGGTGAGGAGTAGCTCAGCATAGTAAAACTTGGAATGGTAAGTGTGATTGTATGTCTTATTCAGATGTATGTCTTGATCTCATGCTTGTCAATTTCTTCCAGTCTGGCTTGCAATCCCTACATTAGCAATATCACTTTGGGCACTGAACAAAAAGAAAGTTTTGCCCTGCCGGTTGGCTCAGTGGTAGAGCGTCAGCCTGGCGTGCAGGAGTCCCGGGTTCGATTCCCAGCCAGGGCAACACAGGAGAAGCGCCCATCTGCTTCTCCACCCCTCCCCCTCTCCTTCCTCTCTGTCTCTCTCTTCCCCTCCCGCAGCCAAGGCTCCATTGGAGCGAAAGTTGGCCAAGGCGCTGAGGATGGCTCTGTGGCCTCTGCCTCAGGCGCTAGAATGGCTCTGGTTGCAACAGAGCAACGCCCCAGATGGGCAGAGCATCGCCCCTGGTGGGTGTGCCGGGTGGATCCCGGTCGGGCGCATGTGGGAGTCTGTCTGACTGCCTCCCCGTTTCCAGTTTCAGAAAAATACAAAAAAATAAAAAAATAAAAAGAAAGCTTTACAACTAGAGCTTAAACCAGGTGTCCCCAAACTACAGCCTACGAGCTGCATGCGGCCCCGAGGCCATTTATCTGCCCCCCCCCCCCCCGCCGCACTTTCGGAAGGGGCACCTCTTTCACTGGTGGTCAGTGAGAGGAGCACTGTATGTGGCGGCCCTCCAACAGTCTGAGGGACAGTGAACTGGCCCCCTGTGTAAAAAGTTTGGGGACCCCTGGTAAACAAACACATTATTATTTTCTAATCTGTAGTGGTTCAAAATGCTCTTAAGTTTTGTTAACCTCTTGGTTATCGTGGCATATTTTGAGATTTCCTAAAGATGGCAATTACACCGAGAACTTTTATAAAAGGTACAGTATATAAGAATACTTTCCTCTAACTATAAAAATCAGTTTACCATCTTGGACGTTATTCATTAGAAACAAAAAGGAAGTTTATCACAGGATTTTCAACTCTTAGTGTCTCAATGGCAAACCTTTAGGCATCTTCCCAAAAATTAAGTTTGAAGTTTCTCTTAAAGTTGCCAATTTGATCTTTCAAATTTCTTCTCCTTTATTTCTGTTCTCTAAAAGTATTGTGATAAATACAATTTAAAGTTTAAGAAAATTCAAATTACTTTTATTTTGAGAATGTTATGCAAGCCCTGGTGAACCACAGGTTAGGCCAGGCTGGGAGAAATAAAATTGGCCATCTCTGTTTTAGACCATAGGTTCTCAGGTTAAAAGACTTAAGTGTTTCCCTAGACAACAAAGGGGCTTAAGGGAGCTATTTTGGCTGAGTAAGAATCCTAAACAGTAAAGTGGAGGTGGGTCTGAAAAATTAATCAAGAGTTTTTGATTTAAAAAAAACTGACCAAGGTCAGCAAGCAAAGGCCACAGTCGAGGAAGAAGAAACTGGTCACAACAAATCACAACACATTGCACTTGACTTTCATTTCCTCCTCCTCACTCTGTTTCCTCCTCCTTTCTTTGCCTCTCTTTCTGAATGAGAAGTGTCAAAAGTAGTTATATGTGCTCACCACAATATCTGGCATTCAGTAGTTACTTAAAAACAGTTCTCTAATGGCGTGGATGGGAAACTACCTATGAATATATGTTTTAAATGGCTAAGAGCACAAAGACATGAGCATTGATGTATTAGAAAAATTTTTAGTATGCCATTAAATTTGAAAAACCAGAATCGTCTCAGGTTTTCTTACTTCCCTCACTAACATACTTACAACCTGGAAAGCTTGGTAAGAAAGCCACTGGATCTCTTTTAAGATCTCTCAACCTACACAGTAGGCAAAAAAATCACTTACTGCTTTGGCAAATGGACTCTCAGCAGAGATTCCCTGCCAGACTTCAACCGCACAATGTCCCCCAAGCCTGCCTGGCTGAGGAAAGCAGCAGGGATAGGGGCCCAACGTCAGCAAGCGCAGCTGAGAGTTGCATGGAATTCTAGTGGGCACCTTCACACCATCTCCTCCAAACTCTTCAGTTTACAGCTGAGGAAACTGAGGCCCAGGGTAAACATTCCAGGTCTCACATATTTTTATGGCCAGAACCATAACAAAAACCCAGGTCTTCTGGCTCCCAAACCTGGAGCTTCTTTTCGGGCAGCTGCTCCAAATGTAGAGTGGAGTAGGCTTCTGAGAATAAGTTTGGCTTAGGGTACGCTCAGAGGCAGATTTAACAGCGGGCACACCATTAAAGCGGCATGTCCCTGGGCCCCAGCTTCTGAAGGGCCCCGCAAAACCCCAACTTTACACTTTTTTCTAGTGACATCAAGTTTAAGGGGCCCAATATTTTCTCCTGCACCTGGGGCCTCAACCGACCTTAATCCGCCTCCAGTACGCTGACAGCAACACTGGGGGATGCTAGCAACTCGCCTGACATCAAACAGGGACCTGCCACATTCTGACTGAAGGGTGTGGCATCCAAAAGAACTGACAACTGTTGTAAAAATTCAATGGTGACAACTGATAATTTTTTATCCTTTCATTCCTCTCTTTTCTCTTTGATACACAAGTAACCATGAGTGCCCCACAGTGCTGGTATGTACAAGGAGTGGGGCAAGAAGTAGGGGAAAGTAATGACAACCTTTAGAAAAGTAGGTTTAAACAATTTCAATAGCCTAAAACAATTCTCACATCCAAAACTGTATTTTGGAAATTCACAACTTTTCTCTTTAATACAACTAAAAATAGTCCCAAGAAAAGAGTCTTGTTCTAAAGAACCTGGTTTTGGTGTCCTCTAGCTCCATGCCTTCACCACTGACTGATCTTCCCTGGCTCAGTCATTTGATTTTATCTGCTTCCTTCGCCTGAGTTTCCTCACTGCCGGTGCCCAAAGACCTTACTTAGCCATGTTGTCCGGCTCTCACCTATGCTTCCTCTTCTCTAAGGAGTTCTCTTTTCTCAACTATTCCCAAATGTACTATTTGGCTCATCTTCCTCATTGTATTTTTCATGTCATAAATTTGAGTTGTAGAGTGGCACTAAACCCCCAAAATAAATCTGAAGAATTATTAGGGTACACTGATATCATCAAGTAATCTCTTTTACCTTCCTTGGTCAGCTACTCAATTTGCAGTATCTCCTCAGGACATAAACCTCTGGCAACTGGATGCCTTTATCCTTGAAGACACCATTTTAGTAACAAACCAGCCTCTGAAGTTCCAGAATGTCTGCACTGAAAAGATCTTAGATATCATCCCAAACCCCTCATTTTACAAAACCATACACTGAGCCTAAGAGAGGAAAGGCTTTTTGCCTAAGACCCTTCCCCGTCCTGCAACAGTTTAACATGTTATCTTTGTCACCAATTATAGTCTACTTTTTACCACTTGAATTACTCATTTATCAATTTTTTTAAAAAAAGTAATTAATGGCTGAGGTGGTGGTATACTTCCATATAGTATCTCTACCAACCAGTTTTTTTTATTACTATAATTTCAAACTCCAAGTTATATATGCATTACTAGTTTCATACTATAATTATGTATAAGCAAGAGCTTTCCATAACTCTATATACTAGAGAGGACAAACTAGTTTATTTAAGAGTGTGGATCTGAGCCTGACCACACTGATCTGAGCATCGGACTGGGATACAGAGGACCCAGGTTCGAGACCCCGAGGTCACCAGTTTGAGCGCAGGCTCATCTGGTTTGAGCAACACTCACCAGCTTGGACCCAAGGTTGCTGGCTTGAGCAAGGCATTACTCAGTCTGCTGAAGGCCCATGGTCAAGGCACACATGAGAAAGCAATTAATGAACAACTAAGGCGTCGCAACAAAAAACTGATCATTGATGCTTCTCACCTCTCTCTCCGTTCCTGTCTGTCTGACCCTGTCTATGCCTCTCTCTGACTCTCTGTCTGTTAAAAAAAAAAAAAAAAAGTGTGGCTCTTAATCCTATTTATGCTATGTAAAGCCAGAAGCCACGGCCAGACATTTTATCTGCCCAACATGCTACTAATTAGATGTGACCCTGTGAGCAAGTCACTTCAGGCCTCTTTTTCCATATGGAAGATAAGGAAGGTGGATGTAAAGCCAGTAGCCAGGGCTGCCAACAGAGCAGCCTGGCCCACGCAGGTTCGCATTGGATTCGGACAGTCGGGAAAGAAACAACGGAGCCAAAAACTGATGGGCTGTCATCTTTAATTCTAGCTTGCACCCGGCGGGCAAGTAAAAACGCACACTGGGCTCCAAAACCCACTCACATTCAGTGCAGTGCTCACAAAGCTACTGACTTATCTGAGTTTTCTAGAATCAAAGGTTTCTAGCTCACCAGACTTATTCACCTCTGTTCCCCATCAACTTCCTTCTCCCTGCACAAACTGGCTTCTCACTCAACACTCCGCCATCTTGGCTGCCTCTCCTGGCCTCTTCCATGTGGCCTTTCTCTGCTCTCCTCTCTAATGATAATCTCAGGAACCAAGAGCGCAAGCTCCCGCTCTGCCCCTATTTTATAGTGTAGAAATCCAAACCTTTAATCCAATATACAAAATAGGGAAGTCTCTAATACAAAGTCACTTATCTGGGGCATGATGGGATTGTACCACCCAACATCAAAAAGGGTGGGAAAGGCTTAATCCAAAAACCAAGCCCCAGGCTACAAGGATTCTGCCTGCCTTTAGCCCACCCCCAACACACATTAATATCACCTGGGCAACGGCCTCCACATGGGCAGCGTCATCTTTAACAAAGTGAGCATAATATATTTTATCTGCCCAACAGTGGACAAGACCCATGACTCAACTTTCCTTGGGAGTCCTTTGAGTTCTGAAATGGGGTACAAATATCTAAAGGCAACCATAGGTTTGTTTCCTCCTGACAAAGCTGCACAGCTAAAATACTGAGTTCACTTTGGGGTCATACTGGGTAACTTGTGCTGATCAGAAGCTCTAATTGGCAAATACACACATCTTCAGGTAAAAATAACAAAGTGAAGTACTTTTCAATAGCTTGTTTGAAAGACAAAACTTTTTTTAAAAACTGGCCCACTGGGGAAATAATAAAAAGCTTTAAAAGCACAAAGAAGGAGTAGAGGGTACAGAAAATCGAGTTTACATAAAGAAAGATAAATCAATTCACACAACTATGAAATTAGATTTTGCTCCCCACACTAAGGCATTTCTGTCCTTCCTGCATTTATTTGCTGACCAGGAAAGCACCCAGAAGAAAAGTACTCACTCTATGTCAAATCTCAGTTCTTGAAAATAGCGCTTGATCAAACACAGAATAGGCACATTGTTGGGCAAATAAAATGTATTATGCTCACTTTGTTAAGGATGGAGCTGCCCATGAGGAGGCCATTGCCCAGGTGATATTAATGTGTGTTGGGGGCAGGCAGAATCGTTGTAGCCTAGGGCTTGGTTTTGGGATTAAGCCTTTCCCACCCTTTTTAATGTGGGATGGTACAATCCTATCATGCCTCAGAAAGTGACTTTGTATTAGAGACTTCCCTATTTTGTATATTGGATTAAAGGTCTGGATTTCTACACCATAAAATAGGGGCAGAACGGGAGCTTACTCTCTTGGTTCCTGAAATTATTATTAGAGGAGAGAGCCAAGTGGAGAGCAGAAAGAGGCCATGTGGCCAGGAGAAGTAGCCAAGATGGCGGAGTATTGAGTGAGAGGCCAGTTTGCGCAGTTTGACGCTGGAGAAGGAAGGAGATGGGGAACAGAGGAATAAGTCTGGTGAGCTAGAAACCTTGATTCTAGGAAACTCGGATAAATCAGTAGCTTTGTGAGCACTGAATGTGAGCGGGCTTTGGAGCCCAGTGTGTGTTTTTACTTGCCCGCCAGGTGCAAGCTAGAATTAAAGACTACTGCCCACCAGTTTTTGGCTCCGTTGTTTCTTTACTGACTGTCCGAATCCAATGCGAACCTGCATGGGCAAGGCTGCTGTGATGGAAGCCCTGGCTTCTGGCTTTACACACTTGGAGTTGGATTAAAAAGTGTTTTCCTTTTACATTCAAATTAAATCTCCAACTAGATTATATTGCACAGAGAATTTAAAGAGAGGTCCTTCAAGGAGTTTAAGTCTCTTCATACAAAATACAATAGTTCATTCAGCCCATTCAACCAGTACACTTAAAAGGGCATTAGCAGGGATTATATTTCATTTCCAATCTACAGGGACTGAAATCTGAAAGCACCACCAACAGCTGCCTCACAGTGTCACTATTTTAACTAGCAAAGAGAGAGACCATGTGCCACCAAAGGACCCTACACAGCAGGCGTCCCCAAACTACGGCCCAGGCCGCAATGCGGCCCCCTGAGGCCATTTATCCAGCCCCCACTGCACTTCTGGAAGGGGCACCTCTTTCATTGGTGGTGAGAGGACCACTGTATTTGGCAGCCCTCCAATGGACTGAGGGACAGTGAACTGGCCCCCTGTGTAAAAAGTTTGGAGACCCCTGCATACAGGGCACAGCAGAAGTGGGTTCTAATCCAGCTGGCCCCAGGAGCAATTCCCTGCACCCAGCACAGTGCTTTGCATGCAGTGGATGCTCAATGAATGTCAGCTGAGTGAAACTACAAAAATCTCCATCATGTGCCTCTGTATATTACATTAAAAATGTGTTCCTGCTTCCAGGAAGTTGAAATCCAATTATGTAAATTATGGGAAGTTTGGTGGAAGGGAATTAACATTTTCTGACTAGTATTCTAAGCCAAAAGATTTACAGTAGTTATCTCACAAAAGCCACGCAGACTAAGTTAAATATTTCCATTTGATACACAGAAAACCAGGCTCAAGGAAAGTATGTAATCTATTCAAAATCACAGTAAGAGGAGAAGCCTAGATTCCAAGCCAGGTCTGCAAAGCCCAGGCTCTTTTGCAGTATGCAGCACCTACACATCATGACATCTGGGGATAAACTGGGGACTTGGGTCTAAATTTCACTTTTTGTCATTAAGCCGTTACTTATCATTAGGCAGAACACTCTTCTGCCATTTTTCTACTTGTGCAGTTGGGGATGGCAGTAAGATGCCCTAGATCAATGGTTTGTTTTGTTTTATAGGGCAGTTAACAGAATTCTTTGGTGTCAGGACTTTTTTCTAACTTAAGTATTTTCCTCTCCTGTTCAAATAATTGTAATTATTTGAGAGAGACACCCTTGGTTATCAAGGGAAACGTAATACACCCCTCAAGTGGATTACAGCACTTTTCCGTTGTGTGGGCTCCCATCCTTCTCCCATTAAGTTGAGGCTAGAAACTTAACCCTGTTGGATCCTGAAAGTTAAGAGACAACTCATTCAAGGATGCGCGTTTCCTTCCGGGCTTGGAGATCTGTACCCAGCCGGTGCTCACGGTTTGATGGAACGGACGGTGTCGTTGTCCTACATTATCTTGAACGGCCTGCACGGGCTCGTCCATTAAAGAGAAGCCCGTGCCTTCATGGAACTTAAAGCTCCCGGTGAAAAATGCGTTCACACAGCCTGGGGCTCCGGCATCCCCGGTCCCGGGCGCCAGCTGCGGCCGGTCCCGCCGGTGCCGGAAACCACTTCCTGGTCAGCCCTCCCGCCCCGTGTCCACACCCCCGCAGCTCTGAGTTTCCCAGGCGACAGGGTGTCTGTCCGATTCCCGGGTGAATGTCCCGCCCGGCCCCGAGTGGCCGGGGGAGGTTCCCATCAGAGATTTAAAACACTCGCTCTGTAACTCTAACTCCCCCGGCGCCCTGCCCGGTTTCCGGGGGTCGGGACCGCAGCATCCCTGCGGCTGCAGCCAGGAGGCCTGTCCGGGTCTGGCCGGGAACGGGGTCCCGTCAGAGACACAGGTGCGCCGCGCCGGCTCCAAACCTGGTCCCATTTCGCCCCGCCTCTTACGCGCCCTCGGCGGCAGGACTTGCGCTCACCTCGTTCCGGGGACCCACGGCCGGTCCCCGCGCCTACGGCCCTAGCTCCCGCCGCCGTCTCCGCCAGGGCTACAGCCGCAGCCACCGCCCACTTTCGGTTTCCTCGCACCGCCGGGGCTGCAGCTGCGGCTCGGTAATCACCTCAAGCTCCCGCCCCGCTCCGCTCTGCCCCGCCCCACCCGGGTCGCCCAGTGTCGGCTGTGCGCACGCGCGGGCTCCTCGGCTTCGTCAACCCACGCCGGCGTCCGCGCGTGGGAAAGGAAACCGACGCAGCCTAGCGGTTTCTGCGCGTGCCCACGCACGGGCGGAGGGCGAACGCGATTGCGGGGCGGGCTCGGGAGCGCCCCCTCATGGGCAATGCAAGTAGCGCGGGCCGGGAGTGTCGGACCCGGCTGTGCTCACCAGCCTGGGACGCGCTCCTTCTGCTGCGTCCGTCCTCCCATCAGACGTTCGGTTCAACTCTTGCTCATTTAAGTTTCATTCTGCTAGACAGCCACCCGGCTCGCTCGTTTCCTTTAGGCCTTCTTGAAGCATCACCCGTTCAAGAACGGTGGCCACACCTTCATAAACGTCAATCTCCTTCCCTCATATATTCCCTGTCTCTTCTCTGCTTTCCCTCTCCTTAACACACTAAACGTGTTTTACTATCTTCTCATGTCTACTATCCTCAAGTTAAAGATCAGTAAGCACAGGGATCTTTGTCTTGATACCTAGTCTATTCCCAGAGCCTAGAGTAGTGACTGACACATGATAAGGGTGACATAAATATTTGTCAAACTCATGCATTCATTCTAAAATTATTGAACACTTACTGTTTATTCACTTACTTCTGCACATACATTCTACCAACATCAACTGGGCATATTGGCTTATATTAAGCCAACATACGACCCAGCAATTCCATTCTCAGAGTTCACCCAAGAAAAATGAAAGCAAGCCTGACCTGTGGTGGCGCACTGGATAAAGCCTCGAGGTCGCTGGTTCAAAACCCTGAGCTTACCTGGTCAAGGCGCATATGGGAGTTGATGCTTTCTACCCCTCCCTCTTTCTCTCTCTCCCTCACTCCTCTAAAAAATGAATAAATAAAAATATTTTTTTAAAATTAAATTTTTTTTAGAAAAATGAAAGCATATGTCCACCTAAAGAACTGCACAAGAGGCCCTGGCCGGTTGGCTCAGCGGTAGAGCGTCGGCCTGGCGTGTGGGGGACCCGGGTTCGATTCCCGGCCAGGGCACATAGGAGAAGCGCCCATTTGCTTCTCCACCCCCACCCCTTCCTTCCTCTCTGTCTCTCTCTTCCCCTCCCGCAGCCAAGGCTCCATTGGAGCAAAGATGGCGCGATGGCTCCTTGGCCTCTGCCCCAGGCGCTAGAGTGGCTTTGGTCGGGGCAGAGCGAGGGGCAGAGGGGCAGAGCATCGCCAACTGGTGGGCAGAGCATCGCCCCTGGTAGGCGTGCCGGGTGGATCCCGGTCAGGCGCATGCGGGAGTCTGTCTGACTGTCTCTCCCCGTTTCCAGCTTCAGAAAAATACACACACACACAAAAAGAACTGCACAAGAACATTCATAGCAGCTTTGTTAGTAATAGCCAAACATGGAAACACAAATGTCCACCAGAAGGTGAATGGACAAAGAGTATATATTGAACACCCACTGTTAAATAAACGTTCATGGAGTGCCTACTATATGTTAAGGCACAAACCTGTGCTTGGGGAGCTTTTGATTCAGAGAAAAGATGGAGTGGTCAATTGAAAGGTAGATTGGAAGTAGATCATGGAAGGCCTGATAGTCCATGCTCAGGAGTTTGGACCTTTCCCCAAAGGCAGTGGGGACTGTTCAAAGTCTTCTTTGCACACTGTTCTCTTTTATACTCTCACCTTTAGTCCCTAAGTCTGCCCAATGCCACTCCCTGGTACTTCTCTCCATCCTGTGCTGTATTTCAGTCTGTTTCGGAGCTATTTCTCCCTTCTCTCCTTGCCAATCTGCTCCAGGCACTGCAGTGGATTTAATAGACCTAAAATACAACCAGACCCAATTTGGACTCTGCAGTACTTGTAACGTCCTCTGGTTTCGTATTTAAGATGGGAAAGATGCACAAAGCTGCTCCCCGTGGAAAGAGTGCCAGTTGGAGTAGAAAATTAGGAAAAACTCCAGAGTTCAATGTACAAAATAAATTATAAAACCAAGTGAGTTGACCCCAAGTCTGAGATCCTTTATCCTTGCAAAAAGGTTCCATGTTTGGACGGTCCTATAGATTAAGGAAAAAGGTGCTCTGCAGCATTTTTTTTTTAAATCAGCTTTACTAATGAATACTTTAGCTGTAGTAAAATTTAAATATACAGTTTGATGAATTTGAGAAATGTATTCAATTATATGTCCATTGTCACAATCAAGACAGAGAACTAGTTGATCATTCCAAAAAGTTGTGCCTTTTTATACTTCATTTTCTCCCCCTTCATCCAGCCCCTTATAGCCACAGATCTGTTTTCAGTCACTATAGCTTTGCCTTTTCTATACAGCGGGTCCTCAGGTTACAACACAGTTCCGCTCCTACAACAGTAACATAATCTGAATTTTGGTGTAAGTTGAAAATACCTTAGCCCAGTGGTCGGCAAACACATGCGGCTCTTTGGCCCCTTGAATGTGGGCGCAAAGGCCAGCTTAGGAGTACCCTAATTAAGTTAATAACAATGTACCTACCTATATAGTTTAAGTTTAAAAAATTTGGCTCTCAAAAAAAATTTCAATCGTTGTACTGTTGATATTTGGCTTTGTTGACTAAGGAGTTTGCCAACCACTGTTTAGCCTAAGTCACTTACCTATCCTGATATAGTTGTAAAATCATAATCTAGAACATAAAAACACAAACATGCTGCATTACTATGTATTTTTCTGCCATGAGCAACCATATTCATTTTGAAATACCCCTAATTTTTGTGAGCAGTATAGTTTGCCCACGTAATCCTTAAGTATGACACTAATGGTATAAGCTGAAACACACATGTCTCAATTTCTTAAAGTTTTTATGGGAGTGAGCATCATAAACTCGAAATGTCGTATGTCAAGACTGTCATAACCCGAGGACGCCTTGTAAATGGAACGATACAGTATGTAGTCTTTTGTCTCTGGCTTCTTTCACATTACGCTTTTTAGAGTCACCCATGTTGTCACATATATTAGTAATCTGCTCGTTGTGTGCATGGATATATCACAATTTGTTTATATGTTCACATTAGATACAGAGTTGTGTTGTTTCCAAATTGGGGCTATTATGAATAAAGCTGCTATAAACAATCACATGCAGATCTTTGTGTAGTCCTATGTTTTTCTTGAAAAAAGACTTGGAAGTAGAATTGCTATTTATTATGTAAGTGCATGCCTAGTTTTATAGGCACTATCAAACTCTTCTCTAAAGTGGCTGCCCCATTTTGGACACCCCTCCCCCTTACCTTTCCAGCAACATATGAGCGGTCCAGTTCCAGGCCCTCTCTAGTGCTTAGTATTGTCCATCTTTTTAATTTTACACATTCCAGGGGATATATAGAGATGTCACATTGAGGTTGGAATTGGCATTTTCCCCATGACTAACGACACTGAGCATTTTCTCATGTTTATTGGCCCTTTATATATATTCTTGGGTAAAGCATCCATTCTAGATATATATTTTTAATAAGACATATCAGATGGCCTGACCTGTGGTGGTGCAGTGGATAAAGCATTGACCTGGAACACTGAGGTCACCAGTTCAAAACCCTGCACTTTTCTGGTCAAGGCACATATGGGAGTTGATGCTTCCTGCTCCTCCCCCCTTTCTCTCTCTCTCTCCTCTCTAAAATGAATAATAATAATAAAGAAGACATATCAGATGTTTCTCAGAAGTTCCAGGGTAGCTGACATAGCGAGGACAGGTTAGAAAGTTGTTTTTATTTCCTTTGGGAATGGTCCAAGGCCCAGGGAGTTCAAGAATTAACTCCTATGTCCTGAATATAACTGGATTTCAGGGGAATTAAAGGACGTTGGAGATGACACAAACTGGTTACTTGTTAACACAATGGTTCTTACCTTTTGGTGGGGAAGGAGGTCAGAATATGTGAAAGTAACACAGAGATACAAAATTGGATATGTGATTTCAGAGAAACTTTTGCATTCCCTTTTCATGCTAACCTCTCCTGAAGTGCAAATCAAGGCTCAGATGTGAGGAAGGAAGATGAATTTGTTGCCAGCTGATCCTGGGCTGAGAAAGGTGGAAATATTTCAAGTATGAAACCTCCATCGAAAGCACTCCATACATTTTTTGTCCACACCTGGGGAGTCTGTTCATTTGGGGAGAGCCACATTGAACACAAACACCAAAACACCTGTACAAGGCAGACAGGATCAAAGCTATTAGCTGAGTTGAATTTCTGATCCTTCCCTGCTTCTCTCAGTTCAGCAAGTGCCGTTTACAGTGAAGAGGAGACAACAATATGTTCTAAGAACCTGTCTCTCACTTTGTTTTTATCTTACCCGATAGATTTTTGTGTTTGCTATACAGCTAAGAAAGAGACTCATCCTCCCTCTTGGGGCTTCTTGGATTTCACAGCTGCCATAGGCAGCTTCACCAACGCCTCTTCCACCCTCCAAAATTTAGAGGCAATGTTAGAGACCTCTGGTTGCCCTCAGCTCACTTCCTATATGAATTCGTCTGTTTCTTCTGTATACAGTCTTCATAAAAAAAACCCAAACCCAAACTCTCATTTCTATTACCACGTGTACCAGCAGATGAGCCTCAGGGACTTGGCTGTCGCATTAGTGTCTCGAGTAATTCCTGTGCTGAGAAACCGTCCCTGAAGCCCTCACGGGAAAGTGGTTCCTCCTTTAGCTAAGCTCCTAGAGCACCTCAAACATGTTTAAGGTGGAGGATTTAGGACGTGAGTCTGCGTCTCATCTCCCTTGTGCACAACTTGAAAAGAGTTTAGAATTTATTCTTTTTTTCCCCTCTGAGTTCTTTAATCACAAATAATTTTAACTCCTTTTTAAAGCTAAACAATATGTTCAAAGTTGTTATCTGTGGATGAAACCCAGCCTCACTGGGACTGTTTGCTTGTAAGGTCGGGGAAAACAGATCCTTTACAAAGGGATCTTTTGGACAGACCTACTTCTGGTTAATCATTAATATCGCCAATCACTCCCTCTCCTATCTACTACTGCCTCACAAACAAAATGCAGAGAAATTTCTAGACAATTGCATTTGTTTTAACTGAGTAAGGAGAAAAAAACCAAAACAAAACAAAGAACAAAAGGGAGAAGTGGCCAGAGCCCTACTAACATCCAGGCTGTGGTACAGAAAAGGATGTGCTGATCAAGCGAAACTCTCTAATCGGCCCACAAAGGCCTCCAAGGTGAGTCAGCTGAAAGGGGCTAATCCCCAGGAGAGACTGATCCATAAAGCTGTAGAGGCCACACAGCCACAGAACGCTGGAAAACAGGGAATAACAAAAGCTGAAAGTGATATTGTGAGAGAGGTCATAGAAGCAACAGGGGAGGGTCGTGGCTGTTCAAGAGGTTGCCTCTGCCCCGTCTCGGCGTGTGAGTCATTTACACAGCCCAGCCTTGGACAAGGCCTGGATGTTAGGATGATTCCACAAATGAAGATATTGAGTTGTCAGCTGGTTAAGGGACAAGTTGTGGGGCATGGAGGTGGGGTAACTGTCACTTTAAGCAAGGCAACCAACTAGTATTACTGAGTCTCTAATAGTTAATCAATCAGCCGGTACAAAATTCATACTGCATTAGATGCTGGGGTGACAGAAGGAAAAGGCAGTGGAAAGAAACCACATTAAGCATATAGGAGCCTACCTCATGTGTCATTAAAAGAGAGGAAGCATGTGAAAATGTGAGCTGAGGCAAAGTCCACATGCCAACCATGTAAACGAGACAGGAGTGCATGACATTGAGGAAGGAATGTGAGCAGCCTGTCCAAGTGACACAGAAAGAAAGCTACTGACAAATGGTCGGGTCGCTTAGCGGGTGAAAATAAAAAAAGGTGACAAGGAAGACAGCAGGATGGAGGTTTCCAGAGAGAACAATCGGAGTCTCAGAGGAGTAATGAGGCCCTTAGGAAAATTAAGGAGGCCTAGAAGAAATTTTCCAAGAGGCTGTCATTTGGTCAGGCAAGCTGCCAGGCAGATACCCAATCAACACTGGATTAATTCTTTGCTGGTTCTAGGAATCAGGGCATGCTTGCAGTTATAACTCACATTTTGTTAAATGTAAAATATACTATTTTCCAGAAGATTTAATTATTTCATTTTCCAAGAGGAAGTGCCAAACCTGACTTTTGGAAGTTCTTCCCTTTGAAGTACTGGTCGCTGTTTGTTTGTTTGTTTGTTTGTTTGTATTTTTCTGAAGCTGGAAATGGGGAAGCAGTCAGACAGAGTCCTGCATGCGCCCGACCGGGATCCACCCGGCACGCCCACCAGGGGGCGATGCTCTGCCCATCTGGGGCTTCGCTCTGCCGCAATCAGAGCCATTCTAGCGCCTGAGGCAGAGGCCACAGAGCCATCCTCAGTGCCCGGGCAAACTTTGCTCCAGTGGAGCCTTGGCTGCGGGAGGGGAAGAGAGAGACAGAGAGGAAGGAGAGGGGGAGGGGTGGAGAAGCAGATGGGCGCTTCTCCTGTGTGCCCTGGCCGGGAATTGAACCTGGGACTCCCGCACGTCAGGCTGACGCTCTACCACTGAGCCAACCAGCCTATTCCTGTTACCCAGCATCCCTGCTAACCACGTGGAACTCCTCCTTTCACCTCAGTCGTCTTCATTGGAACTGATGTCCATGTGGGCAAGGACCACACTGTGCTCCGGTCACTAAGAAAGCTGCACTGCTGGGCACAGAGCAGGGAGTGATGGAGGGATGGATGGATGGATGGCCGGCTGGACAGATGGATGGACAGATAGAGAGATCGAGAAAGAATCCATACAAAAGGAGCCTTTATTTGGGTGAGCCGAGGATGTCAGCGTACAGGCTCTGGATGGTGCGCACAGAGCGCTTCCAGCTGTCCTTCCAGCGCTGGGCCTCCTTTACCTGCACCATGTTGAAGTCCTGGATCTCCTTTAACTTCTCTTCAAATGATGCTAAATATTTCTAGGAGCAAGGAGGCAGCAGGAACCCATATGAGGAAGGGTTTCTAGACTCTGTGCCCTCATAGAACACTGTAAACTGCTGACCGGTAGCTTTTAACTCACCCCAGGCACTGGCAAGAGTTCCACAAGTCATTTCTCATGTGTTTGCCCAACAACCAATTGGGCAGGTCTGATTGTTGATCTTGTTTTATAGATGGGGAAACTGAGGCTCAGACTGAGCCTTGTCTGGGGTCACCCAGCTAGAAAGAAACTAAGCAGGGACTAGGACCCCCATCTACTAGACTATGGACTTTGCATGTCCTCCTAACTGCTGCCCCCACTGTGGTCTCCCCAGGCTTAGGGGTCTTAGAGGTCCTGGCTTCCTTGGGTGCGGAACTCTCTAGGCCTCAATCCCTTGCTGAACTCAGCAGGCAGCGCCGTTCCCTCTGCCTGGGACTTGGCAATGGTGGCTGGGTGAGGGGAGGCCCTGGGCACTGTAGGCTTTCCCAAAATCAGGGTCAGCCTATATCTGGGCAGAAAAAGGTTACTCTCTGGGCCCCAGGACCAAAGGTCCACATATCTTCAGAGCTTACAGGTCCCACCAGTGGCCTTTGGGTATAACCTCTCGTTCAGGCAGACCCATGGGTGTTTAACAGGCACTTGGATTCTAAGCCTACCCCTGCTACTCCGTAGTGGCATAGAGGGGGCACTTTCTTTAAGCCTCAGTGTCCTCATCAGTAACAATGTAGAAGTAATTCTACCTTCACTATGGGATTGTCGCAGGGATTCAATGAGATGCCTCATGCTGAGAACAGAAACTGTCAACTGTTCCACCCACTGCACCCAGGGCCTCCATGCCTCTAACTCTGTCCCTTTGCTCTGACTCAGTTACTCCTCTGGAAAGCCTTTAGTCACCCCTCCCCCCCAATCTGGGTGAGGAGTCCCTCTGCTGGGCTCCCACAGCAATGGGGCTCATGCCATCAGACCCACACTGTCACTGCAACTGGACAGGATTAGTGGCTCACATGCTTGTGTACGAGGACACAGACTGTCCTGAGTGTCGACACTGTGCTCTGGGGCACCCTGACCTGTATCATCTGCTCCATGGCTAAATGTCAGGCCACCTGTGATGGGAAGCTCCCTCCTGCCCTGCGCTCCCTTGGACACGCCTATCCCAGCCCCCTCTCCACTCACCAGGTAGACAGCATCTCGGGCTTCCACAGCAGCCAGGTGGCCCAGCGTTGTTTTGCTGGTGATGAACGATGACGTTTTCCGGAGGAGAATCTTGGTTTGGATGGTTAGTTCAGTGGGTTTGATTCCAGGCCATGTCCTACAAATAAACTTGCATGTAAATGCCCCATAGGCTTGGCTTTATCATTAACAGTGCACCCACTAACCCTGGTGGAAAAGATTAGCATTTACTTAAATGTCTTAAAAGAAAAACCCTCTGAGCATTTAATGTTAAACTTCTTCAGTTCCTTTTTGTATTTTCATACTGTTTTGATCCACATGAATATACAGTCGTGGGTTCTGCGTGTGGAAGAGGAATGCCTCTAGTTGCTACTCATTTCTGGGCCTCCGTTTCCCCATCAGTTGGCCAGCCTGGTGGCAGTCACCGGTTCCTGCTCCATGTTTTCTAGTATGCTGTTAAAGCCACTGCTAAGAACTTAGCTGGGAAAACCGCTGCCTTACTTCTTCCAGGGTCACTTTCTTGGGACACAGGGACAAGCATTTTGATAGCTGTCATCACACATTCATGGTGCCACTAGCGACCCGAGAATATGCCTCATACTGGGACCGCCCTCCTTTCCTCTGTGGGCCCCTTTGTGGGTCCTAACAGCCACTGAGTTCTCAGTATATGCCAGGGGCACTCCAGTTTCATTTAACTTTCTCTTTATAACACCATGTAAGGTGGGCTGCCATGCCGATTTCCTAGATGAGGAAACTGAGGCATAGAACATAATGCCTTTTCCAGGGTACCAGGTGTGTTATTCGGCTGTACTACCCCCAGCAAATACAGCCATTCATGGTATGCCTGCTGGTCTTGGCTCTTACCTGCTCCCCCGTTCAGTCAGAGGCTTCTCACTCTCTTCTTCCAGGGAGAGCCCGGCGAGTTTCCTCCGAATGAGGATTGATAATTTCTGTTTGGGGGGCTCCATCTCTGGCAGGCAAGAGACAGGTTACTGACTGTGACCTCACCACAGCCTGAGATCAAGGGGCCCACCCCCTGACCTGACATATAGAGAAATGAGGGCTTATTCTCTTCTCCCCACTTGGAGTCCCCGGTAGGAGGCAGGGCCCCCTCTCACAGAGAAGCTGAATGCACCAGATATGAGGCTCTACTCGTAACTTTCTTTGTAATTCATATTGAATCTTTTATTTTACTATAACAAATCTTTATTGTCTTTGTAATAAAAATGTTAACAAAATAATTTAATTACTTAACAGGTTAGTGATAAATGGATAACATTTAAGATATGATTTGAGTCTTTCTATAGCTATAAAAGTAAGATGCACATTATAAAAACTTTAAGCATCACCTAACCTGGAGAAATAAAAGATTTTAGAAGTCTCTCATAATCCCAGCCACCAGAGGTGATCATTGTCAACAGTCTGGAACCTGTCTCTCTGTCTTTCTCTGCCTCTCTCGTGCAGATTCGGTTCCAAATATATGAGTATGCATGTTTATATTGTGCGTGTGGTTTTTGAAAATGGTATCATAGATAAGTATTGAGTATCAACTTGTGCTTTCACATACAGTATTCCTTCCTACCTTTCCACGTTAGCATAGAGACTTACTAACCCCACTTTAAAGCTGAACAGTATTCATTGTACTGTTTCGGCCAGAATTTAGTATTATTTCCAACTCTTTGCAATTTTAGTGCTGTGATGACTATGCTTTAAAATATATCCTTGAAAAACTGCGCAAATATTTCTGCTGGATAAATCCCTAGGGTAACAACTGCGAGGTCAAAGGTGTGCACATTAAGAATTTTAACAGGTACTGACAGAAGGTTCTCCAAGAGAGTAGCGTCGAACAGTACACTTCGCCAAGGTCTCTGTGGCCTTTGGGCTGGCTGCCTCACATTCTCACCAGGGCTGGTGGCCACTCTATTTAAAAGCTTTGCAAGGTGGTTGGTGAAAAGTGAAATCTTCATATTGTTCATATTAGCATTTTCATCACCAGTAAACTCAAGCACCTTTCATATTTACTGGCCACATAAATGACTTCTCTTTTGAAATGCATGTGCTTGTCCTTTGTCTCTCTGTACAGATTTAACCTGGCAGGGTTCTTTGTACCACAGGGATAGTAGGCCGCTCTGTGACCTTTAGGCTATTAGGAATATTGTTCTGCTTTGTGGTTTGTCTTTCTATCTCTCAGCGTTTTCCCTTGTTTTTGTTCTGGCCACGGAGAAGCACCAGCCATCTACTTCATGGATTCTGGCTGTCAGCTCAAACTTAGGAAAGCTGTTCCTAGCCCAGGTTTATAAAAATATTAACTAGCAGAGTTTCATTTTCTACATGTAATCTTTGACCCATTTGAGTTTTTTCTTTTTCTTTTTTTTTTTTTTCTAAGAGAAAGAGAGAGACAGACAGACAGGGACACACAGGAAGGGAGAAAGATGAGAAGCATCAATTCAGTTACGGCACTTCAGTTGTTCATTGATTGCTTTCTCATATGTACCTTGACCGTGGGGCTCCAGCCGAGCAAATGACCCCTTGCTTAAGCCAGCGACCTTGGAGACATGTCTATGATCCCACGCTCAAGCTGGCAACCCTGTGCTCAAGCTGGTGAGCCTGTGCTCAAGCCTCAGGGTTTTGAACCTGGGTCCTCAGCATCCCAAGCCACTGCTCTATTCCCTGTGCCACCTCCTGATCAGGCAGATTTTACTTTTTTAATTAAAAAAATAGTCACTTAGTGGAGAATCTGTTTTCATTCTGGTGAAGTTGGGGGGAAGCAAACGTCCCACCCAGGCCCATCAGCCTATGCCTCACCAACTCCCTGGGGCGAGGACACAAAGGGGTCATGCCACTTACTTGCAACCTGGACATCATCTATGGTAACCACTTCATCCAACTGCAGCAGGAACTTCTCAGTGAAGGTGGCCAAGCTGGCTATGAAAAGCCGGGCATACTTCCTGGTAGTTTCCTGGAGGAAACACGAGGAGCCCAGGGCTGGAGGCAGAGGAACTTGCCTCTGAAAGCAGGCTGAGGCCCTGGCTGGTTGGTTCAGTAGACAGAGCATCGGCTCAGTGTGCGGACATACCGGGTTTGATCCCCGGTCACAGCACACAAGGAGCGACCATTTTCTTTTCTTCTCTCCTCCTCCCTCACCCCCTTCTCCCCCTTTTCCTCTCTTGTAGCCAGTGGCTTAACTGGTTTGAGTACCAACCCCAATGGGGGGGTTGCCAGGTGGATCCCGCTCAGGGTTCATGTAGGAGTCTGTTTCTCTGTCACCCCTCCTCTCACTTAAAAAATAAAAAGCAGGCTGAGGGAGGATGTGAGGAGTCAGCCGGTAACACAAGACCAAAGCCATGTGTCAGCTGTATCCAAGTTAATTGGCATTGGCCCTCAACCAGGAGGCCTCTTCCAAGAGGTTACTTGGTTTGAAGATAGGAAATGATTCAGAAATGACCAAGGAACAATTCACCAAAGAACAAATAGAACTAGACATGGATCTTGAAATAAAGTTCTCATTAGTAATTTTATAATTACTGTAGAAATTAAAAAATGCAAGTTAAAACAGCCATAATGACCATCTTCACCTAGAAACCCTGCCCACTCCCGTCCCCCAGTTTGGCCAGGGAGCTGGCAGAAAGCCGTGCTCAGTGCTGTGGTGGGCTGTCAGTGGGAATCTCTCTGGAGGGCAGAGAGCCGTCAGCCCTGGACTTGGGAGTCAGTGGCACCACTGACCTCCAGCTTCTCCCTGGTTGCCTTGATCATGACATCCAAACCTTCCTGTCTTTTCTTTTCCACTAGACATAGAGATTCCATTTCTTGTAAATGTGCAGGGTGTCCAAGATTTGGGTGGAGGCTCTGGGCATTTTTATCCTTTAATTAAAAAAAAAAATTCAAGAATCAGCAGTGATTTCAACCACACAGTTTTGAGGTCAGGGTCAAAAAGTCATTGGCCCATGTCAGGAGTTGGGAAACTTTTTAGCTGAGAGAGCCATGAATGCCACATATATTAAAATGTAATTCCGTGAGAGCCATATAACGACCCGGGTACATTATGCATTATCCAATAAAAATTTGGTGTTGTCCCAGAGGACAGCTGAGATTGGCTCCAGCCACCCGCAACCATGAACATGAGTGGTAGGAAATGAATGGACTGTAATACATGAGAATGTTTTATTTTTTTAACATTATTTTTTTTATTAAAGATTTGTCTGCGAGCCAGATGCAGTCATCAAAAGAGCCACATCTGGCTCGTGACTTCCCGACTCCTGGCCTATGTTCTCTGTGAATTATAGCAATGGCCAGCCTGATGTGTGCTCTGACCAGGTGTATGAATGGCCATGCATGGGCAGAGAAGGCAAGATAGGGCACAGCTAGAGCCCACTCTGAGGGTAGGGAGAGGGCAAGCTGGGTATCTGTCCAGCACAGTCAGGGCTTTGGTCCAATGAAACGAACTGTATCCACATTCCATGGCTGCAAGGACCAGGTAGACAGTCATTGTTGATCTCAGTGACAATGGCCACACAGAACCCAGCTGACCCACCCATTAAATTCAACAAGGAGTTTACTGAATGCCTTCTGTGAAGAAGCCGTAGCCTCCACTCTATTTCTCTGATGCCCAGTGTCCCTCAGCCCCCATCCACAATCCCAAGCCCAGTCCAGTGCCTTCCTGGGACTCAGTTCTTCCTATGCCCTCCGTCCATTTCTGAACCCCCAGAGCCCCTGGTCCTGGAGAGGAAGGGCTGGTCCTTGGACCCACCTTCCCTTTCTCCAATTGCCGCTGACGATCCCAGTACTGTTCCTGGATCTCTTTGAAGGAGGTGCAAAATCTGTTCCAGTTCTGCTCCTTGAAATTTGCCATCACCAGCCAACACACCTGGGGCAGGAGCGCCTCAAAACTCTTTATCTGGGCTCGTAATTCTGTAGACATTGGGGGTGGGGGACCAGGGGAGAGGACAGAGCAGAGCCAAATTGCTTGAGGTGATTTTTCCACCCAAAAGCCAAAGCCATTTCCCAAAGAGAAAGGCTTGGTGTTCAATGTGGTAGTAGCTATTTCATCAAAAGGGGTGCTGTGATCCAACTAGTATAGAAAATACTGGATTAATCAAGTTCAAAGGCATTCTATACTCTGCAGGACTTTTCAGCTCATCTAAAATACATTGTGTCTTTAACAGTTATCTAATCCATTATCTCTTCGAGTATTGCCCTGACTCAGTCTCCTTCCTCTCTCTTTGGACCTCTAAATAGCTCCATGTTAGACCTGTTCTTTCCTCCACATCTCTTCACCTTTCTTCCTGATTTTCATCTGTTTTTCATGTTGCACTTTGGATATTTTCTTTGGATTTACCTTCCAGTTCACTGATTTCATCTCCACCAGAAAATAATGTTTGTAAAGCCATTTATAATTTTTAAATTTCAATTATTTATTTTTCCAATTAGGACTGTCCCCTAGTCCTCTCCCTCTTCTATCCATGTCGCCTTTCACTCAACACAGTAGGCCTGTAACGGGCCACCAAGTCCTCTGACTTACCAGAGGAGTAATTATGACGTATAACTGCATAAAACACACATGGCTGTGAACAAGATGCAGAGAAACACGGAGAAATGGACAAAAGGCGGGGGGGGGGGGCAATGGTCATGTTTTCACAGCTCCTTCACCTCCCTGTGTTCATGTCCCTATTCTCCTATTCTCCAGGAGGCGGAGTCTGTGTCTATCAAGTTCATCTAGCTCTGCACAGACCAGGCACACAGTAGGCACTGTGGAAGGATTCTTCAAATGACTAGACAAAGTTACCATGTGACCGAGCAATTCTATGCTTCATTATAGACCTCAAAGAGATTAATACATATGTCCACACTAAAATATAAACATGAATGTTCAGGGCAGCATTATTCACAGTAGCCAAAAGGTAAAAACAATTAAGTGTCCATCACTGAATAAATAGATAAACAAAATGTGGTACATGCAGAAAATGGGACATGATTCAGCCATTAAAAGGAATGAAGTGTTGATACACGCTGCAACACGGATGAACCTTTAAAACATCATGCAAAATGAAAGGACCCAGTCACAAAACACCACATACTAAACGATTCATTCATATGGAAGTCCAGAACAGGAAGCTCCGTAGAGACAGAAGGCGGATGAGTTGTGTAGGGCTCCAGAAGTGAGGGAGGGACAGGGGGTGCTGAACCTGACAGTGGTGATGGTGGCACAACCCTGAGACTATACTAAACCCATTGAATTGTGCACTTTAAATAAATGAATTGTGTGTGTGTGAATATCTCAATAAAGCTGTCAAAAATATCTATACAATGAACAAAAACATTTTTAGTTATAAAAATCACCATGTTTCTCAAGGAAAGGGGACCATTGGTGGGCGGAAGCATTGTCATTTCCTCTAGTTAAATCTGATCAAGGTTTTTACCTAATTCTAAGATGTTGACTTTTCATAGATAGGCTCTCTGCTTCACCTGGTGACTTCTGGATCAGAGAGGTAATATCCAGACCAGAAGGCCGAAGTCTAGTGCAATCAGTGGCCCCATGCCCCCCACCCCTGGGACCTGCCCGTGGCCGCCACACCCACCGATGAGGCAGGAATTGTGGTAGTCATCCGTCTGGCTCTGGTACTCCAGGATCTTCTTGCTGATGTTCTCCGCGCACTGCTCGAAGGTATCATACATGCAGTCAGGCCTGGTGACTGAGCGCTTCTCTTTACGGTAAAACTCCTTCAAGAGAGGGTTGACAGTGTGTGGGCATGGACCCTCACATGGGACTCTAGTCCATGCTCCTGGCATCCCCCACCCTGCTCTCAACACCTCCGAGCCTTCTCTCCTGCTGTCCCCTATGCTGGTGACGTTCTTCTTGCTTGTCTGTCCTCTTCACCACTGCCCATGTCACAGGGCTGTGCAAGGCACAAGTGAGTGACCAGCAAAATTCTATTTATCCTTCAGGACCAAAATGGATCTCCTTTCCATGACCAGATTGAAAGCATACTAGGGAGCCCCAAGCTGGATACAGACTGTGGCCACTAATATGGATGATCTGAAGCTCCTATTCTAAGAACTCACAGCTCAGAGGGAGGCAGACAGGAAAATGCACAGACACCCCTATGCAGAGTGTGCTGCAATAGTGTACTGAGTAGCTTTTATTGGAGGACCACCCATGTGCTGGCTCATACGGCCCCTCCTGTCTCCCTGTGGTGCCGCCATGTCTGTCACTCTCCTGCTGGGCACAGGTCTCAGGGACAGAGACAGGCTTGTTCCTCTGGACATACCCAGTACCTGACATACAATTAGTGTCCAAAAAATGTTTGATGGCTGGATAAATGGGTAAATGAATGACTGAGGTTTAGCTGGGTAGCCATGGTCACGGGGGTTGGAACCCCTCTTCCTCAGTTTCACCCACGGGGCCATGATCAGCAGAATGCAGGAGGCAGAGACAGCCTGGGACTTCTGGCCAGCGGCCAGCAGAGGGGCAGGCAGAGGTCTGGGGCTGCGCTCTCACCTCCACGATGTTCATCAGATGCTCGTTGGTCTCCCAGAGGAGGGTCAGGATGATCCCTTTGAAGTCCCTGCAAGATACACCAGACAAGTCCCTGGGAGGCAGAGTCTAATCACACTAAATGCTGTGGAGAAAACCAAACGGACAGAACATTCTGAGGATTCTCTCCTTGACCAAACTTTATAGACAGGCCCGGCTCTCCTGAGCCTGCTTTTCAACTAGGCCTCATCGGTGGGCATTGTCGCTTGCCTGCCGGGTCTGTTTCAGCAAGCATTCTGCTAAGTCAGTTTAGAGACAATCCCCTACCCTTGATCGCTGATCACCCTGGCCAGCCTACAGCTAGAATCCTGTTAAGTAGGGTTAGCAAGAATCCCAGTACCCTTGAATTTTCCATCCACTGCCCCTCCTCACTCTGCACATTGGCTATAAGTCCCCACTGTCCTTGTTATATTCTGATTTGAGCGCCATCACTCCCCTATTGCGACACTCTTGACACCTAATGCAATAGTCTGGAACAGGGGTCGGGAACCTTTTTGACTGAGAGAGCCATGAACGCCACATATTTTAAAATGTAATTCCATGAGAGCCATACCAACGACCCGTGTACCTTATGCATTATCCAATAAAAATTTGGTGTTGTCCCGGAGGACAGCTGTGATTGGCTCCAGCCACCCGCAATCATGAACATGAGTGGTAGGAAATGAATGGATTGTAATACATGAGAATGTTTTATATTTTTACCGTTACTATTTTTTTTATTAAAGATTTGTCTGTGAGCCAGATGCAGCCATCAAAAGAACCACATCTGGCTTGCAAGCCATAGGTTCCCAACCCCTGGTCTGGAACAAAGTCTTCCTGACTGTTTTAACAAGAGTCAGAATAATTTTTTCTTTAACATCTCCCGCCTTCAGTGCTCAGGAAGGACCATCTCCACCCCACCCCCCCCCTTGATAAACTGGGGACTTCCACTAAAATCTATCTCTACCTTGATTAAATTAAGCTCAGGCGAAATATGAATGACCCTGTTTCCCTTTCACTTCTTTGCATTCCAGTGAGTATTTTCTCCACGTGTTTGTTCCAATTTTATCTCCTCCTTTGGGCATGTTCTCTTCAAATCTCCTCTTACCCCACTGTGTTCTCAAAGGTTCCTTAGAAATTTGAGGGAGGAGGGAGCCAATTTTTATTTTATTTTATTTTTTTTTTTCATTTTTCTGAAGCTGGAAACAGGGAGAGACAGTCAGACAGACTCCCGCATGCGCCTGACCGGGATCCACCCGGCATGCCCACCATGGGGCGACGCTCTGCCCACCAGGGGGCGATGCTCTGCCCATCCTGGGCGTCGCCATGTTGCGACCAGAGCCACTCTAGCGCCTGAGGCAGAGGCCACAGAGCCATCCCCAGCACCCGGGCCATCCTTGCTCCAATGGAGCCTTGGCTGCGGGAGGGGAAGAGAGAGACAGAGAGGAAAGCGCGGCGAAGGGGTGGAGAAGCAAATGGGCGCTTCTCCTGTGTGCCCTGGCCGGGAATCGAACCCGGGTCCTCCGCACGCTAGGCCGACGCTCTACCGCTGAGCCAACCGGCCAGGGCTGGGAGCCAATTTTTAAAGGTGGTCTTTTTTCTTTGTTGTCCTTATTTACTGTTGTTGTCTCTTGGCTGGCGGTTATCTAATTTTTCATTGCACTTTAACCCACAGAACTTAAAAAATTTATTTGGAAACTTTAATAAATTTCCATCATTTTCATTGTGATTTCCTCTAGTGTTTCTCAGTGTAACAATCCTGTCTTACTATAAGGAGGCCCGTGGGTGACACATGGGAACTCTCTCGCTCCTTTCCACAGCTCTAAGAGGAGGGTTCTTTTCTACCCACTGTGCAGAGGGGAAGACTGAGGCTTGTGGAGAAGTCCCAATGTGGAGATCAAAACATGATCAGTCTGATTCTATTTTCTGAGCAATTAACCATTGTGTTTTGCCAGGAAAGTCTTCCTTTCAGCGATTTAATAAATTCTCAATTTATTTTTTTTGTTTAGCCTATGATTTTTTTAAATCACTAAAGAGCCATGGTGCCTCCACATCATGCATATCATCCATACCATTCAGCCACATGAAAGAATGAATAATGGACACACGTGACAACTTTGATAATTGATACATGTGACAGCTTCGATGGATCTCAAGAGCATTATATTAATTGCAAAAAGCCACTCTGAAAAGGTCATATACTGGATGAGAACATTTATATGACATTCTCTAAGTGACAAAATTATAGGGATGGAAAACAGATTAGTTGTTACTCAGGGTTATTGCTGGCGACGGAGGGGGTTGGATGTGACTATAGAGATGGAGCAGGAGGAGATTTTGATAATGACAAAAGTGTTCTGGTTTTGGATTGTGGTGATGGTTACATAAATCTACATATGGGATAACATGACAGAACTATATGAAACTGAGAGACAGTTAAGGTTTAACGAAGTGAAATGTCTTTGGATGTGTAGGGCGAGGAAGTGTCTTGCTGCTGATTTGGACACAACTTCTGGGCCACCTGATGGAAAAGCCACCCTTCTTTGTATGTTCACAAAGCCCAAGTGATAAGAACAGTGGGGCTGAAAGACTTGATATGGAGCCCTGCGATGGTGGGGCGTCTGATTAAGGGGAAGGGGAACCACTGGTAGACTTATTATTATTATTATTATTATTATTAAGTGAGAAGCAGGGAGGCAGAGGGACAGACTCCTGCATGTGCCCTGACCAGGATCCACTCAGCAACCCCTGTCTGGAGCCTCTGCCCATCTGGAGCGACTGCTCTGTTGCTCAGCAACTGAGCTATTTTAGCACCTGAGGCGAGGCCCATCCTCAGTGCCTGGGGCCAACTTGCTCAAACTATTTGAGCCATGGCTGCAGAAGGGAAAGAGAGAAAGAGAGAGAGAGAGAGAGAGAGAGAGGAGGGGGAGGGGTGGAGAAGCAGATAGTCACTTCTCCTATGTGCCCTGACCAGGAATCAAATCTGGGACTTCCACACGCCGGGCTGATGCTCTACTGCTGAGCCAACCAGCCAGTGCTAGACTCTCTCTTAGTGCTTTCAATTCTTTGAAGTTGAAATTTTGCTAGTTTGCTTGAAATATAGCTATATTAAGTAGAATATATTTTGTTTTAATAACTGAAATGAAAGGAAAAGAGGAATGGGGGCAAGGAGATGAAAGCATTTAAAAATAAAACAAAACCCAAACTCCAAGGGGTCTGCTGCCTGCTATGCCAAAATGCCTACTTTGAAAAATGTGAAATTTTGGTGAAAATACATCTCATCAAATTCAAGTAAAATGAGCTGAGACAAACTGACCTTGGCCCTTCCCTGTCCCTTCACCAATCCCTGCAGCTCTGCCCCTTCCATTTTCTCCTCAACTGACTCGGGTTTAGCTGCCCCGAGGTGGAGAACACAGGTTAAAATGGAGTTAAAGGAAGAAGTGTTGTCACTTACTCAGCATGAGGAGGTGGCTTGTCCCAGGGCAACTGGTACTTTTTGTCCATTCTGTTGGGCTTGGGGAACCGTGTGACGCTGTGAGACAGAGGCAGGCCAGTGTTCTGGGGGCTGAGGACAGACACGGGCATATGTGAACCTTTGGGAGCCCCACCTGAGTTGTTAGAGGCACTAGACCTGCCTGTGGGTAACTTGATTCCCATGTTTGGAGCTAAATCCTTCAAGATGCCTCTCTACTCCTCAACAGTTCTGGAGACAACCTTACTGTGGGGATGAAGCCCTACCGCTAAAACCTACCCGAGGCCACTGAGAAGGGGGAAAGGGAGAGGTGCTTGGGCCTAAAAATTTGTATCCTTGCTACCCTGTGGTGAGCCCCTCCCCCCCCAAAACCAGGTTAAGCCACAAGTGGGCTTGCCAGATTTTGAATAAAATTACAATATGCTCAGTTAAACTTGAATTTTATATAAGCAATGAATAATTTTTTAGTGTAAGTAAGTCTCATGCAATATTTGGGACAGAGTGGGGGTCTGAGAAGAGTAGATCCTGGGTAGCCCACCCCTACCTCCCTGCTGAGTCAGCATTGCCGCTGGACAAGGCCTTCATGGATTGTTCTCCCTGGTTCCGGTGTCGCTTCAAGCCTTTGGGTGACAATGGCCCAGAACAAGAGCAGAGGACCACGGTGAGGCTGGGCCAGACAGCACCACTGGCTTTCCCATCACTGCCCTGAGACCCGCAGGTTTATCTGCCTCTACCTGTCTGTGATCGAACTTTGTCACATGCGGGGACTGAGCATTTTGAGTCCTGAGGTCTGAAACCAAAGGAAAGGATGTGAGCTTTTCCCAGTGACCATGAAGACGGCTCAAGCCAAGCACCAGCACAGCCCGTTAGCACACAACACTACATGACCCCATCCTATTATGAGCCCCATTTTAGAGGAGAAGACTGAGGCTTTAAGAGGAGAGGTCCCCTGCTTAAGCTCGCAGGCTTTCAGGGGTGGGCTCACAGGGGAACCTCAGAGCCCGTTCTGGACTCCACTGTGCACCCCACAGCCACTCACGCCAGAATCTTCTTGACCACCTCTACAGCTGGGTCTTCGATCAGGGGCTTCCCCATGCGGCTTGGCTGGGCAAAGGACTCGGGAGCGCCCCTGTCTACCTTAGCCTCCTCTTCAAGAGCTTCTGAAGATACCTGGATGTCACTCTTTACCTCCACGTTGGTCAAGAGGCTGTTCTGCAGGCCAGAGAGAAGCACCCAAGTGAGTGGGCCTCGCCCAGGTGCCAGGGAAGCAGGCAGGCCAGGTGCACATTCTAGCACTGCTCTGCTCGGGTGCCGGGGCTGGAAGCCAGCCGCCTGACCTCTCCGAGCCTGTTTCCCTTCTATAAAATGGCAATGGTGCATGCCATATTCATATTCATGCGTGCATGCCAACCTTCAGAAATGTCCCCCGAGTGCCTGCTCTCTTCAAGGCTCTGCCTGGGTCCTGGGACAGGGGCTGAAGAGGTCACTTGTGACCCTTGGCCTCATGGACCTTAAAGTCTAGTCAGAGAGATAGACATTTCATATGCACATCTACCAATAAATGTTTGGTCACAATGGGACCAGTATTGTAAAGGAAAAGTTCCAGTGTCTTTTGTGAGGGTCATGGACCTATAAGGCTGGCCTATAATGTACCCAGGCAATGTTTTTGATCAGTGGACAAACGAATGACTGAATATGTGGGTGAGTGAGGAGCCAACTCTCCCTCGAGTTGGACCTCAGAGACAGGGTCGGAGTGCTGGTTCGTGGTGAGTGCTTAGTGAGGCTGCTCCCTGTTTTATCCTGAGCTGTGGCTCCACAGCGGACTATACGAGGGAGGGGCCGCAGCTGGACTCCTGAGACCCACCTCAGCAGGAGCAGTGGAGGTGGAACAGTGCGCGTGTGGTGTTGGGGGCACGGCAGGGCGAGCCTCCCCACAGAAGGAAGGACTGGTTCAAACCGTGGCAGTGAGAGCAGGGCCTGAGGGGGACCAGCAGAACTCGAGGGGTGTCTGTTTATGCTGCCATTGGTACTATGACCCTCCCTCCTACCACCACCACTTGAAGTTGGTTGAGAGCCTCTGGTGTTCAAACCCCGGTGTGAAGGAATAAGTGTGGGGGGAGGGAGATACAGGCTCTTCTGCCGTGGTAGGGCACACAGTCGGAGGGAGGTGGCCCTAACATAGAGACCTCACTGGATAGTCTGTGGGCTCACGGGGAAAACTGAGGGGCCACTGGGGCCAGGACACCCTGACCAGTCCAGGGGAACGAGAAGGCCTAGGGCAAAGTGACATCTTGAGACCAGAGAAATGAAGAGGCCACGGAGGGGGACTGCAGAGGCTGCTGCATAGGTCTGCTGAAAGGGTCCGGGTTCTACCCAGAGGGCAGGAGAGTGACACATTCAGATGGGCCTTGTCTAGTGTTTGGTCTGGCTGGGGCTCAGGGACTGGACCAGGTAAGGGAGTGAGAAGATAAGGGCAGCCAGGTGGGCGAGAGTCGAGGAGGGGTGAGTGGGGAGAAGCTGGCGACTGCTCATGGCAGGGTGGGAGAGGTAGGCTGAGCGGTCAGGCTGCTGAGAGCCGCTGGGTGAAGTGAGCTGAGGGACTTGATGGGGAAGAGAAGCTGGGGCCAGGAGGTGAGGGGTCTCTAACAGACCAACGCAGGGAAGCGGCCCAGCTCAGACTTGAACCCAGATCTGACTCCATAGCCTGTGGCCTTTCCCAGGCACCCCAGTAGGCTGATGTCCAGCAGGAGCCTGGGAACCCCTCTTCCCTCAGGCTCTGGGGAGCCCTGCAGGTATCCAGGAGCCCAGACCCAGGAGCTCGCCCGCCCTTCCCCGCCACCCCATTGCGTTCCTCACAGTAAAAACCATGGACACTCCGTCCAGCCCGCAGTTGAGGTACTGAATCCTCTGGCTCAGTTTTTCTTTCCAGGTTTGGACAAGGCCAAGGAGGTCTTCTGTAGTCACTACCTAGTGAGAACATGGAAGAAGAAAGCCACAGGAGGGTGAGCTAATTCCATCAGCATCTCAGGAATGGGGGCTGGCTGGAGAGGTTGCCTCTTGGTTGATGAAGGCCCCTCACTGGCAGGGCCCTGGGGGCATGGAGACTCTCTTAGGCCACTGACCACACACAGAAGTTTATTTCTAGTTTATGATTCTAGCAGGATGCATCTTTACTGAGCGCTTACCTTTCTATCTCCCTTTGAGTTTCGACACATTTCTACTTTGCTTTGGAGCTGTTCCAGGGAAGAATTTAATCCCTCCGTTTGCAAATTGGATTTTGCTACCTAGAAAAACCAGAGGTTCCAAGATTTGTTTTTAGAATACTTATTTTGATTAGGAAAATGTTCAGCAAAACATATTATCTGAGAGATGAATTAAATACTGGAAAGATGAAATGGGGGTGTGCATAATCTTATCAGAAACTTAATATAATTTTTTTATGAGGGAGAAGAGGCAGAGAGACAGATTCCTGCTTGCCCCCCAACCAGGATCTACCTGGCAAGCTCACTAGAGGGTGATGCTCTGCCCATCTGGGGACATTGCTCCATTGCTCAGCAACTGAGCCATTCTTTTAGTGCTTGAGGTGGAGGCCACAAAGCCACCCTGGGCGTCTGAGGCCACCTCGACTGACTGACCGAGCAAATAGAGCCATGGCTACTGGAGGGGAAGAGAGAGAGAAAAAGAGAGAGAGAGAGAAGTAGGAGGGGGGATGGAGAAGCAGATGGTCGCTCTGTGTGCTCTGACTAGGAATCAAACCAGGGATTTCCAGATAACCAGGCCGATGCTCTACCACTGTGTCAACCGGCCAGGGTCTGAAACTTAATGCAAATTTAAAAGATTTTTTAAAACTGTCAAATAGATAAGGTTATAAATAAAACTGATGACTCACAGAACTGGTTGAGGGCATAGGTATGTTTCTAGGAATTTATCCATTTCTTATAGGTTATCCAACTTGTCATATAATTGGTCATAGTAGTCTCTTATGATACTTTGTATTTCTGTGGGATCAGTTGCAATGTTTTCTCTTGTATTTATGATTTTATTTGAGTTTTTTCTCTTTTTCTTAGCCTAGGTAAAGGTTTGTCAATTTTGTTTATCTTCAAAAAACCAGCTCTTAGCTTCATTGATCTTTTCTGCTTTTTTCTAGAACCTGTTTCATTTATTTCTGATCAGACCTTTACTCTGACTTTTATTTCCTTCATTCTGCTAACTTTGGGTGTAGTTTGTTCTTCTTTTCCTAGTTGCTTGAGGTGTACAGCGAGGCTGTTTATTTTAGGTCTTTGACTTGGATTCACATTTCCACTACACCATTTAAGAGCTCTGTGTTCTTTTTTTTTTTTTTTTTTTTTTTTTTTTTTTGTATTTTTCTGAAGTTGGAAACGGGGAGGCAGTCAGACAGACTCCCGCATGTGCCTGACCAGACCCACCTGGCACGCCCACCAGAGGGCAATGCTCTGCCCATCTGGGGCGTCGCTCTGTTGCAACCAGAGCCATTCTAGCATAGGCCACAGAGCCATCCTCAGTCGCCCGGGCCAACTCTGCTCCAGTGGAGCCTTGGCTGCGGGAGGGGAAGAGAGAGACAGAGAGGAAGGAGAGGGGGAGGGGTGGAGAAGCAGATGGGCGCTTCTCCTGTGTGCCCTGGCCAGGAATCGAACCTGGGACTCCTGCACGCCAGGGCGACGCTCTACCACTGAGCCAACCAGCCAGGGCCGAGCTCTGTGTTCTTGACGAAGTCACTTACTTCCTATCTGCATGTTTCTTTAGCTCTAAAAATGAGGATTAAAAAGAGTACTCGCCTTCCACAGTTCTTGTGAGCACTAACATGGCTAATCAAAATAAGTCAGTTAGCAGGACACATGGTGCAGAAGAACTCAGTGAATGTTAGAAGCTATGACAATTTCATCTGTCTTCCCACCGGGCAGAAACTACACCGGTATGCCCCGTTTCTAGGCTGGTGCTGACGTCCGTCCGGGGGTGTTGTAGCCACCCTGCAGGTGGAGAATCAGTTGGCCTTACCTCACACTTGATACGCACTTGCAGGAATGTCAGAAACCGCTGGATTTTCTCTATGAAAATCAGGTCCGTAGACAGGTTATGGAATTTACTTTCAAACTTGTTGATGAAATCATTGGCCTGTAAAGAAATAGAAACAATAAAGGAGGGGGGTTAACTGGAACTTTTCGGTTTCGGAAGCAGAGGGGGCCAAGCTCGATTAATGGTCGGAAAGGGGGCTTGACTGGCCCTGCTGATCTTACAACCAGATGTCCTGGGAGCCTGGCTGGAGGCCAAGGGTGGGGTCCAGGTACTGGACCTACCTGGTCCAGGTACTCGCTCTCCATTTTCTCCATGTTGATCATGATTGAGTTTTCAACAGACTCTATCCGGGAGGCTTCCCTCTCTAGTCGATTACTTAGAAAGTCAATTTCTTCACAAGAAAAGTTGCCTCCCTCCGAAAACAATCTGAAAATAATTGGGGTGAAATTAAAGCCACTGGTCAGACCTGAAACTTTCCATTCATTTCAAATACTGTGGTTGACAAGGCTTTAGATTAAAAGCACAAGATCAAGGTAAAATGAACGCAAGTAGTGCAGGGACAGAAGCAGAAAAACAACCCAAATGTCCATCAAAGGATGAATGGATAAACAAAATGTAGTATATATCCACAATGGAATCATATGCAGCCTTAAGGAATAATGAATGACACTCTGACACATGCCACCACATGGATGAACGCTGCAGTCATTCTGTTAAGTGAAATAAGCCAGACACACAAAAGGAAAAACTTTCTGTGACTCCACTTATACTGAGATACCTGAAGTAGTCAAATTCGTACAGGTAGAAAATAGTGTGGTGGTGGCCAGCGGCTGGGGGAGAGGAGAGTGGGAGTTAGTGTTCAACGGGTGCAGAGTTTCAGTTTGGGAAGATGAAACAGTTCTGGAGACGGATGGTGGGAATGGCAGCCCAGCACTGTGAATGCTCTCACTGCCCCTGAACTGTACTCTTAAAAATGGTTAAGATGGCCTGACCAGGCGGTGGCGCAGTGGATAGAGCATCAGACTGGGATGAGGAAGGACCCAGGTTCGAGACCCTGAGGTCACCAGCTTGAGCACGGGCTCATCTGGTTTGAGCAAAAAGCTCACCAGCTTGAGCCCAAGGTCGCTGGCTCAAGCAAGGGGTTACTCGGTCTGCTGAAGGCCCACGGTCAAGGCACATATGAGAAAACAATCAATGAACAACTAAGGTGTTGCAATGCACAACGAAAAACTAATGATTGATGCTTCTCATCTCTCTCTGTTCCTGTCTGTCTGTCCCTGTCTATCCCTCTCTCTGACTCTCTCTGTCTCTGTAAAAAAAAAAAATGGTTAAGATGGATCATTTCATGTTATGTATATTTTGTCACGAATAAAATTTCAGGGGGAAGAAGTTGATGAACAGCTAAGGAGCTGCAACAAAGAATTGATGCTTCTCATTTCTTTCCCTTCCTGTCTGTCTGCTTCTATCTGTTTCTCTCTGTCTCTGTCAGAAAAAAAAAATGGGCGAGGGGGACGCGACCAACTCTCAACAGAGAAAGCCTGGTGGCCCAGAGAGGCCCCGGGTGTGGGTCCCACCTGCAGTGTTTGATGAACTCGATGTTGGTGTAGCGAAGCTTGCCCAGGCTCTCTTCCAGGTACTGGCGGAAGCTGCGCAGGGACACCTGGATGACATCGACGTAGCTAAACAGCTCCTGGTGCAGTGTGCTGCTGAGACTGGCCAGCCTGGGGGACAGAGGAGGGGCAGAGTGGTGACCCGGGCGTGGAGGGCGACCTGGAAGGCTGCTTGAGCTCCACTGCTGTGCCCAGTGGGACCACCAGAACCACTGCTTGCCTTCTCTGTGCAGAAAAAGAGCCATTAGAGGAAAGTTCAACATGCCGGTGTGTGCAGGACACTGTGGAACTCCGTGTGCTGGAGCAGAGGGCGTTTTCTCCTTCCCCGGCCCCTGCCACCAAATAGGGAAAAGAATCCCCAGATCCTCCAAGGCCTCATCTTCCCTGCAGCACGCTCTCTCTGACTCTCAACAACGGAGCTCCTGCTTCCTGCTCTTCTGAAAGAGTGCCCTGCAGGCTTTCTCCCCACACCCGAGTCCACCTGACCAGCTGCCTCCGGGGTGCCTGAGCACTGTACAGACACCTGTGAGGTCTCCCTGAGCACACAAGAGCGTCTGTTGCAAAGCCCCGAATGACCTTCCTCCTGGAACCGCTTGCTCTGCCCTGAGCATGGCCCTGCCTTGAGCTAGGCCAGTGCTCCTTCCTGTCAGGGGAATTCTTCCACCTCCCACCTTCCTGCATCCCAGCCCCGGGACTCCTGCGGGAACACTATTCCCACCTGTGCTGGATGGAAGCGGTCTTTCCCATCACGGACATTTTGGGTCATGTCGTTCGCATCCCTGCACTCTGACTGCAAATGCCCTTGTCTCTCTCTCGCTGCTCACCCACCCTCACCTGTACCCCTGCCTACAGCCCCCAGGCCCTAGAGCAGTGGTTCTCAAAGTGTGTGCCAGGGTGCACTGGTGCGCCCTAGAAGATTTCCAGGTGTGCCCTATGGTATTCCAGAGAAATATGTGCCTGTTGGGGACCAAAAACCAAACAGGGTTTTTGGAGTTTAGATTTTGGGGGACAGAAGTGTGGGGAATTGGCTGTAAGCTGACAGTCTGCCCAACCCTCCACCTCATTGCCTGAATTAGGTTGCAAAAGGCTGTTAAGCTGTGGTGCTGGATTGTTTACACTACCCCCCATGTTCCCCGGAAAGACTGGAGGCAAGTTTCTTCTATCCTTTGTTTGGTGTAAAGTTAAGATGATATGTATGGTGGGGGTTTTCTGCACTCAACACAATTAAGAGTAAAAAGAGAGGAATTCTTCAATATATTGATGAGGAAATGAGAGTTTGCCTTTCAAATATATACCCAAACACTGAAGAAATTGCTAGGACATATCAGGCTCATGTTTCTCATAAACACAAGAATGAAAAAACACATTCACGCCAGGACCTGCCAAATTTACTAAATCTTACTAAGAATGTGTGTGTGTGTATATATATATATAGATAGATATATATACATATCTATCTATATATATATATCTTTTTTGTCTTTTTTATTTTTAACCCCTCTTTTTTACGAATTCTAAAAAGCATAACTCAAAAAATGTAACATAAAAATGTTTTTTAATGTCAGAATAGCCTGACCACACGGTGGCGCAGTGGATAGAGCGTCTGACTGGGATGCCGAGGACCCAGGTCCGAGACCCCGAGGTTGCCAGCTTGAGCGCGGGTTCATCTGGTTTGAGCAAAGCTCACCAGCTTGGACCCAAGGTCACTGGCTCGAGCAAGGGGTTACTCGGTCTGCTAAAGGCCCGCAATGAAGGCACATATGAGAAAGCAATCAATGAACAACTAAGGTGTCGCAATGCGCAATGAAAAACTAATGATTGATGCTTCTCATCTCTCTGTCCCTGTCTATCCCTCTCTCTGACTCTGTCTCTGTAAAAAAAAAAAAGAAAAGAAAAAAAGCATATTGGGGCTTGAAGGGGCCCAATAAATGGTAATGTCAGAATAAATTTAATTTTGTCATATTTGTTTCATTTAATTACCATAAAAGCACACTTAGATTTTATATATATATTTTAAATATTTGACTTATTATAACATATTTCTCAGAAATTTGTATATATTGTGCCTACAGTTATTTGTAGGATTTTAAATGCGCCCGACTTAAAAAAGTTTGAGAACCACTGCCCTAGAGAAATGTTTCATGCAGCTGGATGCTGACTCTTGTGTAGAGAGGTGAACTGAAAAGGGAAGGCTGCTTTGGGGCCCAGAAGACATGACTCCCTTATCCACCAGGGAGGGACCACACCTCTGCCAGCAGCCACCTGGCTGGGTTCGAGGCCCACAGGCCAGGGTGGGGACTCCAGGGTCCTTACTTCTGGCTCCTGGTAGCATTCAGGAAGACGTGTTCCATGTCATAAATCTTGCGGCGGAAGTTTTTCGTCCTTGTGTTTTGCTCCTCCTCGAACTGAGAGAACATCAGCCTCTCCTTCCTCAGTGCCTCTGTCACCGCAGCACAGTGGCTGTCCAGCCGCTCCTGATGAAGCAGGAGCTCAGCTGGAAAGCAGGAGAGAAGCTGAGGTCTGCCGGGTCCTGTGTCACCTCGGGGCATTCCTTTCCTGGACAGTGACGCTGCCCTTCCCAGGCCACTTGGGGCAAGGCCCTGCTGCCCTTGCCAGAGCTTAGCCTGGGAATGGGTGCGAACCTCAGGGAGGCCACTCTGAGACTGCCCCAGGGTGTCTAACTGGAGAGAAGGTGCTGCCTGGCTGTGGGCAGGAAGGGCCCTGCTGGCGGAGACACCTGCCTGCAGCTGAAGGGAACAAGGCCCAGGAGATGGAGAGTCCCAGGGGAGCAAGCCGGGAGCTGGTAGGATGGGTGAGGAGTTAGAGAGGGCAGAGAACTTGGCGAGAGGGTCTAGGGGTAAACACCCAGCCCATAGCTGGGCAGTTGGCGGTTGTTTCTTTAGATCAGTGGCTACTCATTCCCAAAGAGCCTAAATTGCAACGGACTTCTAAGGTGCAGTAAAAAGAACCAGGATTTGGCTTCAAGAGCTCCATCAGAGGCCTTTAGAGTGAGCAGAAAGCCCCCGATTGCCCTATCTGAGCCCCCTGCTGCCAGGAGTGCGGAAATTGCTGTGGTCCCCCCTCTGTCAAAAATGAGTGCTGTGACTCTGAGACGATGCTTCTCTGGCTTTGACTTCCACATTGTGCACTGGGCCAGGGAGCCAGGGAAGGGGGAGGAAACCACCCTTCAGAAAGCATCTTTATTTCTAGTTATAGTTAATGCACATTGTTCAGATGAAGACAATTCAGTTCCAAAGTCAAGCAGGTCTCCTAAGGCCACAAGCATAAGACTGTCTACTCCACCGCCATCTCACTGCCTGGGCAAGAGGTTGGGATCCCGCGGGGCAGTCTGGGAGTTCTAAAGGCCTATAATGGAGCTTGGAGTGTGACGCAAGTGAAAACCTGACAGGGCTCCTTGAAGGAGCCAACCAAGAGTGTGCCCCCCACAAACGGAGCCCACTGCCTAAGAAAGAAAAGGCACCTCCTTTTAGGTGTTTATATTATTAAGCTGAAATTAATGGCTACCACATTTGGAGGCGGTGGCTTGTACAAGGTGCTCATGATTCCTCACTGTATCACTACCACCAACATCCCCTTGTGGTGGGATATGGATCAGAGAAGTCAGGTAACCTGTCAGTCACACAGCTGCAGTGTGATTCCTGACAGCTCTGATTCCTGAGCTACAGACTTGCTAGAGCATCTGCCATGTCGGTGTGTATCTGACAGGTGTGGACAGATCTGGAAGCCACATAGCTACAACAGGACAATACTTTTTATTTCAGTATCTAATGCCCCCCCCCATTTTTAGGTGAGAGAAGGGGAGATAGTGAGACAGATTCCCATACATATCCTGACCAGGATCCACCCAGCAACCCCCATCTTGGGCTGATGCTGAGTACCAAGCTATTTTTAGCACCTGAGGTTGACTTGCTAAAACCAACTGAGGTATCCTCAGTACTAAGAGCTGACGTTTGAACCAATGGAGCCACTGGCTGTGGGAAGGGAAGAGGGAAAGAAGGGGGAATAGGAGGGGAAGAGAGGTAAGTAGTCACTTCTCCTGTGTGCCTTGACCAGGAATTGAAACCAGGATATCCATACATGGGGCTGACCCTCTATTCACTGAGCCACCAGCCAGTGCCCTAATGTCCTTTTTAAAAAAACAATTTAAAAAAAATTCATGAGTAGAGCGTCGGCCTGGCGTGCAGGAGTCCCGGGTTTGATTCCCGGCCAGAGCACACAGGAGAAGCGCCCATCTGCTTCTCCACCCCTCCCCCTCTCCTTCCTCTCTGTCGCTCTCTTCCCCTCCCGCAGCCAAGGCTCCATTGGAGCAAAAGTTGGCCCGGCGCTGAGGATGGCTCTGTGGCCTCTGCCTCAGGTGCTAGAATGGCTCTGGTTGCAACAGAGCAATGCCCCCTGGTGGGCATGCTGGGTGGATCCCAGTTGGGCACATGCGGGAGTCTGTCTGACTGCCTCCCCGTTTCCAGCTTCAGAAAAATACAAAAAAGAAAAAATCATGAACAAGTATTCTGAGTACTATTTTCTCTGCCAGCCTGGGAGGTACAAACCCTCATACTCATCTTCCATGGTGTGACAACAACAAGATAAATGTTGTGTGGTGCTGTAAACTGGGGCCATTAGTGAATGTGGAGCTGTGGTGGTACAGACAGGGGTCTGGGGCCCGGCAGCCTTCCCAGGCAGGGTCTGTACCTGCCCTGACGTTGTGGACATCCTTTTCAACGTGCTGGGCTCTTGGCTGGTGCAGGTGCAGACGCAGCTCCAGTTCTGAATCCAGCTTATCAATCTTAGTGGCCACGATGACCCGGGCATCGAGAACACGTTGGTCAAACCACTTCTCTAAGTGCTCAAAAAAGCCAGCTCGAAGTCTGAGGAAGAGACCATGTGGGTCATCCCTGCCAGCAGTCGTGACCAGGGAGAGATCTTTCCATATTGATAAAGTACTTCACACTTCCACTCCTTCTTGCTTATTTTATTTCCCCACTACATTGTATTTTTTGATCGGGGTGGACAATTATTCTTTAACCATACCCCTGTTGGAGGATGCTGGGTGGTTTTCAACCATTTGTTCTTACAAAGAAGGTGACAATAAATAACCTTGTACGTGTGTAGAGTGTACAAGCATTTCTATAAGATAAATCCTCTGAACTGGAATTGTCAAATCAAAGGCTAAGCTACATGTGTGATTCTTGAAGATACAACCAAAGTGCTTCCATTGTAAGGCGACTTGAACTCCCATTAGCAGTGAGGAATAGTTCCCACTTCTCCATAGCCTCGGTGCGTATTGTCAAACTTTTAAATTTGACAATTTTGTCATATAATGACTGAGACTGAGCGTATTTTCATTTGTTTAAGACTATTTAATTTCTTTTTATGCATGCTATGTATTAATATCTTTTGCCTAGTATGTAGCTGGTTGTTTTTTTTTTTCTTTTCTTATCAGTCTCTTTATACAGAAGCTCCTTATATATTGGGAACATGAGGTCCTTTGACTATGACATGAATTGCAAATATTTTTTCCAGCTTATCATTTCTTCTCTTTATACAGAAGCTCCTTATATATTGGGAACATGAGGTCCTTTGACTATGACATGAATTGCAAATATTTTTTCCAGCTTATCATTTCTTCCTTTTTAAAATGTATGTACTGTTAAGATAGCTACGTGTTGTTAAGATGTCAGTTCTCCCTGAATGTATCTATGGATTCAATGAGATAATAAAGAAAATTTCAGGAGATATCTTTTTATGGAAACTGATGAGCTGATTTTAAATTTATATAGAAATACCAATGGTTAAGGACAGCCAAGACTATCTTGGAGAAGAACAGATTTGGAGGACTTACACTTTGAGATATTAAGACCCAGCATAAAAAATATAGTAATCAACCAAGGTGAGGTGGTGATGCAAGGCTAGCCACACAGAGCAGCAGAAATAGTCACAGCAGAGCAGTGGGGAGAGGAGAGTTTTCCCAGATGGCGTGGGGCCAGCTGGTTCTCCATCGGGGGAAGAAGTTAATGTTGACTCCTACCTCACATCATAAACAAAAATCAGTTCCAGGCAGATTTTACAACCAAATGTGGAAGTTTAAAACAGTAATATTTGTAGCAGATAACATAGGACGATATTTTCATTACCTTGGGGCAAGCAAAGATTTCTTAGATAGGACACAAATTCCACTAACCCTAATGAAAAAACCCCTGCTTATTACAAATTAGAATTTCTCTTCATCAAAAGATACCTTTTAAAAGACAATCCACATGGGCAAAACATGGGCAAAAGATTTGAAGATAAAATAACCAAATGGCCAATAAGTATATGAAAAGGTGCACAACATCATTACTCATCAGAAAAATACAAAGGAAAACCACAATAAAGCACCACCAACAGACACCAGAATGGCTAAGATAAAAACCACTGACAGCATCAAGTATCAGGGAGGATGTGGAGCAGGGGGAACTCTCACATGCTGTGTCAACTGTTAAAACCACTTTTGAAAACTCTTAGTAGTATCTTTTGGTTGTATCTCCTCAAGATGAACACACATATAACTCTATGCCCCAATGTCCCAACAATCCCACTCTTACTATATATATCTAACAGAAATGTATATATATGCCTACCAAAGGATGTATACATCAAAAATGTTCAGAGCAGGCCCTGGCCGGTTGGCTCAGCGGTAGAGCATCGGCCTGGCGTGCGGGGGACCCGGGTTCGATTCCCGGCCAGGACACATGGGAGAGGTGCCCATTTGCTTCTCCACTCCCCCCCCCTTCCTCTCTGTCTCTCTCTTCCCCTCCCGCAGCCGAGGCTCCATTGGAGCAGGGATGGCCCGGGCGCTGGGGATGGCTCCTAGGCCTCTGCCCCAGGCGCTGGAGTGGCTCTGGTCTCGGCAGAGCGACCCCCCGGAGGGGCAGAGCATCGCCCCTGGTGGGAAGAGCGTTACCCCTGGTGGGCGTGCCAGGTGGATCCCAGTCGGGCGCATGCGGGAGTCTGTCTGACTGTCTCTCCCCGTTTCCAGCTTCGGAAAAATACACACACACACACACACACACACACACACACACAAATGTTCAGAGCAGCATGGCTGGCATATTCCCAAATGGGAAATAAATGTGTATCAGTAGTAGAATGAATAAATAAAATGGGTTATGATGGAATACTATACAGAAATAAAAAATAAGCTTCAGTCACATTAGAAAATAGATATGAATCTTAGAAACATAATGGAAAAGGCTGAAATAAAACAGTACATTCTGTATGATTCCATTTAAATAAAGTTCAAAAACAAGAAAAACTAATTCAGTAGTTAGAATATTTATTATCCTTGGGAAGAGAGGGCAGTGACTTGGGACAGGTGCATGAGGGGGACTTCTGGAGAACTGATAATGTTGCACTTCTTGTGGGTACTAGTTACCAGGTGTATTCCCTTTGGGTAATTCATTGAGCTATATGCTCATGATTTCCATATTTTTTGGTACATATGCTATCCTGCAACATGGCAAATCCAATCATTTAAACACAGAACTATTTTTCTGGTTAGTTGCAAGCCCAGATGGCATAGTGTTTAAAATTTAAATCATGGATCTAACTACTTTGTATCTCAGAGATCTTATTCAAGTTACTAAGTCTCTGAGCTTCAGTTCCTTCATCTGTAAAATGGGCTAATTACTGTAACCTTGTTATACTAATTGGAAGTATTAAATTCTCTCAATAAGTATTAGCTCTTGTGGTGGTCCTGGCTCTTCTTTATTCTATATATATACATATCCGTCTGGGGTGTGCAGAGGATAGACAAAGGCCTGTGATAGAAGAAGAAGAGGATGAGGTTCAAGTCAAAAAGACATAGGAAGATTCTGAGATAAAAAGAGTAAAAAGGCTTGATTTTACTCCTTCTATCCCCTGCCCATGTATAAACATGGGAGTTAGACTAACCAGGTGATCTTCAGCTGGTTAGTCCTAGCTACGACAGTGTGCAGTCAGGAGGGCAAAGGAAATGCTATCCTAAAACCAAATGCAAATATCCGCCTTTGGTACAAATTCAAACATGAAGGCCAAGAAGTTTGGGAGTTAGGGGAGGTAAATTCTCAGTGATAGAATTATGAATAATTTCTATAATCTTCATTGTACTTTTTTCAATTTTCTAATTTTCCCCAATACATGTGTCACACAATCAGAGCCAAAGACCATACCAATATACATGTACCTATGGTCTATATCTATAAAAATTTTTTAAAGTAAGAAACCCTGAAGATTACTGATAGGCCATGATATAGAAGCCATAAACATCTTGCAGAGAAAACATTATGTCTTAGGGACAAGGCCGAAGACAGCAAGGCACCCTGGAACAGGCAGACGGGTCATTCTTACAGAGGTATCTGTGACTGCAAATTAATTCCTGAACACTGGCTATTTTTTTTATCGTATTTCTCATCTATACCCTCAGTGATACATTACCTTCTTCCAGCTGAAATTGGTCTACTTTTTGATAAAATAGTTTACCTTGTTAATAAAACTCAGGACATAAGAGAATGAGAATAAAAGGGTTTCCTACTCACTGTTTCTTAATTTCTGAAACTAGTGTGGATGAAATTATTACTTGTTCTAGGAACTTGGCGTTGGAAGTGTCGTTGATGAGAATGGCAGAGAAGTTGGAAGGGGGCCTCTTGTGTTCCTCCTCTTCTTGTTCCAGGGGTAGGAAGACGAAATAAGTGTTCCCACTGGAAACTGTGAAGGACTCCATGTCTTCCTGGGATTCAGCCCCCAGACTCTCTTCCTGGGCATCGGACTAAGCAGAAAACAAGACTTTAGACGTGACATCATCAAACAGACTTGGGGATCCCAACCACAGCTTCCTTGACTGAGGCTGTAAATCTGTGAGCTGGATCTTATCTATAGTTGTTTTTCCCCACATAGTGCTTTAAAAATTGGGAAATTCCACATAGAGTCTGGATTTTGGATTTCTCTTAAGAATCAGACAGTGTAGCAATTCTGAGCCTACATCCTCACACAGCAGTGTAGGCTTGGAGCTGAGCTGCCATAAACAGTATGTTGGATGTCCTTCCAAAACTCGTATCCCTCATTGTGTTGGTATTTGGAGGTGAGTGTTTAGAAGGTGATTAGGTCATGAAGGCAGAGCACTCATGAATGGGATGACTATCCTTATAAAATAAACCCAGAGAGCTCCCTTGCGCCTTCCACCATGCAAGGACACAGTGAGAAGATGGCTGTCTATGAACCAGCAAGTGGGCCCTCACCAGACACCAAATCTGCTGGTGCCTTGCACTTAGATTTACCAGCATTTAGAACTGTGGGGAAAAAATGTCCTTTGCTCTAAGCTGCCCAGTCTATGCTGCTCTGTTACAGCCCAAATGGACCAAGACAATGCTCTCCAGCACTTGTCACCACTTTACACTTGGTCTCCAGCTCTCTTTTCTATTACATGCCGGTGGGCGTTTGAATTTGAGACCCCTGCTCAGAAAGAAGTATCATATGCCAAATATCCCACAGAAATACAGGAAAAGAGTCTTTTGCAATTTCATCACTATGAAATTCAAGTTACTGTTCTGTGAGTTTGAATGTGTTGGATAAGATTTAATAACATGAGAGTTACTTGTCTGCACTCTAAGCAGAGCTCTGTCTGCCAACTTGGAGGTGGATCCTTTGTTTCACACACCAGAGAATGGGAAGGGTGAAGGAACAGAGAGGCCAGGTTCACCTAGACAATAAAGAAGAGCCAGGAAAGAGTGAGGTCCAAGGAAGGAGGAAAGCCCTATGATTCAGAGTCGGTTGTAGGATGGGATGTGAGGAAAGGAAGGTGACTTTTATAAAGCATTGCTGCAAGATAAGAATTGGATCCCTGCTGACAAAAATAAAAGGTGTGCATACCTTTATAATTCTTCATATGAACCCTAAGGGAGACGCAAGCTTGTGCCACTGGGAACTCAAGCTTGTAGTAATGATACACAGTGACCATAACCCACTTTCCCTATGCCAAAGGGTAAATCCATGCTGACCTACCTCGACCACAAATAAATTCTCATGCTCTTCCTCTTCCTCCTCCCCCTTGTCTTCTTCCTCTTCCTTCTCTTCCCCTTCCTCCTCCTCTTCCTTCTTTTCCTGTTTCTCCTCTTCCTTCTCTTCCCCTTCCTCCTCCTCTTCCTTCTTTTCCTGTCTCTCCTCTTCCTTCTCTTCTTCCTCTTCTTTCTTCTCTCCCTTCTCCTTTTCTTGAACCATCACATTTTCCTGGTTCAGGGATGGGTTTAAGGAGCTGTCTCTTTCAACCTGCATTTCTTCTAATCCCTGAGGAGAGTCCTCTCTCAATTCATCCATCTCTTCGCTCTGTACAGATACATCCTGCTGGCTCACTGCCACCTCTTCAGTGACGAAGAACTTGGTGCCTGGATATTTTATTTCTTCCATCTCCTTTGCTGGCCCGGAGGAACTTGTGCCTCCACTTATGCTTTCCTCACTTTTGCTCATTTCCACTTTAGCGCTTTGCTTCCTCTTCCATTTTCTCATTTTCTCCTGGAAATGCTTTTCATGTGCTTCTGTTGAGGCCCAACCCCAAAGCACAGGGAAAGACAGGTTATCAATGTCGCCTGAATTGGGTGTCCCCAACCCAAAAAGATACAAGAGTAGAGTCAGAAAGAATTAGACTTGACTTGTGAAAGGTTTACCTGGTTCCCTGAGTCTGAGAAAGACCTCCCCATCCAAGTTCTATAAGGAAAAAACACAGGACATTGAATGGGCTGTCTGCTTCCTCCACGGTGCCACTTTAAAGGCATCTCTTTTCTTTTAAGTAAAAGGATCATTCTCCCTCACCGCCACATCTAATGCAGGCATTTCACTGGGGTCATCAGGGTGTTCCCAATCCTGGGAAACAGTTTTCCTTAATCCCAAACAGACTAGCAAACCCTTTCATCACACAGTGGGCATTAGTAGAATCAAATCTCAATCTGACGCATTTTTGGTAATGATCCAGGGCAAAGAGCCAGAAAGTATAAACTGAAGGATTTAAACAAAGGGGCAGGAATCTGCCGTGTCCAGTTCATTCTGGGTTCACCGACATACAGAATGAATGTGACATATAAGATCTGGGAGCCCTCTAATTAACACTACCAATTCCCTGGATGAAGTGACAGATACAACGTGTCATAGAGAACAGTGTGAGCTGTGCAGTTTGTAAGTCTGGATTCAAATCCCAGCTCCTTACAAGTTGGGTCACCTTGGGCAATCCCTTTAAGCCCTATGGGGCTCAGTGTCCTCCTTCACGACATGGAGACCATGACAATGCTCACTCTTTAAGCCAGGCAACCAGACTGATCTCAAAGGGCAGATGAGAGCTCAACCCTCCTATAGCTTGAGCTTCACCCCTTCCTAGGTGCCATGGGGAGTAATTATGAGCAATTGGAACAGTGATCCCTGCCTAGAGGAGGATTCTCTGAAGACTCAGGGGCTCCATACATATATAGTAAAGCCTCGGCCAGATTCAGTGTCAACCACAAATATTTTAGCTCTGACCATGCAGGACTCTAGCTGGGTCTGTGGGAAAGAGCCAAACTTTGGGAGAGTCAGACCAGAACATGGCAGGTATTCACGCATTTACCCAGGGACATTCTTTGTGTCTGAATTATGTGTAAGACACTGTGCTGAGGGCAATCCAAGTTGAATCAAGGTTAGTAAGGCACACCTGCCCTTCAGGAGACACTTCCAACAGGAGCTCTGAACTCCTGTATTTGACAGCAGCCAGTGTTCAAACACACTCAGAGAGAGAAGTGAGGGGGTGAGAAAGGTGATGCGGGGTCAGTCTGAGCAGGTGGGGTACTTGTCACTCATAGTAGTGGACTGGAAGTAAGGGCAGGTTTGGGGTGTGTGGAGGCTGGCAGATGCCAGCAGAGGAGCAGAATGAGGAGGGGAGGGGCGGGGCGGGGCATATACAGGAAGAGTGAGGAGTTAGCTGAAGCAGGGACAGTCAAGGTGGCAACCAGAGGAGGGGACTCTGCGGTCACCTAGGGGCTGTGGAGTCAGTGAGGGACTTGTGAGCAGAGTGGGTAGGTCAGAGCTGTATTTTAGGGGTTATATGGCAGTGGTGGGTTGGGTGAATGGAACTCAGTGAAGCATCTAAATTAGACTTTTTATTGTAAATCCATTCAAGCCCTTAGGCCTGAGTTCTGAGCCCTTCAACCTCTTTTAAACTGAGAAAGAGGTGGTCTCTTGTACACATACTTTTGGCTTTTTACTCCTTGATGTTCTGACATAGATTCTAACCCCATACAGGTTAGTGGAGGGGTTTAAAGTTGAAGCAAATCAGAACTAGAAGTCACCCTTTGTTTCTGGGCGAGTGGCTGGGTTTTTTGCAGTGGTGGGATTCAGTTGGTTCGCACTGGTTCAGCAGAACTGATGCCTAATTTTTTATTGAGTTCGGCGAACCGGTTGTTAAAATGGTACTTGTAATCAGGGTTCTCTCTAAGGTGGGCATCTGGGGAGCTGCCCAAGTGGAAATCACAAATTTACATTCCTTACTCATTTTTAATGTTCATCTGAGCAACAGCATATTCTAAGCGCCCGTAGTAATGTTCATTCTGTCTATAGGTGGAAAAAAATTTGATGGAACTAAGCTTGTAATATTTATTTATCCATTTCATAAAACCCATTATATGTTTGATGAAGTACTACATTTTAATTCCCTTGCATTTGTTATGTCAGTAAATAAACATATAACATAAAGAGAAAAAGTGTCAAACAACCAGGGAGTAACAAGCTGAATTGGAAATATCTTAAATAACAGTTTTATTGATTTAGTCAGGTATTATTTAATATTTATTCATTAATATTTTAAAACTCTTTCTTATAACATAATCTAGTTTTGTGTACCTCTTTTGTTGTTCTTATTTAAGTATTAAATGCATGAAATAATAAACTACCTTTCAGTATGTCATTTTTTTATACTTAAAACGGTCATTAGGGCAGAGAACCGGTTGTTAAATTATTTGAATCCCACCACTGGTTTTTGTATCCCTCTCCATACCTGCTCAAAGATTTCACGGACATGGAAGTGTCGGCTGAGGGAGGCGCTGTAGGAGTTGAGTTCTTTCAATATGATCGTTGAGTACTTCAACACTTCTTGTGTCAAGACGACATGAAAATATTCATATCTGTCAGGTAGGTAGGTGAGACCATTATGTAAGAAGGGCTCAGATGAGTGTGGGAGACCCCGGCCAAAAGTCAAGCCCCTGACCCCACAGATGTGGGCTGACATTGGCATTTACCTCTATACAGAACTGCTGTATAGATTTCTTTTTACAATAATAGTTCTTGGTTTGTTTTGCTATTTTTTTTTTTTTGATCCTACAAGGAATACCTACTCTTTGTAGAACATTTAGAAAAGATACATTGGCCCTGGCCGATTGGCTCAGCGGTAAAGTGTCAGCTCAGTGTGTAGAAGTCCTGGGTTCTATTCCCAGCCAGGGTACACAGGAGAAGTGACCATTTGCTTCTTCCCCCACCTTTCTCTTCCCCTCCCGCAGCCATTGCTCAAATGGTTCAAGCAAAGTTAGCCCCTGGTGCTGAGGATGGCCTCACTCAGGCACTAAAATAGCTCAGTTGCCAAGCAACAGGGCTGTGGCCTAGCAGGGCAGAGCATCACCTGGTAGGGAGCTTGCTGGGTGGATCCTGGTCATGCATGCAGAAATCTGTCTCTGCCTCCCTGCCTCTCACTTAATTAAAAAATAAAATAAAATAAATTGTTAAAATAAAAAAGAAAGAAAACATACACAGGAGTGCTCTCTGCTTATTGTAACATGGGTTCCCACTTGTCACTGTCCTAACCCTGTCCTTGAACTTCATCTACATTATCCCATCAAACCCTCTAATGCCCCAGGACCTAGACTTTTATCTGTTTCCCAGATAAGGAGACCAAGGCTCAGAAGGTCACTAATAGCAGTGGTCCCCAACCCCCGGGCCGCGGACCGGTACCGGTCCAGAGAAAGAATAAATAACTTACATTATTTCTGTTTTATTTATATTTAAGTCTGAACAATATTTTATTTTTAAAAAATGACCAGATTCCTCTGTTACATCCGTCTAAGACTCACTCTTGATGCTTGTCTCGGTCATGTGATTCATTTATCCATCCCACCCTAAAGGTTGGTCCGTGAAAATATTTTCTGACATTAAACCGGTCCGTGGCCCAAAAAAGGTTGGGGACCACTGACTTATAGTATTTGCTTCAAGATATATTTCTGGATCTAAGTGCTATGAATGGTCCTCACAGAATTAGTTGTACAAAGGCACAAAGATACAGGATGGTTCACAGAGAACTGTTTTCAATATTGAAAAACTGGGACCAATCTTAAAAAGCTATTGGGGGATGATTAAATCAGTATGAAGCCACTATATTAATGAAGTCTACGTGGTAATTTAAAAATGGATATAGATTTGTGTTTAGAGAACAATTTGCATAGTATGATCCAACCTTTAAAAAAATGCTTACTGTATATACGTATATATTCACACATATACATGCCCATAAAAAGCAGGAGTTGGGCAGGAATGGGGGGAAATTTTCTATATGTATTAGTTAACTTTTTTTTTTTTTTTTTTTAACAAAAAGCATGTATGTTTTAAATTTTTAAAGGTAGGGGAGGGAGGACCTACACTCTTGACCTTTAAACTACAGGGCCTTAAAACCTTCCTCTATAGACTTTTGAGCTCTAAGTTCTCCCTGGAAGTTAATGTGTTAACTAAGAGGAGACCTACAAAGGACCACGACATTCTCCAAAGCTGGAGGTATCATTTAATCTTGAGTTTGTTAGGCATACCCCTAAGCTCCAAAGCAGGTGGCCTCTGATCTTAAATATAAGTTACAGGTCAGCCCCTTCCATCTTCTGGGATCTGGTTTGCCTACCTGCATTTCATATTCTTTAGAAAATCTTTGGCCTTTTTCAGGTGAGACGTCAGTGTTTCCTCATTGCTTTGCTGCCTCAGTTGGTCCAACAGCTCATCAAAGCAGGCCTCTTGGGCCTGGCAGCCACCCGAAACAGGAGGAAGCAGACAGGAGTTACTGGAGCTCGCAGAGTGTAAGGTGGTACGCAGAGACCCTGCCACCGGAACTGAGGTCTAGGAGCCCAGGGCAGGCCCAGGACTCTCTTTTCTACAAAAAGGCCTTGGAGCTTCTTTCTCTGCCTGGCTTGTTTCTCTCTGTCCACTTCATACCCCTAGAGACTCAGCTCAGATGAGGCTCCCCAGGGACACATCTCTCACACCCATCCAGCCTAGCCCATCACACCATCCCAGGGCACCTGCTCCTCGCTCTCACCAGTCATACTTGAGATCAGATGCTGAGTAGATCCCTCCACTTCCTGCACCGTGTGAAGGCAGGTGTGGAGGGAGCCAGCTCGCTGCCAGATGTTGATGCTCTACACCAGGCATGGCCAACATACGACCCGCGGGCCGGATCCAGCCCGTGTAATGCATTTATGCGACCCATGATTAAATTTTTAATATTCTCCGCTACTTTAAAATCTCAGCTACTCAGAAGTGGAAGCTTTTTTGATTATTGGAAATTGAGATATTTAAGAAGATAGTGATACATGGAAAAGAATTCCGCATGTGACTAATCTAGGGTTAACTTCCAATAATTGGTCAAATGGATTCGTGATACTTCTTTATTTAAAAAAAAATCCCATTATAAAGATTTATAACTTTTGTACTCGTCTGTACTCAATATGAACTGTTTGACATTTAGCGGCAATGTGAAACCCACATTATTTTAGGTGGAGTTTGCCAGTGCGTACCCAAGGTCAAACAGTTCGTTATTTTTGTGGTCAAGTGTGCTGAATCAAGTGGCATTGTAGCATAGACAATAGCTGCAGCTGATAACTGAAAATGTATCCAGGCTGTTTGTAAAACGAAATAATTGTTTTATTTGCGATATAACTCTTTCAAGCTCATTCTATTAATTAAATATTGTTTTGATTGATTGTGATACAGTTTGAATATTTATATGGTATGTAATTATATTTTTATTAAAATAATATTGTATATTAATTTTTTACTCACATTTGTTCATAAACAAATTCCATAATAAAATTTTGTTTACTTAAATGAATCATTTTTGTATTTAACATTTTTTTTATTTATTTTTTTTACAGAGACAGAGAGAGAGAGTCAGAGAGAGGGACAGATAAGGATAGACAGACAGGAACGGAGAGAGATGAGAAGCATCAATCATCAGTTTTTCATTGCGACACCTTAGTTGTTCATTGATTGCTTTCTCATATGTGCCTTGACCGTGGGGCTTCAGCAGACCGAGTAACCCCTTGCTTGAGCCAGCGACCTTGGGTCCAAGCTGGTGAGCTTTGCTCAAACCAGATGAGCCTGCGCTCAAGCTGGTGACCTTGGGGTCTCGAACCTGGGTCCTCCGCATCCAGTCTGACGCGCTATCCACTGTGCCACTGCCTGGTCAGGCTGTATTTAACATTTTTTAATTTTAATACTTTGTCTGGCCCGTGAAAAAAAATTTTCTTTCTAATCTGGCCAGGGGCAAAAACTGTTGGCCACGCCTGCTCTACACCCTCCATCTGTCTGTCTCTCATGCACATTCCCTCACACACACGTTTGGATCCAGGGACCCACTGCACAGCCCAGACCTGAAGCAGGTGAATTTCTTCTACTCCCATCTGGTCCCATGACCAAAGTGTGCCCCAATTTTTCCATTGGCTCAAGTTTTATAGCTAGCTTGAGGTTTTACATTTGAGATGAATTATTGTTTATGGTGTGAGGTTTGAGCTGTTCTGTTTTGCCACCAGGCAGAGCCCTTGGGCAGCGGATGATCTGGGTGTGGCCCTCCTCCCACGGCATGGGAGGCTGCAAGGGCCAGAGATGCACCTGGTTCTCCAGGCTGTGCTGCTGCTGCTGCTGCTCCAGCCGCTGCTCCAGCTCCAGCTCCTGCGCGGACAGCACGCCCTGCTGCGCCTCCCACAGCTGCACGGCCTCCTTGAAGTAGGTGAAGAGGTCCAAGCTCTGCCACTCTGCCCGCTTCGCTAGGGCCTCAAAGGATTTCTGCAGTGACAGGACACAGAAACGGGGCACTGAGGGCCTACTGCCCCAGGGTGAGGCCCCATTCACAGGGCTCCCTCGCCAAACAGTGGAGGGCTCATGTTTCCCAAGGACTGGCCATTACTGCTCGGGCACCGTCCCTCAAGGTCATCTTCTGGGTTTCACCTTAGCTCATGGCCCTCTCCCTGGGACTGCAAATATAGTCCACCCACGTCATACCCTTTGTCTGGCTGACCCTGAAGTTCCCTGTCTAGACCTGTCCCATCTCCACTGAAGACACTGACAGGGAGAAGATGGAGTTTGGGGTCTAGAAGAAAGGAACAACCACTTAGAAACCAGCCTGGGCGTTTAGGTGGCTGCACCCATCTTGGCCCGGGGCATCTTCTTTGGAATCCCCTGAATCTCTGTATCTGAGCCAAACGCCACACTCACTGTTAAATCCTCACATTTCCCTCTTTAAAAAAAAAAAAATGTGTGTCTTATGCTCTCATCAGTGTGAGGGGTCAGCAACCTTGGCCCATGGGCTAAATGTGGCCCTCCATCTTTTTCTGTTTGGCCCCGGGAGCTAAGCACACAATTTATATTTTTAAATGGCTAGGAAAAAATAAAAAGAAGATATTTAATAATGTGAAAATTACATAAAATTCAAATTTCAGTGTCTACCAAGAAAATCTTATTGAAACACAGCCGCACCCATTTGCGTGACAACAGCGGAGTAAGAATTTGTTACAGAGACCTGACAGCCACTGAGCCGGGAATACTCACTGCTGGTCCTTCACAGAAAACGGTTGTGGAACCCACTCCAGATTCTAAGCACCTTGGGGCCGGGGCTTATCGCTCGCGTGGCCCTTCAGCCCCAGGCTGAGCAGGGGCTTGGGGAGCACACAGTGCCCGAGGCTGTTCCCCCGAACTCCTGCGTAGTGCAGTGTCAGCAGGTGGCTGGGGTACCTACCAGGGGCGAGAGCCTGGAGTGCCCGGTGTACAGGGACTGCTCTGAGGGGCTGCCCATGAGGAGGGAAATGGACTCCCTACTACCAGGAAAGTTGGAGGCCCCTGGAGTCCCGCTGTTCTCACAGCCCGGCACCCCGGGTGAACCCACCCGGCTCCCCAGCTGCACGGTTCCCAACTACGCACGTCCAAGGACTCCAGATCCTGCTCCACCTTGCCCTGGTGCACTCCCACCATCTGGAAGAGGGACGGGCTCACCAGGCTCTCCGCCTCCTCCTCGGTGAAGGCTTTCCAGTCCAGCAGCTGCTTCTGGAGGGGACAAGACCCAGCCTGGCTTAGGGCTGGTGGGCCTTCACCGCAGGGCCTGGTCCTGTCCCCCGTAGATCTACTTCCATCCACCACTGAGAGCCTCAGGAGAAACCCTCACAGCAGTGGAGATGGTCCGCCTATGTTCTACCCTCCGTGTCCAGGTGTTGGGTGCTGCCCGCTCCTTGTCTCACTGAATTCCCCGGAGGTGTTCTCACGAGCCCCATTTTGACAGATGAGGAAACCAAGGCTCAGAGAAGTGAAAGAACTTGCTGGAGGTGCACAGCTGGCCCATGGTGGGGCAAGAATCTGAACTCAGGACTGCCCTACTGCAGCCCCTACGGGCACAGCCCAATGCCCTGCACGGCCTCAGCATTGCTACAAGTCAGACGGGGCTCCCACTTCCTGTCACTGAGCTATGGCACCTGGAAAGTGGGCTCTCTATATTAATAAAGCTTTGGTTTATGCATAAAATCTAAACTAGACAAGCCTCCCCCAAATTAAATTTTGTCTGTAGTTGAATATTTCCAATGCTGCTGAATAGGATGAGCAGGTGTCCTCTGTCAGGCCTTATGTTCTCTGGGGTGTGTGACAACTTCTGCACTCGTCCCTGTATGTGCGGGACAACGAGTGGTGAGGATGAACACAGGCATCAGCTCTCAGGGCCCAGGGCCATGGGCTCCAGGGGAGGTCCTGGGCAGCAGCAGGGGAGGGGAGGGGAGTGCTGGGGGGCAGGGGACTCTCAGAGGACACAAGGTTACCCCCTCCTCTCCCTCCAGGCTTTACTTCTGAGGTTTGATGCCCCTGAAGTGCTAACTGAGAGGCACATGGCTATCCCTATGGCCACAGAACAAATGAGCACAGCCCTATGGGCTTGGCCAGCCCCTGAGCCTTTTGTACACTTGGTCTTCTCATCTCCAGATGAGGCTGGTGACATCCACTCTGCAAAACCTTGTCGGAGCTAATGACAACCTGTGCAAGTGGGTGGCACTGCCCACAGAAAGAGCATGGCCCCGTACAGCGCTCTGCTCAGAGTCCTGGGCGAAAGCTGCACAGACATGCGAGGGGGGGGGGTGAGCAGGGGCTTCCAGGGGGCACAGGGGGTGCTTGGTGCTCAGGGACTCCTGCTGCCACAGCCTGCAGGTTAGACCATCTTCAAAATGACTGGGCTTTTTGTTGTTTTCACCTAAACAGTTTTACTGAGGAGGCAGGGAGAGGGCGTTTTGACAAAATATTTCCTTGTACCTCAGAAGACCAGGCCTTGTCATTGAAGGGGTTTGTGGGAAACTCACTGGCTCACCCTCTAGCAGAGGGGGGCAGGGTGGAGAGAAAGTTGGGTGTGACGACAGCAATAGCCCTTTTTATAAAAAGTAAAGCACTGGGAATAACCCCCGTGATGCGACCTCAGTTGAATGAAGAGTGTCATGTGCTGTGATACAGGGGTCAAGGGTGAAGTCTGAGCTGATCGGAGTGTGTGAAACTTTGTGAGATCAGGGAAGGCTTCCTGGAGGCGGTCATTCACATTGTGCTACAACCTGAGGGAGAGGTGGGAATAATTGGGGAGGACAGGGTCCAAGTGGTGGGAAGAGCTTCAGAATTCCCATGGCCTGTGAGGTCCTGGGGCCTAGGAGGAAGGAAAGCAGGGGATCCAGGCAAGAGAGAAGCAGGGGCAGGCTGGAGAGGGGACACCCACCTTGCACGTCTGCACGTGGGCCAGGCACTCCTGCCAGGTATTCTCATACTCTAAGCGGAGCCGCATCATGCATTCCATGTGGTAGGTATCTCCATGGGCAGAAACAAAACATGTCAGAGCGTCGGCCTAGTGTGCGGAGGACCCGGGTTCGATTCCCGGCCAGGGCACACAGGAGAAGTGCCCATTTGCTTCTCCACCCCTCCGCCGCGCTTTCCTCTCTGTCTCCCCCCCCCCTCCCCCCGCAGCCAAGGCTCCATTGGAGCAAAAGATGGCCCGGGCGCTGGGGATGGCTCTGTGGCCTCTGCCTCAGGTGCTAGAGTGGCTCTGGTCGCAACATGGTGACGCCCAGGATGGGCAGATCATCGCCCCCTGGTGGGCAGAGCATCGCCCCATGGTGGGCGTGCCGGGTGGATCCCGGTTGGGCGCATGCGGGAGTCTGTCTGACTGTCTCTCCCTGTTTCCAGCTTCAGAAAAAAAAAACAAAAAAAACAAAAAAAACAAAAAACATGTCAGCTTCTCTTGCAAAAGGAGGAGGGCAAATTGAAAGAGTGGTTTGCCCTTCACTAAGGGAAATGTCTTCTCCTCAGCCATGTGCCTGAATCAGGACCACCGATCTCACCAAAATTATCCTCGCTCTCCTGGCTCTGCCAGGCAAGGTCCTGGCGGTCCCATTGGCGCCCTCAGGACTTGTGCTTCCCTTCACACCCCATAGGGTGTCCCCCAGGAGGGACGTGCCACCCATGTCCCGAGTTTATAATAAACTCTCAGGTAAATAATTGACCAACAGGCTGAAGCTGCTAAAATGCTACCACTTGAACAGAGTTCTGGAGAGATTGAGTGGAGTCCTGTAAAGCTCACTCACCAAGACGATTATTCAGGGCGTTTAAAGAAGAATACCATTCAGCCAGCTGAGCTTTGCTGTAATTGGGGGGCAGAAGGCCACTGGGGAAGGAAGATTGACAGGTAAGCCACGCTTGAATGAAACGCTCACTCATCAAAATTGGTAGCCTCTTAAAGGAACATGCTCCAGTGTACTCTCTACGTAAACACTGAAGAAACAAAGGGACTTGCTGGGGGGTTCCTGGTGCCAAGTACACACTTCATGAAAAGGTCTGTTCATATTAATGAATCTGTTCCTTAGAAAATAAAACTGAATTTCCTAATGGGAAGAAACAAAAAGCTTACATCACTTGACCAAGGAAGCTGCTTGTAGGAATCGACTCTGAGATAACACAAAAAGCATACAAAGTTATGCATTAAGACGGTCACTAAACATTACTGTTTATCAACCTAAAGTAATCACAAACAAGCTTCAAATGCAACAATAGGGAACTGTCTAAATAAGGGACAGTGAATCCTCTTGTGAAGTCATTAAAAAAAAGTGTGGCATATTGAAAAATAACCTGTTATTATTAGCTCCTCCCATTAGGAGGTGGAGTCTATTTCTCCATCCCTGGATCTGGGCTGGGCCACTGGGACATCAGCAGACAGGACATAGCACAGGCTGGGAAAGGCCTTTAATGTTCCCTGCCTTCACTTGTTGCAGAGAGCTCTTGTGCCACAGTCACCATGCCTATGAGCCCAGATTAGCCTCCTGGAGGCTGAGAGAGCATGCGGAGAGAGGTCTTAGCTGTCCCAGGCAAGACTCTGGACATGGGAGTGAGGCCATCCTAGACCACCTAGCCCCACCACACCAGCCCAGACCAGGGAACCACCTATCTGACCCACAGAGTCGTGAGAAACAAGAAATAGTTGTTGCTTTAAGCCACTAACTTTGTGTGGTATTTAATAATATGGAAAGACGCATATGGCTACAGGAACCGTATAATTTACTGTCCAAACCAGGACATTTTTGGCAGTGAAAGGGGGAATGTTATTAATGATTATGCCAGAACAGGACGTGTAACCCAGGATGAACTTGGGCACCCTGCTTATGGTGGGGTAGTGAAGAGCTAAAGGTAGGTGTACAAGAGTATATGCAGCATAATCTCAAGCCTAAACATTGCACTAAATGCAATGTGGTATCCTGGATTGGGTCCTGGGACAGAAAAAGGACATTAGTGGAAAAACTGGTAAGTCGAGTTTAGTTAAGAGCAATGCATCAGAATTAATTTCTTAGTTTTGACAAACGTTCTGTGGTAGCATAAGATGACAGCATTAGGGGAAACTGAGTGAGGGAGAAACAAAAATTCTGTGTGCCATCTTTGTGGCTTTTCTATAAATCTAACATTACTCCAAAATACAAAAGTAATTTTAAAATTAGTTTTAAATTACATGCACATATGCTTATTAGGTCCAAGAAAATCTGTGGGGATTCTCACTGCCCTGTGGATAACTCCATCTTGGGGCCCGGGGAATCTTGGCAACCCCCCCCCACACACACACACACTGCCCACGGGCCTGCAGAGGTCCTGTGCATGAGCGCGGGGGATGGGAGAGGTGCAGGCACAGTAGGGGCTTGGGTGCCTGGCCCTGAGTTTTACCCGGTTTAACAAACGGGCTCGGAGTCAGAAATAAGTGGAGTTATGGAAAACAGCAACAGCACTTTTCCTTGCATTGAGATTTTTGTCCACCTTGTTCATTTTACACCTGTGTGAAAACATGGCTGCACGTGGAACAGGAGGTACCAGCCTAGCAAGGAGACCGGGTGGGGCTCTAATTGCCATTTATAGCCTAGCACGGGGTATAATTTTGTTTCTTTGTTTCTTTTTGGCTGAGAGAGCCATAAACACCACATATTTTAAAATGTATTTCCGTGTGAGCCATACAACGACCTATGTACTTTACGCATTATCCAATAAAAATTTGGTGTTGTTCCGGAAGACAGCTGTGATTGGCTCCAGCCACCCGCAACCATGAATATGAGCAGTAGAAAATGAATGGAATGTAATACATGAGAATGTTTTATATTTTTAACGTTATTATTATTTTTTATTAAAGATTTGTCTGCAAGCTAGATGCAGCCATCAAAAGAGCCACATCTGGCTCACGAGCCATAGGTTCCCCACCCCTGGCCTAGCAGAACTTAGGCTCTGTGGTGAGGAGACAGGAACCTGAGTCCCAGTGTTACCGGGATGGGAAGGACCAAGGAAGATATTAGGAGTTTCCAGCTTCAGGACCACACAGGCTCCATCCTGCTGCGGAGAACGGATGCTACAGGCTCCCCGGGCAGTGGGCTTCCAGGGTCCAAAACATTCAGTGTACCTCCCACCAAACAGCTTATCATGACATTAGAGCTGGGTGGATCCGGGTCTGAGAGGGGTGTCCATAGCCTCTAACAGGTCCCCTGCCTGATAGCAGTCTTCTCACTGACCTCCCGGCCTCTAGCCTTAGACCCCTCCAACTCACCCTCCAAACTGCAAAGCTGACGGAGCTGCTCTGCTCCCCACTGCCCTCAGGACAAAGCCCAACCCCATAACCTGCCCCCTCTTTCCACTGTCCCTCCACCTCACTTCTTGCCATTGGCTCCTTCCCAGCTCTTTGGCAGTCACCCTCAACTTTCTGCAGTGAATGCATCATGTTCAGTGTTGCCACTGGGGCTGAAACACCTGGGAAGGTGAACTCAGGTGGCCATGCCAGGACCAGAGAACCCGGAGATGACGGCCTTGTCTGGAGGATGCCTCAGGAAAAATGCCAGTGCTGGGGACTGTGCCTGCCTCCCCCGCGGACCCCAGAGGCACCCCACCCCGGGGACCCATCCTGCTGTACCAGATGGTGTGCAGAAGCTTCAGCCGCTTTTTCTGCAGAGATTTCTGTTTCTTCAGCAGGTTCTCCAGCTCTCTCTTTACAGCTGGAGGGGTCTGGATCCGCTCACTGGCCATGAACTCACTGGGTGCCCAGATGCATTGGCACCACGGAGAGAAGAGGAAGGGCAAGGTAGATGAGAAAGAGAAGGGAGGAGACCCATGGTAAGAACATTCAGAACCCCAGCAGCCCTACACCACTCCTGGGGCGGGGAGGGGGGAGAGCTGAGGGACTGCCGTGAGGCTCGGATGCTACGATCATGGGACCAGCAGGCACAGATCCAGGTGAGGGTCCTGCTGCTGCCTGCCAGCTCTGTGACCTTAGACAAGTCACTGATTCTCAGTTTCCTCTTCTGGAATGGAGCTAATGATGATAAAGACCCACGAGGTATTGCAAGCGAAGCCCTGAGCACCGTGCCTGACACATGGGAAGTGGCCAGTGAATGTTAGCTCCTGACATCACTGTTGATGACTTCTGACATTTGTAACCAGCTCCCGGGCCCAGACCAGACACTTTTCATGTAGCGTCACATTGCCCCATCACTGAAACCCCACCACCAGTCCCCCAAGGTGCCTGCTTTGCCTAAGGAGAGAAAGGCTCTATAATATATATAGAGTCTATATGTTCAAGTGCTAGATCCAGTTCACAGGGGGAGTACAGGTGAAGCCAGGTCTCAGCACACGTTCCTTCACCCTCAGTGTCAGACGGGTGCTCTCCAGCGGGTGCAGAGGCACAGACAGGCCTCTACACCAGACCTGCATCACAGACAGACACACACTCTGGTGTCCTCAGACATCTTGGCCCAAGGTGTTCCTTTCTTAGCAAAAGAAAGCCTTGCTTGTCGGCCAAAAGGTCCAGGACGCTGTGTCAGTGTTAATAAGAATGTCACCTGGCAGAGGAGGCATGGAGATGGGCGCACTCTTCCCTTCCCCCCATGGGTGAAATTTGCCCCCAGAGGGCGGGAAGTATCTGAGCCAGGAACGCAGGGCTGTGTGTGAGAGTCAAGACTGGGAAGGGGGCAGATAGCCAGACTAACATTTTCAGATAGCTTGTACTACTCGCAGAAAATGTTTACGGAGAAAATAAGAAAAAAATCTACATATGCACCGTGGGTCTAATAACCCTGGGAGAAAAGACACCAAAATATCAGGTGTGCTTCTCTCTGTGCTGAGATCAGTGGTGATTAAAATTTTTTTCTTTACTCTTTAATCTAATTTAAATAAAATAAAAGAGCACATATTACTTTTACTACCAGAAAAACAACAGCATTTTAAAGTACTGATGAGAGGGGAGGGAGAATGCCAGCCCGTTGCCCACGCTGGCTGGCCGTGCGAGCCGGGGAGAGCAGTGTGGGTGGCCACTGACCTGAAACCCTGCACCAGGGCGTCCTTCCTGAGCACCTTCCAGGCGTCCAGCAGGCCCTCCCAGCGGCGGCGGCTCTCCAGCTCCTGCTTCAGCGTGGCCTCCATCAGATTGACAAACAGCTGCGTGATGGCCCTCCGGTTGCCCAGCAGGGCCTGGTTCATGACCTGTGGTCACAGGCAGACAGGTTCTAGATGGATCAGGGGGGCTCTAGAAGGTCAGAACAAGGCTCGATTGGACTCTGGCCTGTGGTGGTACAGTGAGTAGAGCGACAGCCTGGGGTTGCTGGTTCAAAACCATGGGCTTGTCTGGTCAAGGCACATACAACAAGCAAGCAATGAATAGCTAAAGTGAAGCAACTATGAGTTGATACTTCTCGCTCTCCTCCCCCTCTGCAAAATCCATAAATAAAATCTTTAAAAAAATAAATGGCTCAGTTGGACAGGGGTGATGGGAGGCTGGAGAGGGACCAGGTGAAGTGCAAGCTGAGGGCCTGGGGCCCCATGCAGCCATGGCCAGGCAGAGTAGTGGCAGTGTCTTATTGGGCACTCAAAGCTGCTGCCTGGGGCTCAGTAGCCACAGACAGAGACCAGGGTCTCTCCTGAGGACTTAACTATGAATTGTGACCATGTGAGCAACCCAGCTCCAAAACCACTGCAGATTGTTTGTTAAAAATGCCGACTTTGTTTCACTCGAGTTAAGCGCTCCAATGGGCTCTTACTGTTTAACTGGTTGGTTTTTTTGTTTTGTTTTGTTTTGTTTTGTTAATAAATTCATTCCCAAAGCAGAGTGCTCATGCCATCAGAGTCCAGCTGCGATGAGAAGTGGGACCCCATTACTGAAGGAGGCCAGAACTGGAACATTGTCTGGCAGTCTTCCCAGAGGTTCTCTCCTGGGTACCCAGGCATGGTGACTGGAGAATTCTTCCTTGTGTGCACTGTTCTTCCATTGAGCACCCTGTCCCCTTCCACACGAGCAGCCTCTCCCATTCCCCCAGGGACTGCAGCATCCAAAAAAAAAAAAAAATGCTTCCACACATTTCCTAAGACTCTAGGCACTTCCCTGGGGCAGGGTGAGAGCCTGCCAAGCACAGTGGGTGGAACTTCCTATAACACCCATCAATGGAACCTGAGGTTTGATGCCAATTGTACTTCCTTGTGTTGGTATCTCCTGAACTTCCAATTCTGCAGCCATGTATGAAGATATTTACAGCATAGGAAATTTGTGGAATTAATTGAGATAAATGCACAGAGAGCAAGTAGCATGTGCCAGTTATAGTGAATAAATTAACAAGGAAAATTCAGACAGTGAAACAAAACCCAAAACCGGGACCCTGCCAACTCTGACTCCTCTAATGGATCAAATGGATAAAAGTTAGAAACCTTTGCTCATCTCAAAATGAGACCTGTCATTACTGAGCCCTCTGTTACCATCCTCCCAACAAGTATGGGGGGCGGGGGTTAAGTATTATTATCCCCATTGTTATGGACAGGGAGTTCCGGGCACAGGGGCTGAGTCATTTCGGGAGCTTTCATGTCTGGGCAGTGAGGAGGGATGTCTGTGCCTGCCTCTTGTCTGTGCTCTACCCAGGACCTAGAGGCATAGCCCCGGGCTTGATGCCCCTCTGTGATGCTCACTATAATCTGGCTGCCCAACTTTCTGCACAGGACCAGAAACCCATGCAAGCAAAACGTGCCTCTGAGGGGCCACAACAGCATCCTTTCATGCAGCACAAGAGTCAGACTTAACTGACTTTGGTGACATCAAGAACAACCTACAATTTTTTTTTAACCCCAAAGAAAGCAGCTAGGATAGGCTGCAGTTGTAGACAGGGAAGCAGTGGGGACCGAGCCGGGAGCAGGCCTGGTCCAGCAACAGGCACTGACAGCCAGCAGCAGGAGACAAAAGAACCACTAGAATACTAGATAAACAGAGCAGGCTGGGCTCACTCCCGAGGGCACAATCCACCCGAGACTGTGACAGCTGTGAGATGAAGTCGCCACAGCGCAGCACCTATTGTATTGTATTGCACAAGGTCTCTGAGACATGGCCCCGTAGGCCCTTGGAAAATCGTCAGTGCTCAGAATGATGATGCTACGTTAGGTATACTGGGATTAAGATGGCAGGGAAGTATGAAATGTACTTGAGAAAGATTTCTATTGAAAATACTTAACTAAGACTCTGGATCTGAACCTAAGTGGCCAATCTGAGTTACTTAGAAATGCTGCCTACGAGAAGCCCATCATTTCTGAGACACTAGGCTCTGGGGTACCCTGGGGTCCTGGCTCCTTCTTCCATGGGCTGATTCTCTTGCACATGAAGACCACTCACCATGGCTTCTTTATTGAACAGCCTGTACACGTCGGGCTGCATGAGGTAGGACGTTTTCTCTATGATTTCCACATATTTCTTCAATACGCTTTTTATCTAGAAATGACAATATCCCACAGTTAGTGACTCTCTCTCTTCCTGGAGAACTAAGTGGAAGTCTCCAAGAGCCTGCTGGAGGGCCACTCACTTTATCTGCCCGGGAGAACTCGAGTGCGAACAGCGTCTCGTCTAGCTCCTTGAGCCCCCGCTTCTGGAGCAGGAACTTCTCGGCCACCTGGTCCCACAGCTCCAACAGGCTCTGTGCCAAGAAGTCTGGGTCAGGCTGGGGGAACAGAGGGTGAGGAGGGAAGGAGAAGGAGCAGCGTGGGGCGGGCCAACCCAGGGGGGACCCTTACTTGGATATTGTAGTCTTTGAAGTTGTCATCATTCTCCACCTTTGTGAAGAGACAGTTGATGTCTTCTTCAAACTCGGCCAGTTTTTTTAAAAGAAGTGCTCCTGACTCCATGATGAGAGGTTCCATTTCCTAAAACAGGCCATGAGGGCAATGGCTATAGTATCAACAGCCTCAGGGCGGGCGGAAGCTCCTGGCCCATGGTGAGGAAGAGTCAGCTGTGGTCCTGTCTCAAAAAGGATAACCATTACCTAGACCTAAGGAGTTAAGATCTACGCATTTTGGAAATGCTGAGGTCGCCGGTTCGAAACCCTGGGCTTGCCTGGTCAAGGCACATATGGGAGTTGATGCTTCCAGCTCCTCCCCCCTGTCTCTCTCTCTGTCTCTCTCTCTCCCTCTCTCCTCTCTAAAATGAATAAATAAAATAAAATAAAATAAAGAATTCAATTAAAAAAAAAAAAAAAAGATCTACGCATTAGTTCACAACTAGCAGCCATCATTTGGGGCACGTGCCGAGCCAGGGGCCCTGCTGTCTGCTGAGCTGGGGTGAAGCAGGCACTGACACCTGGCCAGGCCCATGGTTGGGGTTCAACAAATGTTCGCTGAAGAAGTAGCCAATAAAAAAATCCCAAGTTTACTTCGGATGACGAGACTAAGGCTCAGTTGTGTTGTGTGACCAAGGCCACAGAGCTCCTGGGTGAAACCAAGCTCATGTCCAGTTGGGATGTGTTAGGAAAGTGCGGCACCTTATTGCTACTGTGGGTACAGAGCCAGCTCCTAGAATCAAGGGGTACAGCCGAGGCAGAGAAGACTCAGGAAGAGAGTGGTGACTGCGAGCTGTGGATCAGGAGAATGGAAGGGCTAGGGAGGGTGTCATTTAGGGCAGTGGTTCCCAACCCCCGGGCCGCGGACCAGTACTGGTCCATGGGCCATTTGGTACCGGTCCACAGAGAAAGAATAAATAACTTACATTATTTCCATTTTATTTATATTTAAGTCTAAATGATGTTTTATTTTTAAAAAATGACCAGATTCCCTCTGTTACATCCGTCTAAGACTCACTCTTGACACTTGTCTCGGTCACATGATACATTTATCTGTCCCACCCTAAAGGTCGATCCTTGAAAATATTTTCTGACATTAAACCAGTCCGTGGCCCAAAAAAGGTTGGGGACCACTGATTTAGGGAACGTTCGGGACAAGTGTGGCCAGGCATGAGGTCTCTGGAGAGGAACAGGGAGCCAACCAAGGGTGGCGCCTAAGAGCCAGGCAGCACCAGGCAGGGTCCGGCCGTTTGGCCCCTCGTGAGTAGGACTGAGCCCGGAGATCTAAGGCTGGGCTTTGGCGTCAGACCTGGAGTCCAGTTTCCACTTGGCCCCCTACATGTCAGGTCAGACAAGACTTCCTGGGCTCGCCTGTAAAATGGGAGTAATGACAGAACCTGACAGAGCACTATGTTATAACAAGTACTTGCAACCAGCCACTCAAATATGGCTACTATGGTTCTGTCAACACTGTGGTGGGCCACTGAGAACATCAGAGCTGCGCAGGAAAGGGAGGGTGGGGGCAGTGACAAGCCCGTCTTCAGAATGTCCCAGGGACAGAAAGGGAGCAAAAGTAAGGATTCTCACCATTCCAATCCGAGCGATCTCCTCCTTAAAACTCCCCAGAGCACTCTCATAGCTCCTCCTCTTGTAGTCGCCTTGAAAAGTGACAGTGCTGACCCTCTCAGGAACTGGGGGAGAACGACAGAAGTGATGGGCTGCCCTCAGAGTTCCAAGGCAAGGACAGAGCGCCCAGGAAAAGGCAGCAAGTCAGACAGCGCCCTGGTTCAGGAGATGGATCCCAAACCAGGCCAGTCATGTCGGTTTACGGAGGAAGAGAAAAGACGATGGCGATCCCTAAGAGCCATGGGGAGCGAGTCTCACACAGGCAGCTACGTGCTGCCAAAATGGCCCCAAATGGTATGTACAGAACGGGACCACTTTTTTTTTTTTTAAGTTTTATAGAAGTAAATACAAACACAAATAAGAACAACTGACACTTACATAGATAGTACTTAACATGTACAAATAAATACTGTTCTAACGTTTTGGTCTTACGTTACAAGGGAGGAGGACACTCAGGCACGGAGGTTAATACAAAGGCAGTCAGTGGCTGAGCAGGGCCCTCTGCTCTAGGGTCTGCCATCTGACTCCACTCTGCTGTCCCCTGAACCTATGTAGGAAGCTGGACACCATGTGGCTTCATGGGGGGAAGGCACTCTTGGGCGAAGAAGGGGTGCTATCATAAAGAGGGAGTTCTTACTTTCTGTTTATCTCTTTCCTTTGTTTTTCTGTAGCAAACATACATTCTATTTTCTTCATAAAAAAAAAATACCTTCATATTGAGATAAAGTCAACTAAGACAATGTGGTATGAAGGAAAAAAAACTGTGGGTTGAGAAATTCTCTTGTAAAATCGCAGCACAGCAAGCAACATCCTTTACCAACTGGTTTCCATCAGTAAATACTGACAGGGCAGGTAGTCCTTGCCTCCTCTGCCAGCTCTCTGCATTGGGAGAAGGTCCCAGGGAAAAGGCCCAGGGGACAAGGTTTGGGGGAGAAGGCCTCAGGGAATAGGTCCCAGGACAAGACCCAGAGGACAAGGCTTGGGGGAGAAGGCCCCAGGGAATAGGTCCTGGGACAAGGCTTGGGGGAGAAGGCCCCAGGGAATAGGTCCTGGGACAAGGCCCAGGGGACAAGGCTTGGGGGAGAAGGCCCCAGGGAATAGGTCCTGGGACAAGGCCCATGGGACAAGGCTTGGGGGAGAAGGCCCCAGGGAATAGGTCCTGGGACAAGGCCCATGGGACAAGGCTTGGGGGAGAAGGCCCCAGGAAATAGGTCCTGGGACAAGGCTTGGGGGAGAAGGCCCCAGGGAATAGGTCCTGGGACAAGGCCCAGGGGACAAGGCTTGGGGGAGAAGGCCCCAGGGAATAGGTCCTGGGACAAGGCCCATGGGACAAGGCTTGGGGGAGAAGGCCCCAGGAAATAGGTCCTGGGACAAGGCTTGGGGGAGAAGGCCCCAGGGAATAGGTCCTGGGACAAGGCCCAGGGGACAAGGCTTAGGGGAGAAGGCCCCAGGGAATAGGTCCTGGGACAAGGCCCAGGGGACAAGGCTTGGGGGAGAAGGCCCCAGGGAATAGGTCCTGGGACAAGGCCCATGGGACAAGGCTTGGGGGAGAAGGCCCCAGGGAATAGGTCCTGGGACAAGGCCAGGGGACAAGGCTTGGGGGAGAAGGCCCCAGGAAATAGGTCCTGGGACAAGGCTTGGGGGAGAAGGCCTCAGGGAATAGGTCCTGGGACAAGGCCCAGGGGACAAGGCTTGGGGGAGAAGGCCCCAGGAAATAGGTCCTGGGACAAGGCTTGGGGGAGAAGGCCCCAGGGAATAGGTCCTGGGACAAGGCCCAGGGGACAAGGCTTGGGGGAGAAGGCCCCAGGGAATAGGTCCTGGGACAAGGCTTGGGGGAGAAGGCCCCAGGGAATAAGTCCTGGGACAAGGCCAGGGGACAAGGCTTGGGGGAGAAGGCCCCAGGAAATAGGTCCTGGGACAAGGCCCAGGGGACAAGGCTTGGGGGAGAAGGCCCCAGGAAATAGGTCCCAGGACAAGACCCAGAGGACAAGGCTTGGGGGAGAAGGCCCCAGGGAATAGGTCCTGGGACAAGGCCCATGGGACAAGGCTTGGGGGAGAAGGCCCCAGGGAATAGGTCCCGGGACAAGGTCCAGGGGACAAGGCTTGGGGGAGAAGGCCCCAGGGAATAGGTCCCGGGACAAGGTCCAGGGGACAAGGCTTGGGGGAGAAGGCCCCAGGGAATAGGTCCCGGGACAAGGTCCAGGGGACAAGGCTTGGGGGAGACGGTCTAAGAGACCTTTCTTGAGGGGAGAAGGCTGAGTGAGAGCTGCACACAGTGGGAGCTTCAGATGTTTCTCCACTAGAGCTCCTAGGAGACCCCCAAGGGCCACCTCAGGAGACCTGCCCTCACGGCCACCCAGAGGCTCACCAATGGTGTCCATGAGGCCCCTGACTTCTCGGGCAGCAATGGTGCTCTCACTCTCTTGAGTTTTTTTCTTCTCAGATATTTTCTTTTCCCTGGAGAAGAAACAGAGAAGAACAATAAGACCCCAACCCCCTTACACTCAGGACAGCTCTGGCACATAGGGGAATCTCTAGAAGGACCCTGGGCATTGACAATAGCCTGGGCCCTCTGCTTTCAGAGTGTCCTGAGGCTTTGCCAGCCTCCCACCAAACTGCCTGGGCATCTTCTGCCAGTGGATACCATGGATCCTAGGACAAGAGTTTGGGGGCTGCCCTCAGGGAGCTTGCTTCTGACCTGGCTGCAAACCACACATGGGTGGTGGGCAGGAACCATTTTTCCATGTGTGGAAACGGAAGACCTGCAGGAGCAGGACCTGCCCGGAAAGCCAGGCTGCTGCTAGGCATTCAGCACGCTCCTTATTTGCTCCTTCAGCAGCCCGTCCTTGTGAGGCAGCGGGGTAAGCCCACCACCCAGGATGGTGGAAAGGCCTTAGAGAAGTCACTGTATGAAGCAGAACTGAGATTCCCAGACCCACACATGTGACACCACAGTCCATGGTGCATGGAGTTTGGGAGTAGGAGGAGAGAGTTGGGGTGCCGGGAGAGACCATCCCAGCAGGGAGGACCAGGGTAGGTGAGCATGACCTTAGCTTTGGAATAAAAAGTGTGCAGCACTTACTGGGCATTTCTTACTAGTTCTTACTACAGACCTACCAGTGAGGGAGACTACAGGGCCTGGGCTACAGCTGATGGGGTCCAGGTTGACCCTCCAGAGGTGGGTTTCACAGTTTTGACAACCAAATGCCTCTGGATTAAGGTGGCTTCACAGAAGCCTGAGAGAGGCTTCTGACTGAGAGAGGCTGACGGCTCTGGCTTCTTGGCCACTGGCCCAGCAGACTTGAGGCTTGGTTTACACTGGTGATGATCTATCCCTCCCCTTCCACCCACCCAGAGGCCCCACCGTATGTGAATGAGCATACAAGTTGACTGGCGTTAGCTGGCTGAATTTCTGAGAGGACAGGCACCCCAGAGAGACACCAATGCCATTAGTGACCCCAGTCACTTTGTGGTTGTCAGGGTCTGGCATATCTGTTTCTGCCACAGGCTGCAGGGAGTTATCCTCCAGATCTGTGTCTAGGGCAGAGCTGGCTTTGTCTATCTGTCTCAGGAAGTCAGCACAGCACAACGCCAGAAATTTTCATGGGAAGTACCCTTCCAAAAACACTGTCCTATGGGTGCCGAGAGCTCCTGACTGATGCCAATAGAGCCTATTGGGTTATTAGGGTGACAGGTGGTCCCAGGCAAAACCCTGGGGGAAAAGAGGCCCTTGGGAGGTACAGGGAGATATTGGTAGACCCTGGACCTGGATAGCTGGGATTCTTATGGGAGCCAGAGTCATAGCCAGCCTATGAGACCAGCTTCCTGAGAGGTCAGGGAACATGGACAGGCCCCAGCTGTTTGTGCCTCTGGATCCCTGCGTCAGGCATCAATTCATGGGCTACAGAAGGCTGACCTCCAGTCTGGACTTAGGGATCCAGTAGGTTTGCCCATCTGTAGGTAGTTCAGGGTGTTGAGTCAGAAGCCTTAGGGACACTTTCCCTGGGAAAAGTTGAAGGTCAGATCACGTTGGAGATCTTTATCCAGCATTGGATCAATACCGGAGTTCTCCAAAGAGGGGTGAAGGGGAAAACAAGGGCTGATAGAGGAAGACAGACTTTCTGTACCAGAGTCCCAGACCTGAGAGGGTTATGATTTGCACAGAACTCAAAGAGCAGATGGGAAGCCCAGCTTCTGCTACATTCTCCCAAGTTGCCAGAGAGGAAGATGCAAGCCCAGCTTTGCTTCCCTTTCCTTTTCCCTGTTCAAGGTGTCTGAGCTCAAGGAGCTGAAATGGCATGCTCAGGAATCTCAAGTTCAGCTTTTGAACTTAGAGGTTCAGAAAGAACTGATCGCCCTGCTCCAACCCCATCTGCTCCCATCTTAGGAAACGGCACCTCTCCATCCATCCAAGAGCTCCGGCCGGAGACCAAGGACTCACAGAGCATCCCTTCTCCAGCTCCATCGCCTGGTCCATGGGTTCTGCCTCCGAAATATGCCTGGCATGCCCTACTCTCCCTCTCACAGCCCTGCCAAGAGTAATTGCATTGCTGCAGCCTCCCGCCTGCCTCTTCCTGCAGCTCCCCAGAGTCCACACACAGCACCCTGAAGGCCTTTAAACTGAAAATCAGCTGCTCACTTTAGTAATGTCCAAAATATTGACTGTGGCCTGGAAGCCGCTCCTAGCCACATCTTCCTCTTCCCAGGCCCACAGGACTTACTGCTTCAGCCTTCCGCAGTGGACCAGCCCATCCTACCCAGAGCCTTGCCCCATGCGTCCCTGCCCCTCATCCTCAGGGGTCCACTGAGACCCTTCCCCAGAGAGCTTTACAGATTCCTGTCCCACCATCCCATCCTCTGGGTCAGAGCCCTCCTACTGTTGGGGAGAGCAGCATATTTATTTACTATAGAGGACTCAAATTCAAGGAGGATCCCCATGCCCAGGACCTGGCTCAAGGCACTCAATCAGTTATCACTGAGGGGTGAGGGTAGTGGGAGGAAGGAAAGGAGAAGCAAAGAATCCTGCAAAGTAGGTGTTATCACCTCCCTGGGACTTCATTCCTACCTGGCACTCACCTTGCGTGAGCTCTTTTTGAGCTTTTGAAGGCCCTGATGCACCACCAGTAAGTGTGGGCCTGTGGCCTGAATGGCAGGACCTACCTGTAGAGAACAGGGTTTTCCGTGACCCAGTCATTGGGCAGGCTGTGCATCCACTTCCGCTGCCGAGGAGACATCATCTCCCCTTCGGGAATATCCACCTTTTTCATCAAGGGCTTGCTGCCATTCTTCAGAGTCCTGGAATGCTCTGCATCCCGCTTCCTGGAGGCCTCGAGGGAGTGGACCAGCTGCACCTGCATCCACAGAAGATCCAGCTGGGGGAAAGGGTCAGAGCACAGACTCCCCAGCACCCTCAGACTGACTGCAGTCAGAAGATCAAGTGGGAACCTGCCGGCAGGAAGGCACTTTGCAGGAAGGCCTTCAACCCCAGGGCACACCTCAAAGAGGAGGGTTCTCTACTCCCTGTAACAGCCATTCGGCCATTTCCAGGAAGATATCTTTTAAGAAATTTTAATGAAGACCAGGATGTTCATCCCAGCATTTTTTTTTTTTTTATAAACACAGGAATTGGGAAAATAGAACTATCCAATAATAGGGGATTAGTTGAAGGGACATCGTCCCTTCAATGGAATGTTAAGCATTTATTAAAAATGAGATTTGGGTTTTTTTGTGACATGGTGAAATGCTTATGATATGATATACCATAAGATACATCCATTAAAAGTACAAATTAAAAACTATAACCAAAATTATACAGTATGTTCTCAAAAAAAAATTTTTTTTTTCATTTTTCTGAAGCTGGAAACGGGGAGGCAGTCGGACAGACTCCCGCATGTGCCCGACCGGGATCCACCCGGCATGCCCACCAGGGGGCGATGTTCTGCCCCTCTGGGGCATCGCTCTGTTGCATCCAGAGCCATTCTAAAGCCTGAGGCAGAGGCCACAGAGCCATCCCCAGCGCCTGGGCCATCTTTGCTTCGGGAAAGAGAGAGACAGAGAGGAAGGAGAGGGGGAGGGGTGGAGAAGCAGATGGGCACCTCTCCTGTGTGCCCTGGCCGGGAATCAAATCTGGGACTCCTGCACGCCAAGCCGACGCTCTACCGCTGAGCCAACCGGCCAGGGCCTCAAAATTTTTTTTTTTTTTTTTTTTTTTCATTTTTCATTTTTCTGAAGCTGGAAACGGGGGAGAGACAGTCAGACAGACTCTCGCATGCGCCCGACCGGGATCCACCCGGCACGCCCACCAGGGGTGACGCTCTGCCCACCAGGGGGCGATGCTCTGCCCATCCTGGGTGTCGCCATGTTGCGACCAGAGCCACTCTAGCGCCTGAGGCAGAGGCCACAGAGCCATCCCCAGCGCCCGGGCCATCTTTGCTCCAATGGAGCCTTGGCTGCGGGAGGGGAAGAGAGAGACAGAGAGGAAAGCGCGGCGGAGGGGTGGAGAAGCAAATGGGCGCTTCTCCTGTGTGCCCTGGCCGGGAATCGAACCCGGGTCCTCCGCACGCTAGGCCGATCAAAATTTTTAATGCATAGAAAAATGACCAAATATTTTGGTGGTACAGGAGTCAGGAAAGCTCTCTGAAATGCATAGAAAAATAAGCCAAACATTCAAAGTGTTATACTGTTTCCAGGGAGTGGGATCAAGTGCGTAATTTGTTTGTTTGGTCTCTTTATCCTTTTTATAATTTCCAAGACTTCTATAGAGAGCATTATTTAGGGGTCAAAGTAGAAATGCAAATCTAATTTAAATAAGCAGTACAGAACTCCAGAGGAAGTGTTTATGAGTCTGTGTATTTCTTTTAAGATAGTATTTTATAACTTTGGATGATGGGCACATAACGCAACCAACAGTTCAAATGCTATAGAGATGTTTAACTGAAACCTATGTACTTTTTTTTTTTTTTTTTTTTACAGAGACAGAGAGATAGAGAGAGGGATAGACAGGGACAGATGGACAGAAAAGGAGAGAGATGAGAAGCATCAATCATTAGTTTTTCGTTGCGTATTGTGACACCTTAGTTGTTCATTGATTGCTTTCTCATATGTGCCTTGACCGCGGGCCTTCACAGACCAAGTAACCCCTTGAGCCAGGGACCTTGGGTCCAAGCTGGTGAGCTTTTTGCTCAAACCAGATGAGCCCGCGCTCAAGCTGGCGACCTCGGGGTCTCGAACCTGGGTCCTCAGCATCCCAGTCCAACGGTCTATCCACTGCGCCACCGCCTGGTCAGGCAAAAACCTATGTACTTTTATTGATAATGTCACCCCATTAAATTTAATTTCTAAGTAAATTTTAAAAATGAAAAAAGATATTGTTTTGTCTGTGCAGTTTTTTATAGATGACAAGGCAACTCTAACACCTATATGGTTGTCAAGGGGGTGTTTCTTTAATACATTACAGGAAGTACTACGTCAACTAGGCAGCTACTAAATTTCATGAAGTACGTGAATCCCCACGGACATGGGAAAGGTCTGTGAGATACTGTAACAGGGAAAAGCAGGTTTCAAAACACTCATATGGAATCAAACCCAGTTTTTAAAAAGAAAAATTAGAAATGCTCTTATGCATAGGAGAGGGAAGTTAGGGGAGCAGAGGAAAGTTTAGGGAGCAGGAAGAGGGAGAACAAAAGGACAGGCTTACCTCAGCCTGGAAGATCTGCTGATACACTTTCCCGTTGGGAACCTGAGTCATCTTCCCCATTGAGGACACGTTGGCCGCTGGCTGGACGTTCCTGTTGGGAAGTAGTTGTCCAAGAATCACTTCTGGGATCTGTTCTCATTAAGACCAGAGGTTGAGACAGACACTCCCACCATTCCAAGGATAAGTCCTCTCCAGAGGACATGACCCCACAGGTGAGGCAGGACTGAGGCCTCCAGATCCTCTGCTCTGGGAGAAAGCACGGGCCCTTCTTCATCCTCAGCATTTTTAAACAAAAAGGAGGGGGCAGAGAAGAAAAGGGATAAACCACAGGCAAGAACTGAACTCGCAGAGCAGCCTGTCTCTCCAAGTCGCACAGACCACAAATCCCATTTTGAGGTGAAGAATAATAAATGGTAAATGTTTTTTGTTTGTTTGTTTTTGTTTTTGCTTTGCTCTCCCAAGCTCTTTTGGGAAAAGTCAACGCACCTAAGGTGTCAGATGTAATTTCAATTCAACCTTGAATACCCTGCCCCCCACCCCCCCCACCCCCCCGCACACACACACACCTGTTGCAGAACGCGGTGGACACAGGGAGGGTTGAGGGAGGATGCAGCCTGTCTCTGGCCAGGCTAGTTTAGGCGCCTACTGTGTGCTGAGAAGATCCAGCAGGCTCCTCTCGTGCCCCATCCCACCACCCCTCCCCCAGGTCACCGAAGAGGGGGGACAGCCCCTGGATAACCCTTTGAGCTCGAGTGGAGGGAGGCCTATCGGCCAGGGCGCGGTCTCACCCCGACTTCAGAAAGCACCACTCAAGTCCGCTAAGGCCTGCCCAGCCTTTACTGTAGCGGGACGCACTTCGTCTCCAGGGCAACGCGGAGGGGCGGGAGTCCCACTGGCCCCGCCCTAACTTCCTTTACTTGGAAGAAAAGGGACGACCTCCGCTACGGGAGCGCCCCTCCTGGAGTAGTGAAACCGCTGGTCAAGCCCTCCCTCAAGGCTAATTTCTCCTCGGTACCTGGGGGACCTCCGGGAGGCAGGAGTGTCCAGAGCCGCACAATAAATGCTCTGAAAAATAGTCGGGGACAAATGTAGCTCTGAGCCCTTAACTATGGCCAAGAAAATCTGTCCTATCTTCTTTATCTTGGTTAAAACCAACCTCTGCTGGGAAGGACCACAGAGTAGTGCTTGGCTGTTATCTATTTATTTATTTATTTCATCATTCATTCTTTCATTCATTCATTCATTTATTGGCTGTACTTTAGAAGCGCAAAGTGTCTCTACAAGAGACCACCTCTTTCTCAGTTTAGAAGAGGTTGAAGGACTCAGAACTCAGGCCTTAGTGCTTGAATGGATTTACAATAAAAAGCCTAATTTAGATGCTTCTCTGAGTTGCATTCATCCAATCCACCACTGCCACATAACCTCTAAAATACAGCTCCTACCTACCCACTCTGCTCATAAGGCCCTCGTTAACTCCGCAGCTCCTAC